>NC_087203.1:62787734-63110234 GCF_015104395.2 Macrobrachium nipponense | reverse complement strand
TTTCTTCCTAGATTTTATCTTCTTATGAATTGTGTAATTTCGAAAGAGAAATTTGACGTATTGTATAGCAGATTGACCGATTTTCATAGGTACTCCTTATCAAATGCATTACCCCTATGGCACAGGGCTTTTACCATACGAACCCGTGGGTCCAATAACCACCCACGAACATGTTATACCACCCCTTTAGGGCAAACTAATAGTATGTTCTTGTATTACGATAAAGCTAATAGTATGATGCATGATAGACTTAAGCTAACCAAATGGGCCCTGTATTTTTAGGTTTAGTATAAGCATACGTTATGACTAATGCATAATATGAACATTTCAAGGAATATTTTATGCCTCATTAATTCGTAATAGAAATGTAATTCTATGGTATCTGCAGATAAAGTAAAGCAAATGTTGATTTTATTTAAATTTAAATTCCACAGAATTTACCTTGATTGAATTTTTATATTATACTTTCACTAAATGGGTGTTGGAATGCCTTCTGGAATGAGGAGGTGTAATAGGTTTATGCCATCTCTGATTCAAAGTAACTTGAGACAAATTTTATTCATAATTAAATACAGGGGCACTCACCCTCCCAACTCACATACCACTTCTACTAAGAGATTAACTCTTAATCACCTCTTGTCCGTTTGACTGCCTGTGACCTCGTACCTGCAGATTAATTGGACTCGAGAGGGAAGGCTCCCGGCCTAGGAACAATAAACCAGCCACCATATTGAATGGCAGACCGCGTGCTCGCCACATGGCCCGATGAGACTGCATGGCAGAGGTGTGGAAGGACAAGCAACGCCCCCTAGCAAGACACTGGCGAACCTTCTCCAAATTGGTAAAAGGGCGCGAAAGTCATGGATCGGTGCTTTCACTCCTCCAGACGAGCATGTCTCGTCCCTCTCCTTCCTATGCTACTGATTCCCCCTTGAAACGGCTTTTAGTAACCTATGTATCATTTGCTGTGAAGTCAATTTCCCTCCCCATTGGTGCCCTGAGGAACACGGACTCCAATCTCTGATCCGGTTATGTGCAATTTCAGGTTACAACAGTCAGCCATCTTGGTCTTTGAGTTTATTTCCTTTTCATTATCCTGAGCGATTACTGTATTGTGTTATAATTGTATTGTGGTATAATCAGAGTATGATATCATTGCATTGTGTTACCATTGTGCTGTGTTTTAGTGGTACTGTGTGTTAAATGTGGTGCGTTATAATTACATTGTTATTGGCGATCATCCAGAGATTTTACCATTGTGAAGTAACATACATATTTTGAGTCAATAACCAGTAACGTAATTTCTTCCATTCGTAATTAATCACTAACATAACTGCTCCCCTTTTAAGTGATTATTAACGTAAGTTATTCTTTATGCGATCGAGTTCCTGGTGCCTTACGTACTCATTCCTCGATCAACATCCATGTGCATGACACAACCTTGCTGAGATCAAAATCGCTTTTGTTACAGGCTTAAATTGAGCAACTGTGGATTCTGAATTCTCCCCTCGTGTTGCTCCGGAATTCTCCCCTCTTTGTTTCTCCTGCGTGCCACATGTCCGGACACCTGTTCATCTTCTTCAAGATCTAATCCATTACTACTTATTATTTGTGTTACGGGACCCTTTACATCCCCATTAAACCTGTAAGGTATTATCAGTATGAGTTTGTGAGTGTGAATATAATTAATTAAGCTACCATTAGAGTTGTATAAGCATTACCTTCTCTGAAACAGGCCCTCAGCCTCATCTTTTATTTTATGATTGACCCTCCTTGTCCAGGTTGTTTGTAGTGAGATGTAAGTTATCCCCCACAGTTGCGAACTCCCCAGGTAGAAGATCACATTAACATACACAACACACACACACACACACACACACACACACACACACACACACATATATATATATATATATATATATATTATATATATATATATTATATATGTGTGTGTGTGTGTGTGTGTGTGTGTGTACATACATACACTCATAAATTGGGTGCACCAACAATATTAGCCTTCTGATTCCAAGGAAGTCCACTGAAATAAGATTGTTAGCCTCATGCCTCGTTCATATTAGGTTCCACCCACCATAATCAACTAATTACATGGTAACTAAAAATTAGGTACCGATTCACTGCCTGGGTCAACAGAGGCACAGTGGCCTGTAAAAGAGTTCCCAAATTGTGTGGGAATCGAATCGACATCTTTGCAGATGTCCTTTCATATGTATATTGATGGTAAAGTACATCTTCATTCTGAGATTAAATCTTTATTTTATGATATACTGCTAGAAAATTAATCGAACATATGCTTCGTGGATCATTGGTAATTTATTTTTTTATGATATGGCTTCCTACCCATAAGACAGTAATAAATGTCTAAATTTATATATCTCTTATGATTCTTTTGTGCGTTTGTATGTCTGTGTATGCTGGGAGAGGTGTATGGGATGGTGGAAGTTGGTTAGAGTTTTCGTTTCTGACAAAGAAACCTTCTTCGTCACCAGGCGGTGAAATTAACCCATTAGATACGAACGATTTTGACCCGGATCTAAATTCCGTTTATCATTGGAATTTCCAGACTCTCCCAGGGCCTGTCTTGCTAAGCCTAAAAAGCTTAATATTCCACATTGTACGGTCATCGTTTGGTTGTCCCAGACGCAGACGAAATACTTGGATTTTCTATGACGCCTGAAGGTCAATCTTAAGCCTATGAGCTTCTTTTATTAGTCATTTAGCCTTCAAAAAGGAAATCCGGGATCATTGAGTTTAAGATTCTCTCTCTCTCTCTCTCTCTCTCTCTCTCTCTCTCTCTCTCTCTCATGGCAATAACAAGGACTTCCATGTAGTACATTTCTTTGGAAATAGTGTTCTTGACTACTACAGTTTCATTTCTTAAAACAGGTAATTTAAAGGATGTGAGTTGTATAAAGGGTGCAAAACACATTCTTTATGAATATTTGTATATATGTAATGTATGTACGAAACATACACATGAACGCAAAGAATATTTCTGAATCGAGCAGGTTTTCCTAATGGCCACTTAGCAATGTGCTTGCCTTATCTTACAGCTTACCTATATATCCCATTCTAAGAGAGAGAGAGAAAGAAGCTTTATTTATACAAAAGATATCTTTTTTAACTTTTATTAGTATATTTTCTTAGCATGCTCCCTTCAAAGCTGGTATATGTAAAAATACAAGTGACTTTTGTGCACAGTGTCATGGGACTTTCAATTTAAATAGGAAAACATTCCAGCTGATAGACAGGGTCTAGACAGGATCAAACCCGTGGTTAGTTTATATATATATATCCATATATATATATAATATAGGTATATAAATATATAATATATATATATATATATATAGCTAGTATATATATATATATATATATATATATATATATATATATATATATATATTATATATAACACGGACGTTTTTCGTTTCTGTAGAGTGAATTGGCCCCTTATGCTAATCTTGTCACGTCAGTTTGGATACTAAGCCTACTTGTACTATGGTTTTTTGCTCTGTTATGATCAGTTGTGCCTCAAGTAAAGGGTCGTATAGACCGAAAGATCTTGGTAATTCACGTCTTTTCATTTTCCTCCGTGGCATCACCTTTATTTATACATAGCATCACGTTTTATATATTTCGTGATCAAGTTATTTGCATATACGTATATATATATATATATATATATATATATATATATATATATATATATATATATATACATGTACACATACACACACATACGCACACACATTATGTATATATATATATATATATATATATATATATATATTATATACATATGTATATCCAATGTAGCACGAAGGCACACGTACTTGAGAATATCCTTAAATCCATGGTAGAAAGGTAAGTGAAATTGGGACTTGGAACAAGTACTTTCGTAGTATATTCTACATTTTTCAAGTTCACACTGAATATAAAAGAAGTTGACAGGGCTTTATACACAAAACAGAGAAAGAGGGGCCTGTCAATTTCTTTTATATTTCAGTGTGAATTTGAAAATGTAGACTATACTACGAAAGTACTTGTTCCAAGTCCCTGTTTCACTTACCTTTCTACCATGGATTTAAGGATATTGTCGAGTACGCGTTCCTTCGTGCTACATTGGATATACATATGTATATATATATATATATATTATATATATATACATATATATAATATATATATCTATATATATATACATGTGTGTGTGCGTATGTGGTGTATGTACATGTGATATATATATATATATATATATATATATATATATATATATATATATATATATATATATATCTAATAAAAGAAGCCCATAAAAAACACCAAAAATATGGAGAGAGAAAAATACAATATTTCAGAGACTGCTGTCTCCCTTTTCAGGTAGATGAATGAGAAAGTTACAGAAAAGGTGGTATATAAATACCACCAAGAGGTCCATCCACAGGTAAGCCAATTTAGGTCACTCACCACTGATAATCTTCCTTTAATCTTCTTAAGCGTTGATTGAATGAAAACCTTGTGGATGATATCTGAACCCCATGCTCCTTTTCAGATCTCCATTACCTGCCTCTGTTTAATCAAGGCCGATTCCATCATTTGACTCTTGTACCGGCAGTTGCTGCTGTAAATTATATGTGACAAATTCCAGTTTATTCTATGGTTATGCTTCAGTTTTATAGGTGGTTAAACTTAGAGGGAACTTCTACTTGTCTCTACCTAACTTTACCATTTATGTTGTATTAATCTCTGGGGAAGTTATTTTTCCTGTAAATCCGATGTAAGATTGGTCACAGTCCAGGCATGGGATTTCGTAAACGCATGTGTCCTTGGGAATGTTTTTTGTTGGACGTTAATCAGGGATTAGGCTAAGGTGTTTGGGTAAGTAAATGTAAAAGGGTTAGATTTACCGAGGGTCTGGGTCATTGTCTTAATCCTGTCCAGGTGTGGAATTTTTATTTTATTGTTGGGTGTCTCTGGTCTTGTCTTGAGGGGGTCAGTAGAAAATTACATTTGCTTTGTGAATTGCTTTCTCAATAATATGGTCAGAAAGCCTTAAAAAACGAAACTTGCTTACGAATTAGTTCAAATTCTTTTTCCAGGAAATCTGGGGGGAAAAAAAAAAAATTCGTATGGCTCTTAAGAATAGGTTGCTGGCTACGCCTATCTTGATAGGAATGTCATGATAGCTGAAGTAGTGAATGTATGAAAGTGAGAACGTTGGTTTTCTGTATATGGTAAATTTGTATTCTGTCGTGTCTCTGATTATTAAAACATCAAGAAAAAGAATTTTGTTGTCTGTTTCCCATTCAACTTTAAATTTGATGTTGGGCACTAATGCATTTAATTTGAAAGGAATTCATTAACATTGCCCCATCTATTATCCCAAAATGTTAGAATATCATCTACATATCTCATCCACAGCATGTTTTTGGGTTTTATTGCATTTATTACTGTAGTTTCAAAGTATTCCATGTACAGATTGGCTAAAACAAGACTTAAAGGACTACCCATACTACACCCAAAATTTTGCTTATAGAATGATTTCCCGAATGAAAATGCGTTATTAGATACACATAATTCAACTAAATTTATTATTCTGTCAAGAACCAATGGGAAAGTGATCCGAATAAGGGGCTAAATTTTTCCTCAAAACTGAATAACGTCCTGTACTGGTACTTTTGTGAATAGGGAATTTACGTCAAGGGCTTAAAAGTTTCATGTTGTGAAGTGGTATATGTGCTTCTCTGGAATTTGTGACGAAAATCATCCGAATGTTTAATGTGACTGGGAGAAAAAGTGCCTAAAAAAGGGGGAAGTAGGCCAGCTAACTAATTCGTAAGCAACTTTCGTCTTTAAGGTATCCTAACCATATAATTGAGAAAGCAATTCATAAAGCAAACATAATTTTCTACCGACCCAGAGACACACCCAACAATAAAATAAAAATCCACACCTAGACAGGATTAAGACGGTGAACCCAGAAACTCGGGCTAACCATTTTGCATTTACTTACCCAAACATCTTAGCCAAATCCCTGATTAACGTCCAACAAAAGACATCCCCCAAGGACACAGGCGTTTACGAAATTCCATGCCTTGACTGTGACCAATCTTACATCGGATTTACAGGAAAATAACTTCCCCGATAGATTAATACAACATAAACAGTCAGTTAGGTATAGACAACAGAACTCAAGCTAATTCCAACCATATAAATGAACATAACCATAGAATAAACTGGAATTTGTCACGTATAATTTAAAGCAGCAACTGCCGGTGCGAAAGTCAAATAGTGGACTTGGCCTTGATTAAACAGAGGCAGGTAATGAACATCTCAAAGGGAGCATGGGATTCAGATATCATCCACAGGTTTTCATTCAATCAACGCTTAAGAAGATTAAAGGAAGATTATCAGCGGGAGTGATCTAAATTGACTTACCTGTGGATGGACCTCTTGGTGGTATTTATACCACCTTTTCTGTAACTTTCTCATCATCTACCTGAAGTGGAGACAGCATTGTCTCTGAAATATGGTATTTTTCTCTCTTTATTTTGGTGTTTTGTTTTTATGGGCTCCTTTTATTAAGTGGAATTCTGTTGGAACAAAACATTTCTACCAGTCATATATCTATTATATATATATATATATATATATATAATATAATAATATATATATATTATATATATAATCTATATATATATAATATTATAATTATATATATTAATATATATATATAAGTCATATCACATTACCCGTGATTCATATACATATATCGAGCTACAATGTCCTTTAATATCTAATTCGCTCTACCTCGGAATTATATATTTCATATATGCTTAACCGAAGGGGAATTTTTTTTTTTTTTTTTTTTTTTTTTTTTTTTTCTCGATAATAGATTTACCTGCCTGTACTTGGGCGCGAACGCAGGTACATTATAAATAAATCCAGGAGCGTCAGTGGAAGCTATAACCACTCAACCACCGCGAGAGGCTTAAAGGTATATGTCGTCTCTCACCTCAAATACTTTCTCGCGCTGAAGTATTCGTAAGATCGTTGGTTTGGAGACAACATCAAACCCGCCTCGACTCCGGTAGTTAAGTAGCGCTTTTGACAAAACACGTAGCATTTTACAATAAGTCATATCACATTACCGTGATTATATACATATATCGAGCTACAATGTCCTTTAATATCTAATTCGCTCTACCTCGGAATTAATATATTTTCATATAGCTTAACCGAAGGGGAATTTTTTTTCTCGATAATAGATTTACCTGTACTGGGCGCGAACGCAGGTACATTATAAATCCAGGAGCGTCAGTGGAAGCTATAACACTCAACCACGCGAAAGGCTTAAAGGTATATGTCGTCTCTCACCTCAAATACTTTCTCCGCTGAAGTATTCGTTGGTTTGGAGACAACATCAACCCGCCTCGACTCCGGTAGTTAAGTAGCGCTTTTGACAACACGTAGCATTTTTACATAAGTCCATATCACATTACCGTGATTCATATACATATATCGAGCTACAATGTCCTTTTATAATCTAATTCGCTCTACCTCGGAAATTAATATATTTCATATATGCTTAACGAAGGGGAATTTTTTCTCGATAATAGATTTACCTGTACTTGGGCTGCGAACGACAGGTACATTTATAAATCCAGGAGCGTCAGTGGAAGCTATAACCACTCCACGCGAGAGGCTTCAGCTTCAGCGCAGAGAAAAGTATTTGAGTGAGAGACGACATATACCTTTAAGCCTCTCGCGGTGGTTGAGTGGTTATAGCTTCCACTGACGCTCCTGGATTTATAATGTACCTGCGTTCGCGCCCAAGTACAGGTAAATCTATTATCGAGAAAAAAATTCCCCTTCGGTTAAGCATATATGAAAACATATTAATTCCGAGGTAGAGCGAATTAGATATTAAAGGACATTGTAGCTCGATATATGTATATGAATCACGGTAATGTGATATGACTTATGTAAAATGCTACGTGTTGTCAAAAGCGCTACTAACTACCGGAGTCGAGGCGGGTTGATGTTGTCTCCAAACCAACGAATACTTCAGCGCGAGAAAAAGTATTTGAGGTGAGACGGGACATATACCCTTTCAAGCCTCTCGCGGTGGTGAGTGGTTTATAGCTTACACTGGCGCTCCTGGATTTATAATGTACCTGCGTTCGCGTAACAAGTACAGGTATAAACATATTATCGAGAAAAAAATTCCCCTTCGGTTAAGCATATATGAAAATATATTAATTCCGAGGTAGAGCGAATTAGATATTTTAAAGGACATTGTAGCTCGATATATGTATATGAATCACGGTAATGGTGATAATGACTTATGTAAAATGCTACGTGTTGTCAAAAGCGCTACTTAAACTACCGGAGTCGAGGCGGGTTGATGTTGTCTCCAAACCAACGAATACTTCAGCGCGAGAAAGAAATTGAGGTGAGAGACGACATATACCTTTAAGCCTCTCGCGGTGTGAGGGGTCTTTTTTTTTGGATGAGTGGGTTCCACTGTACGCTCCTGATTTAGGAATGTACCTGCCGTTCGCGCCCAAGTACAGGTAAATCTATTATCGAGAAAAAAAAAATTCCCCTTCCCCTTTCGGTAAGCATATATGAAAATATATTAATTCCGAGGTTTAGAGCGTAATTAGATATTAAAGGACATTGTAGCTCGAGATATGTATATGAATCACGTAATGTGATATGACTTATGTAAAAATGCTACGTGTTGTCAAAAGCGCTACTTAACTACCGGAGTCGAGGCGGGGTTTTGATGTTGTCTCCAAACCAACGAATACTTCAGCGCTGAGATGAAAGTATTTGAGGTGAGAGAGACATATACCTTTAAGCCTCTCGCGGTGGTTGAGTGGTTTATAGCTTCCACTTGACGCTCCTGGATTTATAATGTACCTGCGTTCACGCCCAAGTACAGGTAAATCTATTATCGGAAAAAAAATTCCCCTTCGGTTAAGCATATATGAAAATATATTAATTCCGAGGTAGAGCGAATTAGATATTAAAGGACATTGAGCTCGATATATATATATATATATATATATATATATATGTGTGTGTGTGTGTGTGTGTGTGTGTACATATATATATATATATATATATATATATATATATATATATATATATAATGTATACTAAAGTAGGTGATACTAAAAATATCAGCCTTTCGGTTCCCAGGAAGTCCACTGGAATGAGATTGCAAGCTTTATACCTTTGTCATTCTAGGTTCGGTACATCTTACTTTTCTGAGTTCTTGGAAACTAATTAGTGGCTACTGATTCACTGCTCGGGTTAGCAGAGGCACAATGGTCTTTAACCGAGCTTGCGTAATGATTCCCAATTTGTATGGGAATCGCATCGAGGTCTTCTCGCTGGAAAAGCGGACATTGTATTCATTCTGATATACCGTTAAAATTATTATCGTCACAATGCTTCATAGATCATTTGTTATGTATTAATTACGATATGGCTGCCTACTGGAATGACAGTGATGTATTTCCAAGTTGACTTCCTTACTTTTCACTCACATCTTACTTTTAAGAAACATCTAATTAAAGTGTCTGCAAATGCCGCACGGAAGTTAGAATTGTACGTAAAGCCTCATATATTTATGACAGTGATAAAATCAGGACAGCTTTTATAGGATATTTGTCTTTCCTTTACGGAAAAACTGCTTTCCGGGATTGATGTCTGCCTCTGATAGATTATTTCTTTTAAACAGAGTGGTTCGTGGTGGTAAGTTTCTGTATCCTGATATTAGCTGTCATGACTTGGACCATCGACGGACGGTCTCTCGTTTGTCATCTTCCTTAAGTTGTATTTTAACAGAGAGCTTTTGCATTCACAATCGATCCCTGATCCCGTTTTCCTGCAGAGATCAACCAGATTTGCCGAACAGCGGCACCGATAGTATGCAGCAAATGTTTCTCGCTCTCTCACTTCTCAGTTCCATAGGTCTTTTAATCCTCACAGCGTTGGACGAAGATGTTGTACAATTAGAACCTCAAAAGTTCAAGCAAAGATGCAAATCATTACTACGCTAAAACAATTCTCCTTGCATTTTAATAATCTATCGTTAATTCTGTTATTTAATTTTCGGTTTGTTCATTTATATCTTTTTTAGTAACTGAATGAATAATATATTCTTTGGAAGCTTGAATTTAAAGTCAGTGGCCCCTGTGAGCTTGTTCAATATGAAATATGAATAGGACTCATCTTCTGAATAATAATAATAATATAATAATAATAATAATAATAATAATAATAATAATAATAATAAGTACAAGAGAGGGGACTAAACAAACACAATAGAAGATGTAAAACAGAGGCTTAAGGCCAAAGCACATAAGATCCAACGGTACATGAAACAGGAATAAGGGATACCAACAGAACAAACTATTCGGAACAAACCAAAAAAGACTATACAACCAACTAAGAGGGGAAGACAACCACCCAGAAATTCCTGAAGCCGAACCAAGTAAGAGACTCTGGGAAAACATATGGAGCAATCCGATATCACACAACAAACATGCAACATGGCTCCAGGAAGTCAAGGAAGAAGAAACAGGGAGAATAAAACAAAGATTCACAGAGATCACGACAGACACAGTCAGACACCAACTAAAGAAAAATGCCAAACTGGAAAGCCCCAGGTCCCGATGAAGTCCATGGATACTGGCTCAAAAACTTCAAGGCCCTACACCCACGAATAGCAGAACAACTCCAGCATTGTATCTCAAATCACCATGCACCCAAATGGATGACCACAGGAAGAACATCCTTAGTACAAAAAGACAAGAGTAAGGGAAATATAGCCAGTAACTACAGGCCTATCACCTGCCTACCAATAATGTGGAAGTTACTAACAGGTATCATCAGTGAAAGGCTATACAACGACCTAGAGGAGACAAAAACCACCATCCCCCACCAACAGAAAGGCTGCAAAAGGAAGTGTAGGGCCACAAAAGACCAGCTCCTGATAGACAAAATGGTAATGAAGAACAGTAGAGAAGGAAAACCAACCTAAGCATGGCATGGATAGACTACAAGAAAGCCTTCGACATGATACCACACACATGGCTAATTGAATGCCTGAAAATATATGGGGCAGAGGAAAACATCATCAGCTTCCTCAAAAATACAATGCGCAACTGGAATACAATACTTACAAGCTCTGGAATAAGACTAACAGAGGTTAATATCAGGAGAGGGATCTTCCAGGGCGACTCACTGTCCCCACTATTCTTCGTAGTAGCCATGATTCCCATGACAAAAGTACTAACAGAAGATGGATGCCGGGTACCAACTCAAGAAAAGAGGCAACAGAATCAACCATCTGATGTTCATGGACGACATCAAGCTGTATGGTTAGAGCATCAAGGAAATAGATACCCTAATCCAGACTGTAAGAATTGTATCTGGGGACATCAGGATGGAGTTTGGAATAGAAAAATGCGCCTTAGTCAACATACAAAAAGGCAAAGTAACGAGAACTGAAGGGATAGCTACAATGCAGGGAAGCTAACCATGGGAGCAACATCAAACACATAGATGAGACAGGATACAAATACCTGGGAATAATGGAAGGAGGGGATATAAAACACCAAGAGATGAAGGACACGATCAGGAAAGAATATAAGCAGAGACTCAAGGCGATACTCAAGTCAAAACTCAACGCCGGAAATATGATAAAAGCCATAAACACTATGGCAGTGCCAGTAATCAGATACAGCGCAGGAATAGTGGAATGGACGAAGGCAGAACTCCGCAGCATAGATCAGAAAACCAGGAAACATATGACAATACACAAAGCACTACACCCAAGAGCAAATACGGACAGACTATACATAACACGAAAGGAAGGAGGGAGAGAACTACTAAGTATAGAGGACTGCGTCAACATCGAGAACAGAGCACTGGGGCAATATCTGAAAACCAGTGAAGACGAGTGGCTAAAGAGTGCATGGGAAGAAGGACTAATAAAAGTAGACGAAGACCCATAAATATACAGAGACAGGAGAATGACAGACAGAACAGAGGACTGGCACAACAACCAATGCACGGACAATACATGAGACAGACTAAAGAACTAGCCAGCGATGACACATGGCAATGGCTACAGAGGGGAGAGCTAAAGAAGGAAACTGAAGGAATGATAACAGCGGCACAAGATCAGGCCCTAAGAACCAGATATATTCAAAGAACGATAGACGGAAATAACATCTCTCCCATATGTAGGAAGTGCAATACGAAAAATGAAACCATAAACCACATAGCAAGCGAATGCCCGGCACTTGCACAGAACCAGTACAAAAAGAGGCATGATTCAGTGGCAAAAGCCCTCTTACTGAGCCTGTGCAAGAAACACGAGCTACCTTGCAGGAATAAGTGGTACGAGCACCAACCCTCAGGGAGTCATAGAAAACGATCAGGCAAAGATCCTCTGGGGACTATGGTATCAGAACGGATAGGGTGATACGTGCAAACAGACCAGACGTGACGTTGATTGACAAAGTCAAGAAGAGAGTATCACTCATTGATGTCGCAATACCATGGGACACCAGAGTTGAAGAGAAAGAGAGGGAAAAAAATGGATAAGTATCAAGATCTGAAAATAGAAATAAGAAGGATATGGGATATGCCAGTGGAAATCGTACCCATAATCATAGGAGCACTAGGCACGATCCCAAGATCCCTGAAAAGGAATCTGGAAAAACTCGAGGCTGAAGTAGTTTATTCCAGGACTCATGCGAAGAGTGTGATCCTAGAAACGGCACACATAGTAAGAAAAGTGATGGACTCCTAAGGAGGCAGGATGCAACCCGGAGCCCCACACTATAAATACCACCCAGTCGAATTGGAGGACTGTGATAGATAAAAAAAAAAAAAAAAAAAAAAAAAAAAAATAATAATAATAATAATAATAATAATAATAATAACAATAATAATAATTTGAAAAATCCTCATAGTAGCACGAGTCTTCAAATGGAGAAACAAATCCTCAGGTATGTAAATGTACATATATTTGAATTTAAAACTTTAAGGATAGCTTTCGGAATCTGTTCGGTTCCCCTTATCAATCGGAACAGATTCCCGGAAGCTGTCCTTAAAGTTTTAAATTTAAATATATGTGCATTTACATAACTGTGGATTTGTTTCTCCAATAATGATAAAGTTGAATGTTGCTTTCGTGATAGCTTTGTGTGTGTGTGTCGGGAGAGGTTTCTGGGATGGTGGAGTCGAATAGATTTTTCGTTTCTGTCAAAGTTGTCTTCCTCGTTACCGGCCAGCGAATTTGACCCTTGGATACGAATGATTTTGATTTGACCCGGATCTGAATTCGGGTTATCCCTGGAATTTCCAGGCTCTCCCGATGGCTGCCTTGTAGGCCTATGCATGCTAGGCCTAGGGAGCATAGCATTTCACGATTTACAGTCAGAGTTGGTTTTCCCAGACTGACGAGATGCCTGGATTTTCAGTGTTGTCTGAAGGTCAGCTTAAACCTATCAATTTCTTGGTTAGTCCTACAGCCTTTTCTCTCTCTCTCTCTCTCTCTCTCTCTCTCTCTCTCTCTCTTAGGATGTAATCTTACCGTTTTTTCAAATTTACATATTCTTTATGTATATAAAGAATATGTATGTATTCGTGGATCCATCTGTGTATGTATGTATGCGTGTATATATAAAATACATGTATATATATATATATATATATATATATATATATATATATATATATATATATATATATATATATATTTGAGTGTGTCAAGAAATTTTCGGAATCCAGCGTCTTTTATTAACTGTCGGTTAGCAATGTGATTAGCTTATCTTAAGTGTAATGTACAGATATCGTTATCTTTATTACTCATGATGAGCACGCTTTCGTATGGGAGGAGCTCAAACCCCAACCATTTGTAAACCATCTTTCCACAGAATAGATGCTCAGTGTGACAGAAATAAAAGGAATGCCAGGATAGGTCAGTTACTATATATTAGTAGAATAAGGATGAGGGGGAATAGGCTAGATATAAACGGTGGCCTGTAAATGGAAAACTTTTTTCTCTATACGTGAGTATTTGATATTTTGTTCTTACGTATAGTTATTACTTAAGGGACTGTCGCAGACAGTTTAAAATACATTTGGTCCTAGAGAGAGAGAGAGAGAGAGAGAGATTTTCTGATAATGCTCTCGTACGTGCCAGTTGGTATGAAAATAAAATAACTTTTATGCAAAATGTCTCAATATATTAATTTGATTTAGATAAGAGAGAAATTTCTTAAGTTCTTGAACAGGATGAAGCTCGTATCACCAAAATCAAGAGATGCAGCGACGCTTTTCCCTGTAACATTGCTAGTAAAATGTATTTTTTTGAAAACTTCATAACATTAATGAAATTAGAGGAACCGGCATGAGAGCTAAAGAAGCAATTTTTCCTGATTTCGTGACAAGAAAAGGTGACGCGACGTTTTTCAGACCAGTAATTTATCCTAAATACAGAAAGATACTTGATCGCAAACTTATAAAGTGAAAAGCGCAGAGGAGAAGAAGAAGAAGAGAGAAACAATTCTTGGGAAATAGTTCAAAATACGAATCAGCGGAACAGTTCGCAGACCCTTCCTTCCTTGACATATTTATAAAGTAAAGATTTGTTTTTCTTTTTGTAAATGTTGAGGTAATGGACTGTAAACTAGCGCTCTTTCACAATCCAATAGGATGACATTCCAACTCTGCTTACGGCCGCTTTAGACTCCGCCTGCTGTACTACGCAAACGACCACCAAATAAAGAAGTCGGTTAGTATGACAACCCACCAGAGCAACGGCACGTAGTATTCTTTCTTTCGGAAAATTTCTTTGTTTCATAGCACTGGTGACTAACGCCCTGTACCCTTGTATATGCATATATATATTATATATATATATATATAGATATATATATATATATATATATATATATATATATATATATATATAATATAGTATGTGTGTGTTATAATATATATGTACTATGTGTGTATATATACTATATATATCTATATATATAGTATATAATATAAGTATATATATAATATATATATATATATTAAATAGATATATATATATAATATATATATGTGTGTTGTGTGTGTTTATAAACTTATTATAATCTATATATATTATAAATATAAAAAAATATAATTATATAACTATATATTATAATATTATATATATAGAATCTTATGAATAAATATATCTAGGATTCTATAAATATATATTTATCTATATAATTTATATATGTAATAATATATATTATATTATCTAGAAGATATATATATATATAGATATATAGATATAATATAATATATATAGTAATATGTATATATCTATCGATGTATAATTATAATATATATATAATAATATATATATATATATATTATATATCTATAGATATATATTCATAATATTATATTATATATATATAATATATATATATATATATATATATATATCTATAGATATATATATATATATATATATATATATATATGATATATATATATATATCTATAAGATATATCTAGATATATATATTGATATTATACAATCTATATATAGATATATATTATAGATCTAATATAATTATATATAAGATAGAGATATATAGATATGTATATATCATAGATATATATATATAGATTAATATATATACATAGTTATATATATATATATATAGATATATATATATATATCTATAGATATTATACATATAAGAATATGATATATAGATAATAGATATTATATAATGAGTATATATAGATATCTATATATATAGATATAATATATATATATATATATATATATAGTATATATATATATATATATATATATATATATATATATATATACATATATATGTGTACTATATATTATAGATATACATATACTATATATATATATATATATATATATATATATATATCTTTGTATGAAGAATTGTGTACTTATGGAAGATTTCCGTAAATGTGTTTTTTTTCCTGTGCACAAAAGCGCGTTATGTATAATGTATGATGCTGAAATACGAATCTTGAACGAGTAAGCTTTTAATAGTATAGAATGTCACAATGACCAGCTGGTACAAGCTAAATTAAATGAGGGATGACAGTCAAAGTTCCAACTTACATTTCATGTCAGCAGCTTTGCTATTATCATGGACAACCTCTTGACTCAACAAATTACCGTGTCGCTCCTTTTGTATGAGACGTTTCCCAAGCGCTCGAAGGCGTGATGTGCTTGGTATGAATTCTATGGAACGCTGTTATTACCTCACCGATTTCAAGGCCATTTCTTCGTAGAGTAAAACCCTGGTAAGCAAATAAGAAGAAAAAAAACAATAATGGTCCCGGGAAGGGGACAATCAAGAGCCATCAGGATCACACCGTATCGTAAGAGGTTTTCCCAAGGTCGCACCATTACCCCAAGCTGCGTTTAGGTAAAATGAAAGTGAGACCAGAAAAAGTGTTCGTATTCTGGTGCTTTTCTGTGCGTACAGTTGCTAAACAGAAACTTCAGAGAATTGTGGCTACAGATTTGTGCACTTTTAATAAGTAAGTCTTTAGATCAAGATAATTGTGAATTTAAGTTGATATATTGTCCGTATTTTTCATAATATTAACGATGTCGCTAACTGAAGTCGAAAGGCGACTTTGTCTTTCTGACTACAGAGCGAGGCAGGAGTCTTAATTTTCCTTCAGCAATTCTCGTGTCTCTGTTCGCTTCGTTACTTCTTTTTTTCGACCAAGAGAGAAGGAAGAGCATCCTGCTTCCTTTATATCTCCTCCTTTCCCTTCCCCTTCCCCTATATTCCCTTACCTTCAAGTTGATTTGTGAGAGGACAAATGAAAGGTGAAAGATAGGAAGTAGGAGAGAAGGAAAAAAGTGTGTAATAAGTCATTTGGACGGGAAGCCCGTAATTAGCTTGGAGATCCGCACTAATTTAGGGCACAGCAGAGAGAGAGAGAGAGAGAGAGAGAGAGATTTAACTTAAAATCCCCCTGCCAAACAATGCTGAAGAATCTTACGGGAGACATATAGCGACAGTAAATGAGAGAGAAAGGTAGACGAACTCTATATGGAATAATTTAATTAATGTGTACGTCAAAGGAATCATAAGCTTAAGACATAATATATAGAGGAACGAACAATATACGCCAAGAAACACCCATCACGAAACTCATTATAAACTCGGAAAGAAGAAGAAAAGAGATCCCGTGACGCGGAAGACTACTCCTGACCTCTAGAGAAAGGAAGCCGGACGATAAAGTGGCAATAAGTAATTGGAATGAAATGGAGAACGAGTCTCACGTTTGGGGGAAATGAGTTCGTTATGGGGAGGAGGTGTCCGGTGTGGAAGTGGTGGAGGGTCGCGATGCAGGGCGGGGTAAATGAAAAGCTCTGAAGGACGTCTTTCACGTTCTTGCATATATAGCCGAGGGAGATCTCCCACAGGCCATTTTAGGATTGAAGTCGTGAGTGCATGGGCTTACGAGCAACGACCCCATTGTGTGTGTTATCTTTTTTAACATTCGTTTGTAATACTGAAGCCTCACCAAAACATCAGCGATGCATAACTTTCAGCCCACAGGTATGTGTGTGTGTGTGAATTTTTATTTTTTTTTTTTTTTTTACTAATAAAACGTATAAAAAAAATCATCCTTAAACTGGAGCCGAGGAAACCAGCTCCGTAAACGACGAGGAAAAAAATCTGGCCGGTGAAATAGACAGTACTTTCGCAAATCATGGAATTAAAAATTTTGTTTTGTTGCTTTATCAGTATTTCATGTGTACCCTTAAAAAAACCCATTTGAAGGAAGGGCCTTTGCGTTTTAAACAGATTTTTTTTTTTTTTGTATTTTCAAAGTAATTGTATTATCTTTTTCATAAATAAAACTTGTACGCTTAATAGGTTTTTACATCACGACTGGTTGCTCTACATAATGAAAACTTGTTTGAAATAACATGTTTTAATTTCAGTCATAGAAATCGTTTAAATTCCCACTCAAATAAAGAAACTTACTTGATAAAATTGATATCAGAGTTCAACGTGTTAGTGCGGGTGTGTGTGCTATTGCCATTATCTGCGCAAAAGCTTTTGTCCTATTGGATGGATGATTTTACTCCCTAAGTTTGTAATGGATCTTTGCTATTGAACTTTAGAAAGCTGTCAAGATAGGATTTAACGTACATTATGATGAATTCTTCCTCTTGGAAACGTACTTTCGTTGTCAATTCATCATTGAATTAGTAGCCAAGTTGTAGCTTGATAACTTATAATATTATCACCAATAGATGTGTCAATATATCGAACTGGCGTAAACCAGCCTTTCTAGTTTAAAGCACGCCATTTGAGATGAATAAAGACAAATGATAATGAAAGGCGTTAAAATCATTTCAGTGAAAAGTGTTGTCACTTAATTTTTTTTTACGGTGATATTTTTATAGATCTTCCATAAACAACAAGTGCTAATTGCACCATGGTTTGTTGAAATAACTTCAGTGAAAGTGTTACATATCATATTTATGTATTTAAGGAATGCTCTTCCTTGTGGTGACATCTCTTCATTTCGTACTTGCCTCGCCTGGCAAATGGTCATGGGGACCCCTTCATACTACAAGTTTGCCAAACACTTTCCCTGACTCCAGGCTCCCCCATGCTCCTCCTACAATCCCCGAAGAAGAAGAGGAGAAAGGTCTGAACCAAGAAACGGAGACAAATTCCAAGTTACGAAGTCTTTGCTCTGCCGGGAATGGCTTAGATGTAAGTTTTCAGTAAAGATTTACAGATTAGTTTGATTAGCTTTTCTCATTTTCTGGCTGAAAGTATGGCTGAACAAGTGGATGATCATATTACTGTATTCCCCTGATGTAATCTGTGCTTGCCGTATGCTTTTAGAAAAATCCTTTGACACTGGAACATTTTTTACACACTAACTGGAATCCAGGCATTCATTCATTTCTTGGATGTATGAATGTATGTATGTATGTATGTTAAACTTTTGACGAACAAATTTAATTCATTTTGGTACTGATTTACGGCGAGAAATAATCTTGAAATTCATCACATTTTAAGCCATTATCATGTAATTTTTGTCTATTATTTTTCCAATATCACGCTCGGTTAGTTCTGAAAAGAAAACTTTCTGGAACCAACGCCTTGAAATGAACCTTGTTCATCTGGCAAAACAATGAGTGAATGACCTTACGGTTTGTTTGTTTCTCTCTCTCGTGCATTCTTTTTATTATTCTTTTCATTGCAGTGCCCTTCGGGCATTTCAAAGGGAGTTTTCAGTACGGGAAGTGACATTTCCTCCAATGGCCCGCCCATCGCTTTAGTGCAGCATCACCACTTTCACACCCACACTGACAAAGGTGCCATGGATGCCAGATCTGTACGGCAGTCCAGTCAATTTCCCGCGCAGGTGGAGGCATCTTTCCCCCACCCCATCTTGTTTGGAGGTCAGGCTGATTTTTCATCTCAGTCACAAAATCCTTTGTCAGCTTTCGCAGAAAATCCTTCGTTAGGCACAGGGCAACGGCTGCCTCAATTAAGTCCTTCAGGACAACCTTTTTCTCCTGGAAGTCAGCTGTTAGGACAAAATCCAACATCCTTCATAGGAAATCCTCAGCAGCCGTTCTCAGAACATCCCCAGCCACCGTCTAGTCATCCCGCGTCATTACCGATGAGCTTTCCACAAACATTTCCCGCTGAGCAACGGCCGCTGCCTCTAGGAGGTCAGTTCCCATCACCGATTGGGCAGCAGTTATTGCCTCCGAATCCACTGCATGTGCCTGATGCAAACCTCGCATCGTTACCCGAGAACCAGCATCCCTTGCTATCACCAGATATACCCCCTTATCGAGAACAGTGCCAGTGTATCCATCCTACTCTGTGTGGCCCTGCTGACGTTGTGCCACGGTTGTTGCCTACAGACCCTCTTACCCACCTGCTGATCGACCCTCGTACGCTGGGGACTGATGTATTATCGAATGCCACAGACTTGGATGCTAACGAGAAACCCTTTGCAGATGACTCAAGAGCAAATAATACTGGCAGTGGCGAAAGTCGTTTGAGAAGAAGCACCTTCAATGATACTGAAGCAAAGACTAGGAACGTGCAAAACGTATGTATTAATGTTTAGATAAATTTTCTGACAGCATTTCTTTTCATTCTTATTTGTTTTAATGAAACCCTTTGTGAATTTTTACAGTAAAAATACTTCACTGCCTAATTTATTCCTTCGAAGATACCAAAGCATGATTTGTTTATTATACTTTAACGAAATATCTGTTACTTACTAAATTAAACAAAGTAGAACAAAAAAACAGTCATATATGCATTCAACACTCGGGAATTTTTTTGGCTTTTTGAAGCGTGAATTTCCTGCCTTCGTGCAGCCAGTGCATTGGATGCTCGTGATTTTTATGCGATTTTACTCATATAATGGGGAAACTGATTTGCGAGCAATAAATTATTGCAGGTCTGTTGTTGCTTGCCCAATCTACAGATGCAAAAGGATGAGTAGAATCCTCTGCATTTGAATGGTTATGGCTAGTGGAAACCTAAGATGGCAATTAGGAAAATAAAGAAAAGTAAGGGGGAGAAAAGGGATGTGTTAGACATAACTCCTGAAAGGAATAGGAAAGAAGGAGGAAGATACTCGATAAAAATAACTTCGAAGGCGTTTACTAAAAGGCTGTTGAAAAGAAGATAAACACAGAATTTAATTAGAAATCCTATGTCTAGATATCCAGAAAATTGTATAAAGTTCTGTAAAGCATTTCGACATTCCGCCTTTTATTACCCAGTATTCGACAATTGAAAAACTTAATTCTTTTTAGGTTAGAGTAACTGATGATCTTCCTTTACTAATTCATGTATGCCTATCCCTTTATTACTTTATTTACGTTTGATCGTTCTCTCTCTTATGAACTTTACAGAACTTTATTGAATTTTCTGGATATCTAGACATACGACAATTTTAACTAAATTCTGTGTTTATCTTCATTTCAACAGCCTTTTTGTAAACGCTTTCGAAGTTGTTTTTATCGAGTATCTTCTTCCTTCTTTCTTATTCCCTTTCAGGAATTATGTCCCTAACACATCCTTTTTCTCCCCCTTACTTTTATTTATTTTCCTGGTTGCCATCTTAGGTTTCCACAATATAACCATGCAAATGCAGAGGATTCTACTCAGCGGTTTTGCATCTTTAGATTGGGCAAGCAAAAACGGACCTGGAATTATTTATTGCTTGCAAGTCGGTTTCCCCATTATATCAATCATGCAGGTACACTGAATGCACTTTTGTATTATTTTGTAGATACGAACAGTAAACCACTTCTGCAATTTTACTGAAACAGAAACCATTCATTTACAGCATCTATTAGAGGCCTACCACCCAGGAGCTTTTGGATGCCAAGAAAGTCACGTTTGTTGCCGAGTGCTTTTCTCAGAAACATTACAGAACCAGTTTGGTTGTGGCATTCGCAATTCGCAAGGGCTCTTGGGCAGGTCAAAGTCTCCCAAACTGGCTAAAGGAGACTCCGAGTTCGGAGAGCATCCTTGGCAGGCTGCCATTCTGATGGATGCCCACGGAGAGTCTGTCTACGTCTGTGGTGCAGTCCTTATAACCAACAGACACGCTCTCACGGCTGCCCATTGCGTGAACAGGTTAGTAATTAGACTTTCTTCAGTTAAGATTTGACGAAATTTAAATAGCAAAGAAATATAAATTTCCTAAAACTTGATCTCTGGTTCCCTGCCATTCTAGTTTGCAATCCTCCGTGCTGAAAGTTCGGCTTGGTGAGTGGGACGTGTCAGGTGAAATCGAATTTTTGGAGCATCTCGACGTCCCAGTGGCTGAGGTTCGGTCTCACCCTCAGTATTATGCTGGAAATCTGAACAATGACATTTCTCTACTTACACTGCAGCATCTAGTGGATTTCAGTAGCAAGTAAGTGCTTGGTCACAGCTGCCCTTATTGCATTTTTGGTCTCATGATCATCATTATTCCTGCCACTGTTGTTATTGATCGTACATTCGAGTTATCTGTTATTTGCAATGTTTTTGAAGTCTCCTGTTGAGTGTTACGATGGTGATTCATCACGTCAGGGATGACTAGTGGGCGCATCATATTTTGAGTTTCGGTAGGGGGCAAGGTTTTGTAACCACTTTTCCATTAACTTTACGTCCTGCTGATTTAAAATTTCTGTATTCCAAAAACGTACAACTACTGTTAACATAACCTTAATTTAATTATATATTCTGCCTTTTAGCCAGTCTTACCGTCAAGGTATTTTCAGCACCGACCTATCTAAAACGCTGTATTTGAGAATGCTTGAGAACCATATACTTTTCCAGCCCCCACATATCTCCCGTATGCCTACCGGAATCATCAGAGATCTTCATTGGCCAACGCTGTTACTCAACTGGCTGGGGAAAAGACTCCTTCGGTAATGGAGGCCAGTATCAGCAAATCTTGAAGGAGGTCGAGGTGCCCATTGTCAGCCACGAGCTATGTCAAGAAGCTCTCAAGGGCACCAGGCTTGGTCCTGGCTTTTCACTTCATGAAGGAATGATGTGCGCTGGAGGAGAGGCCAAAAGGGACTCCTGTACAGTAAGTACATCGTGATACGGAGATATGGTTCGTTTCTCTCTTGTTTCTTTTTTGTGCAATAGCAGCCCGGGGACTATAAACATCAGCCGTTAACGGCATGAAATTTGAACAAGTGTTAAAAAAAAACTTGTGAATGGTTTTGGAGCAAAATTGCGACCAATTCAATTATTCCAAGTCGAATAGAGTTATATTTTCAATATCTTAATAATTAACTTACTAGAAAAATAGAAGCATGTTTGTGCTAAATGAATGATAATACTATGAAGAACAGATCTTTAGTTTTTTTCTTTAATTATCTTTCCAGGGTGATGGAGGCGGGCCCCTTGTGTGCCACAGCCCAGATGGCATTGCTCATCTTGCGGGCTTGGTATCCTGGGGCATCGGCTGTGGTCAGCTGGGAATACCTGGCGTTTATGTCAACGTTCCCTATTATATGAACTGGATTCTGACTTACCTTAAAACTTAGTGGTACCTTAAAACTTAGTGATTACCTCTGTATGCATTATTTGTATTTATTTTATTTCGTCAAGCTCTTCGTTGTACGAGCGGATTCGCGCTCGGCTACCAATCCGGTGGTCCGAAGTTCGATGATAGAAATTCATTTCTCGATATAATGTGGTTCGGATCCCACAATAAGCTTTAGGTCCCGATGCTTGGTAACCAATTGGTTTCTAGCCACATAAAAATATCTAATCCTTCGTGCCAACTCCGGCTGTTAATCAGTTCAGTGGTCTGGTAAAACTAAGATATACTTAACTTAATATTATTTCGTCATTATTTGTTAGTGATTATTGTTGGTAATATTTGTTTTTTTTAATCGCTGCTAATAAGTGACATTGAAATTTGCACTGCTGACGATAGTTCATTCCGTTGTATAACTCTCTCTCTCTCTCTCTCTCTCTCTCTGTCATGTAAGAATTATAGCCCTAAGAACTCCTATACCGTGAATGAATTCAAGGCTCTCTCCACATTAGTCATTGGGTTCATGTCATAAAACATTTGTCTTTAAATACAAAGAAAAATAAAACACAGTTATAGACGCCTGCATTGAAATTATTTAATTGGACACTACAAATAAATTGTGTTTATCCACTTTTTTGTTACTCTGCTCTGAATTCATAAGAAACTCGCATGAAAAGAAGAGGTTTGTGTTCATATTGTCTTTTTGATTAATTACTCAGAAGTAAGTGCTGCGAAAGTTTTAACATAATTTCACCACAGACTTCATTGGCATCTGAATGACTTACTTCTGATCATACTGTCTTCAGGTTAAATGAGTCATATATACTTTGTAAAGTCCGATTATTAAGTTTTACAATTCATAAGAAATTCATCTCCTGGAGGATTACGTCACTAGTACAACTAAACCCAATGTCCACGTGTTGGGTTATCGTTAACCTTGGTTCAAAAGCAAACTAATGTAGTACTTGGTTATTTATACATCCAAACATGATCAAGACTCGGTAACAAGATTGGGCGTTGTGTTTTGTCAAGGCCCATGTCTTAGGCCAGGAGTACGCGAGTAGCCACAGAGCGGCGCCGGTGTGTGGGAAGATGTGGCTTCCATAAATTTTCATTGTATATAAGGTATGTCGAGCACACGAGCGTCTGTGGTAAACAGAAGCTCCACTTTGGGACGAGTCGGTTACCTACTCGACTACTGATCTCAGAGTCCAGGTTCGAATCCCTGCTCTGCCATGCAAAATCAGAGTAATTTATTTCTGGTGAAGATATTAATTTATCGATGTAGTTCAGATCTCACAATAAGCTGTAGGTCCCGTTGCTAAGTAATCAATACGTTCCTAGCAACGTAAAAGTATCTAATCCTTCGGCCCAGTCCTAGTAGAGTTGTTAATCAGCTCAGACATTGGTCTGGTAAAACTATATTCCTAACTTTCTGGCAAGCGATTGTGGCTAGCTGTTGCTGATCCCCGCCACAGCTTATAAACAATGGAAACTTATGGGAAGCCACACCGACACCACAGATTGTTATCGTTTGGTTATCTGTTTTGAGAAAATAAAGTCACTGGAATAAGAAACCAGATTATGAGCATCTTGACTGGTGCATTATTATTGATAGAAACTTGGCTTAGTCTTATAATTAAGCGCACAACACCCATCTCAGTATCTTGAATATGTGAAATATTTCGAGATCTTTAAGAAGAAACTAAATGCACATTTATTGAAAATGGCTCTTGACATAAAAGAATGTTGTTCAAGAAACTATGTTCGAGAAGTTTACTGGTCTTCTATTTACTTTTATATACATTCAGGGCTTATGACCATCTTGTTTTTAAGCAACGGCCCTTAAGTTTTATGTATATACTCCTGGAAAGAACTTGTCAAAAGCAACACCAGCTTCTGTAAAGAATGATTGTAAAATAATTAAGATTACACACACACACAATATATATATATATATATATATATATATATATATATATATATATATATATAATATGTGTGTGCGCGTGTGTGTGCTTGTATGAAAGGAAATAAGAACTTAAGGCCCGCAAAATGCATCACTGATGCACGTAAACATCTCTAATTAATTGGTGAAATTAAAATGCAGCTGTTCCTTACTACGGCAGTTCTCCTCTCAGGCATGCATCTTGAATTTAGTTACTCGGAATGTAAAGTTACTGTGAACCAGCGTTAACATTACCATGAAAGCTTTCAACGGCTGGCAACACTGATAAATCTGGAATGTGAATGGGCACATCTGCTAATTACAAAATATATCTTCAATGGTAATGATAACGCTGGTTCACAGTAATTTTACATTCCTAGTAGCTAAATAAAAATGCATACCTGAGATGAGAACTGCCGTATTTGAATTCCAGCAATTAATTTGAAATATTTATATGTGCATCAGTGAGGCCGTCTGAGTACCTTGGTTTCAAGTAGTTCTTATTCCCTTTCGTATACCTGTATCTCAAACACAACTGAGAGGGAGTATTATAATATTTCTTCATGGAAAAGCATAAAAAAACTAAATATATCTTTAAAGACGCATAACTGCTGAAAATCGGCAGTTGTTTCCCAGTCAAAACAGCTGTGTGTGTATTGTGTTTGAGAAAATCAACTTAAAAAATCAACACACAAAATTCCTTTCACTGTAATTCACTGCAAATCATTATAGTTATGCCTTAACATTTTGTGAGTCTACTTTAAAATTTCAAACGTTGTTCCCATGGTAATAATTCATTTCCTCTTCTCACGATAAACAGTGTCTGCTTACAGCACGGAACTGAGCGGAACACGATAACAATCTCCTTGTAATTTCTTTCACAGTAAACCGCGTCTCTTGGTTTGTTCAAACTCTTGTAAATGCAAATACTGCTCGCGATGCTTTTTGTGCTCTTGTTCAATGTCTCAAATTCAGGTCAGTCCCATATAACTGAATGGTTATATGGGACAGATCATTAACAGATCATTAACAGCCAACGGACAGATCATTAGCAGCCAAATGTCAGATACCAGAGAAGGTATCTGGCTTACAACACTTGTCATAAGAGAAAAGAATAGAAGAAGAAGAAATCAGTAATATTACGAACTTTATCCTTTGCTAATGATGGCTTGGTGTTAGCAGACTGTATAAGATAAGATGCAGTGCATAAAATGCGCCTATTGATGGAAGCAGTGAAAACGCGTGCATTGGAAATAAACAATGAAGTAATATTTTAGCATATAATATGAAAACAAACTGGAGCGCATTGTAAGGATTAGAGCAGTGGAATACATAACTTTATTTAGGAATCAGACTAGATAGTCTAAGGAATGTATTCAAAACGTAAAAAAAACAAGGAAAACAAAAGTTAAAAAGGAAATGCCTGACAACGCCCAAAAACTAGCAAACAGCGTAATCATGGACAAAATCTGAAATAAAGTAAGCCTGAGGAAAGCATTTAGGAAAGGTTTTGCAATTCCTGCCATGTACCAATGTAATGAATTTGACAGAATTAGAATCTGGAAAGTTGCAAAGTGCTGAAATTGGGTTATATTATAGGTGTCACACAAAGTGCAACAAGTGTTACATTAAAGAGAGAGATAGGAGCATATTCTATGAAGACTGTACATGGGAATTGCTGTACATGAACAGTACCCTAAATGAAAAAATAGAAATATGGAAAAACTGACCATGGGCATACACGAAAAAGAAGGGCAACGGTGGAAACCAGTCATAAAGTTTATGCAAGAAGTAAGCCTGAATACGAGGCGAATATAGATTAAATCACAGAGATGGATAGAAAACCCAAACTAGAAAGTTGGATGACGATAAGTAGAATGAAGTAGGAAAGGAAAGAGAGTTTAGGGAAATACAAGGAACGGAAAGGAAAAAATGGAAGAGAACAAGATCACAGGAAATTACTGTAGTACCAAGTTGTGCATTAAATTCTGAAGTATAGGCCTCATCCAGCCGATCAAGGGAAATGAAGACCAAACTGAAGCAAATCCTCAGTGGTACCGGAGTAGGCTTCTCTGTGAAACAACCTTAGACCAGAACGAAAGCAAGAAAACACCTTGGATTTAGCAAATCGAAGATCGTACCAAGGGATTAAACTTAAAATTAAGCAAAATTAAATCGATTAGAGAAAAGTAACCAAGGTAAACGAATGAAAAATCAGCAGTGAAAATGTATAGGAAATTTAAAATAAAAATTAAAGAACCGTGGCACGATAAGTCTGAAAAAACTTTGCTGATTGGAACAGTTAGTGCAGTGCCGTTATGCGTTATAAACGATGCAATTTTAAATGACTGCTCTGGGAAATTTTCAATTTATCCTCAAATGTCTCTGACGCGCATAAATGTCTTGAATAAAGCCAAGAACTTCATATAGATTAACTGCCATTAAAACCTCAGTAGTTAATTCAAACCTTTGTCCGCCACTGACCGATTCAATCAACGTGGTATGTTCCTTAATGGCAATGACAGCAATAGAACACCAAAAGACTAGTACTATTCTATAGATAGCAACCAATATTACCTATCAAAGGAGTGGTTAACAAAAGGTTTAGAGAGGGTAGGTGGGAAGGAAGCGCTGACCTATTACCGAAAAGCAATGTAAAGAGAGATAGAGAGAGAGTATCGTGGCCACTGTACAAAGGAATCTTTTATTTGTTTAATTACAAGAGTAGGGTGTTTGCTGCTTTAGTGTTCTGTACATTCTCCGAAGAATAACAGTCTCCTTAATTAACATTACCTCCGCATTTGGTGAACGCGCTGTTTTGTTATGGGATTACATGTTTGGCAATTTTGCTTCACAGGCTTCACCAACAAATTATTTGCTAAAAACGGGAATCTTAATTGCTACTTGTTGTGTTGCCAGTCTTGAAGGGCTGCTAACGGAGCAACAACAAATTGCCAATTATCACCTTAGCTCACTGCCTGTACTGATATTCATGAAGCCAAACGTACCAGAGCAGTCATTTAAAATTGCATCGTTTATAACGCATAACGGCACTGCACTCATACATATTTCGGCACATGGAAGATTTTTAAACTCCCGATATTTCCAACACTTTATTGGTTGTATTTAACCCCCTCCATTGATACAATCCCAGTTCAAATTCTCTTTGCATGCGCATTCATATAAGTTAAAAGTCATTGTAACGTAGTAAAGTCTAAATTGTATTTATACGACGTTCGCACGTAATATCAAATCGGTAGTCAACTCATGATATATATATATATGTGTGTGTGTGTGTGTGTGTGTGTGTGTGTATTTATATGTATATATATGTATATATATATTATATATATATATATATGTATATATATACATATATATATATATATATATATATATATATATATATATATATATATATATATATATATATATATATATATGGTGTCTGATCCCTCTAGTTATCAGTGGGATTCTTCCTAGCATTTGGGCATTGATGCACACGTTCGTAAGAATTTCAGGATTCCATCGTAGAATTCCGAACTCAGTTTCATCATGTTTCATAAGCTGCAATTAAGTTCGCTGTATTTAATCCCCGGCATTCACGGTGAGTGCCAATGCCTGTACCACGTTGCTGAATCTGAAAGAACGTTCCAGTTCATGCGCACGTTTTCTATCGGGTTAAGGTTGATAGTCTAAATATTTCACAGGGGAGCATCGATATCTCGTTGATCTGCTCTTTAGACCAACTTTTACAGAATTTGCTTTGTGTACGGAACAGTTGTTATGCATATGTAAGTTAATTTCGTGTACGGGGGAGGGCATATAAATTTACTATTGGAAGTATCACTTCCAATATTTCTCATTATTTTTCGCTGGTGAACCTGCCGTATATCATACCTAGCCCTCACAAACCATAAAGATGAATCCAACCAACCCCAAGAGTTTAAAGTAACGTGATTACTCTTCGCTATACCTCTACGACATAAGTGGTTGTTACTAAAGTGAAATTGCTACATGATGACTTTCTTCATAATATCGACCTGCTCTTCTGAAACTGTTAGAGGCAAGAAAAATATTCTTTATTATAGCTGAAGTTATTATTAGTTGGTTGCTGATATATGTTGGTGTCTACTTTATAAAGACATGATTGTTCGTTAAGTGCCAAATTCATTCGTAATTACTGATTTTAGATTGGTCACTTGCATCAAACTAACCTATACATATTGGTAGTCCTCGCTGCACATTGGAAGAGGATGATGCAGGAATCCCCCCTTCATAAGACAAAATACGTTATAACTACAATATTACCTGCTACATTCTAAGTTTTCAACTAAGGCTGCCCACACATGAGACACTTTTAGTGGAGAGTGGCTGTCCACTAAGAGGTCAGTCGCTTGGTGGTCAGCTGATAATATCAGCTTTTACCCGCAGACAAGACACTGCATGTGGTGGCCACAGATGTATTTCTTAACAGTATCATCATGGATACCCTTGAAGTTAAGTTTCATGCTTCTGAGCTTTGCTACTGAATAGAATGAAAAAGATAACAGATGAAAGTGCTGGGTACATCCGATAATTAGCCCAGGACTGCTACGGAGAAAATTCCGTACATTTGGAGACCTGAAGTATTACCCGGAAAATATTTACAGCGTCTTCAGGATGAATGAGGAAACATTTGATAAACTAAATACTATAATTGGACCTATAATATCCCATCAGGAATAGCATGAGGACATGATGTGAATGTCGACAGAGGAAAGGCTGGCAGGAACTATAAGTTAGGCACAAAAGCCTAACTGCATAGCGTTTATATTTTTTAGTGTGTATATTTTCTTAGCAATATATAATTCAGCATTCTCCTAGAATTACTTAAACACTACATAGAATAAATCAGGTGATAAATTAAATGTAATTAATTTTTTGCAAGAAGAGTATAAGAATGTAACAAATAATTATATCTAGTCTAAATTCAATGCACTTAATGCTGGGATTGAGAAACAAAACAGATTATAAGCAGCACAACTAACTTGAATCCATATTTTGTGAATATTTAAATAAAACAACTTAATCATCGTTTACTGCAAATAAACATGAAATTTCAAATAGTTCCGTGTCATTTGAGTGGACCCCTCTGCTGCAATTGTCAACAAGTCAATCACCTGCTGAGCGAGAACTGATTAGTATCTGGGGCAAGGTCTCTAGACCTTGATCTGGGGAACACACACGCACACACACACACCACACACACACAAGGTCTTTCGTCTCATTTGCGCGCTCTGATTTTAAAAAAAGGTTTCTATCGCTGGGCACTATAGTGTAAGCCACTGAGGTGTGGCCAAGAAAACAGACATTTTACGCCAGGAACGCCACTTCGTTCTTTTAGAGTTGCATGAGGTCCCCAGTATCGTGTGTTCATTATTAATATTTTATTTATCTATTTTTTGCCTTTTTAATGGCAGGTCACTTTCCCCTTAAAATGTCTCTTGTGCTGGCAGCCTTATATTTTAACAACGGAATGGTTGCTTAAGTGAAACCACCACGACTACTAAGACCACCTCCCAGGCTCCCGACTACACCGGTAACCGTTCTCATCGCCAGAACCAGATACCACCAGACACCTGTGAGAAGTAGCCTTTACCATGAGGTAGGGAAGTTTGCCTTCTAGGTACTTGTGTTCGGTAGTGACCTCAGTTTAGCTACGTCCATAGAAAATCCTTATACTAACCTTATTTCGTATCGTTCCTTCTCCAGTAGTGAACCTTTCCTTGGTTGAGTTTTGATGTCAGTAAAGGTGGCTTGTTCACAGAAGCCCAGTCTACCATCAATGGATTTGAATTCTCACCAAGATAACCTCCTTCCGGTGCTGCGAATTATCTTGATATATTAGGTGGTTTCATTTTCAGTTGGCTAACGATTCTGTTCTTAAGATTTGTTGGCAATTCACATTCGAAATGTGGCCGGGCAAAACCAACGTATAATCCCTTGAATACATCTGGCTCCAGGTTAACGAAGTTCCCAATAATTTTCATAATCATGTTACCTCTGTCGATTTTTTTTCTGTTAGCCGAAGTAAGCTTATTGTCTATAATCAAAGTGGTGTAATTTTCTCTATCTTTAAGCTAAATCATCACCCATAACGTAAATTTATTTTACTTTACTGCTTTTTTGGGGATGGAAATTAATCAGCCATTATCTTGCTCATAATACTGCATCGGGGTCCTTCTGTAGCTTTATACAGTTGTGTATTACAGGTTTTATGAAAAATCTTGCCGTCAACAAATATATATATATATATATATATATTATATATAATCTATATATATATATATATATATGGTATATATATATATATATAGATATCTATGTATACGATATGCGAAATAATTAAGAGTAATAACGAAAAAATCACTATTTGAAAAAATTATAGCACATTAGCGATTTTGATTTGTTGAAAATAGGACGTGAAAATTCAATATATCTGAGCTTGTTTCTTAAGGATGCAGTATCATTGTGACAATGACTTACCATACCGTAAGAAATTGATTCCAGAGTAACACATACTAACTATGAAAACAGTGGTTAACGAAAGATTAAGAAAGTGTAGGAAAGAAGAAAGGAGGAAAGAACACTTATCCCAAAGAATATTACACACACACACACAGAGAGAGAGAGAGAGGCGCAAATCTCCTATGGCGACGCGACGGCATGATCTCAAGGAGGGAAACGTTTGTTCACTGGACTACGGCGTTTCTTGCTTTATTCATCAAGTATCACTACTTATTATCTTCAATTTGGAATTTGGCAGACGTGCTTTTTATCACGTGATTGCATGTTTTGTGACTGTGATTGACAGCCAGCGTTGCCCAATATTCTTTGGATATTGGCGTTGCCAACAGTTTCGCGATTGCCAGACACGGGAACATTTGCTCCTAGGCTGTCGCTACGATGTGGAGTTAACTGTTACCAAAATTATATTATTTACTGTTCCATAATAAGTTTTGGTGGCATTAATGGAATGATTTAGAAAGTACCGGTAATAGGGCAGTAGTACTTCCATCATAAACCTTTACAAGTAACACAAAGACACACACAACTGCTGGGATGTTTTCCCAATTAAAATATACTTAGCAAGCAATTGTTCTCCAGTTTCAAGATGAGAGAAATGCAGTCCGTGCAAAGGTTATTAGGAACTATTTTTTTAATGGTGATATCGGTAGGGCTTCATACCCAGATAATATCACGGCGAGTACCGATATGTATCGTTACATCAGTGACAATAAGATGACAGTTCCTGAATCATAACTAACAAGCAGACAATAGGAATATAGTCATCGGCAGTCAGATACAACTTTCTATCCGGTAAGGATGCGTTGCTTTGAATGATTTTTGTGTTGGACACAATAGAGAAAAATAAAATATGATATGAATCTCCTCCAACGTTTTATTGCGTAATTATTGTGAGAAAATAATTTTCTAGTAAAACACGTACCAGAAAGAGATAGTTAAAAACGCTGACTATAAAGTTTCATCTAGGCAAATAGGGGTAATTTTTGCCGTTTTTTTTTTTTTAACTATTCATGATCGTGCTGTTTCGAATAAAACGCCATAATTATTTATACATTACTGAAAAAACATGTTCTTACTCATTTCCAGACCAAATTATAGGCGTTTTTTGTTATAAGTCTTGAAATTATGAATTTTTATTCAGTATCAAAGAGATGAGTGCGCGTGAGGAAAATAATTAGTAATCATGGTAAAACTTAATGAATTCCTGACCACTAACAGAGACCCAGCCATAGGATCACAATCTCGCAAAGATAGTGATCCTATGTAAGATGTCCTGACTGTACTAGTGCAGTCAGGACATCTTACATGGCGCACTATAGGCACAATTAAAAGATATTTACAGTAGAACTGGGCAAGAACCGCTAAAATTGGAACCAACGGTTCCGGTTCTCAGTGCCAAAAGAACCGCTGGAATCGGTTCCAGAACCGATTCCTAAGAGTAGGGTGAAGTGGAGTAGTACCGTACATGGGGAAACAACGTACAGATGCTCCTGACAAAAAACTATGGCTGTGTTGTGTGACGTCACTCCGTTTGAGGAAGAAGACCATCAACACCTCGCCAGTGTTGCCACGCGTACGATAATTCGTACATGTACAATAAAAAACGGCCATGGTACGAAGTACGATAGCATTTTCCATTGTCGTACGGTTTGTACGATAATTCTAGTGTTGATAAGTATATAATGACAAATATAAGTGGTCGGTGAACTCCATGAAACAGGCTAATTATTTCAGAGTCCGTACATGGCTTGCCACCGCTTGTCTCCAATTGTAAATTGTAATGTGGTTCAAAGGCTATTGGAATAGTTGGAGGCACTGAAGCTATTTTTCTCGAAGTGGCTCGCTGAGAAACTATTAGCAATAGAGTTGATTATCAACTCCCTTCATGATCCTTTCATGAAGTTATATTGCTTGTTCCTTGACTGGGTTCTTCCAAAGTTTACTGAGTTCAACAAATTTTTCCAGTCAGATAATGCAGTAATAATAGTTCTCCATGATAAAGTGAAAGAATAGGTATAATTTCAATGATGGTGTCCTGTCAAAGTTAACCTGTCTGTCCAAAAAAATGCTCTCTCATCAGAATTCAGAGAAAGAATCCCCTCATTCCCTCTTGCATCTGAGCTTCCTCTGATTTACCGCCAGATGACCACTCACTACTTCAAAAGCTGGATGATCAATGGAGAATGTTTCCCATATTGCAACATGAACTTAAACATCTCGTTAATGAGTCACCTGATAAGTTCTGAAGAGAATTGTCCCAAAGAGTCTAGTTTTTCAGACCTAGCCAATTTTGCTCTAACTGCTCTTTGCTTGCCACACTCTAATGCTGAATGCGAACGAGTGTTCAGTAAAGTTAACCTCTTTAAAACTAAACAAAGAAACAGACTGAAAACAAGGACAGTTAATGGGACTCTTCTCTCTGCTAGTTGCACGTTTATCATGTTCAGCTGGTGAGTCTCCACCTATAACAATATCATCCAGATATGGATAAGCAAAATCATAGGAAGCTAACAATTGGGAACTGAACTTCTGAAATATTGCGGGAGCAAAATGGATACCAAATGGTAACTGTAAATATCTATATAGACCCAAATGTATGTTAATTACCAAATATTTACGGTCTTCTGGAGCAACTTCCATATGCAAATAAGCATTCTTGAGATCAAATCTGGTATAATACTTATATCCAGACACATTGAAAATTAATTCTGACACATTAGGTAATGGGAATTTAGATTCATGAAGAATTTCACTTATTTTAAGAAAATCCCCACAAACCCTAAGGGATTCATTCTGCTTCCTGATAGTAACAATTGGTGAGGCATAATCTGAGAATTCTACTCTTTCTGTAATCTTATTTATTTATTTATTTATTTTTTCAAGCTCTTGGAGCGCACTCTCAACCTCACTGCGGAACGTCAGTGGCACCGTGCGGACCTTCTGAAAAACAGGAACATGACCAAAGACAATACACGAAAGATGGGAAGCTCAAGCCACAGCCGCATCGGCCGCATACAATTTAGTACCTGGCATGAAATGAAGATGGCGGTAGCATTTCACCTGCCTACATCGTCTGTTTGTTTACTTTTTCACAAAGCGGGCATTCAATTTCAATCATGAGTGGGCGTAGCCATCATCACCCGTGTGTGGTTTGCAATAGGACGAAAATGATTTTCCCCATCTGATTTTTCATGCTTTTCCTCAGAATAAAGAAAGGTAATAAAATCATTACATCTGTCACAAAGTACATGATGACTTTTAAAGAAAATGAAGAAATAAAATAGACCAAAGTAAAATTGAATGTCGGTGCAGTGTTATTCCGAAATAAATATTTGAAAATATTTACAATATGGTGGACGCCTCTAAGCGGAAAGAAAATATATTTATATGTGATTTTCGTCTGTAAAAAAATATTTGCCATTTGAAACCCCAACAACCAACCTAACCTTCCTGGTAGTGTACACCAGTAGCCTAATCATGTCAACAGTAAACCTAACCATATCAGCAGTACCATAACCATGCCAACAGTAATTTGCAATGGAAATGAAGCTATCTTGCAAAACATATCAAAATCAACTAGAAAAACTATATTTTCTTGTCATTTAGAGGCGTCAATTGTATTTCAAATAAATACCTTAAAGTTATATTTGCATATCTTGAAAATCTCTAGAAATATGAAATAAATATACCAATTCCTATCACTGTCATACAATTCGTGAATATTGGGTCTCCATGCCTTTTCCAGATACGCTACTCACAGCAACTTTGATATACTGTATATATACTGTAGTTCTGTTATATTCTCAGCAGCTTACCCTTGGGTTGTAGTTATAAATGTTTACCTTAATTTTTCATTAATAAGCAACTATTTAGCAAACCAAAGTTGTTTCATCAGGAAGGATGGATCTTGTGGGAGCATTCATATAGGAGAGCATAAGTAGGTTAGTTTAAGGGTAGGCTCCACTTTGGGGGGTGCCGATCGTAAAAAATATTTGCCAAAAATACACTAATCAAGACAGGCTAATGAAATTTTCAGGCATTATTAGCACTATAATAATGCATATTCCCTGTAAGTTTTATCATCCTACAGGGAAAATTAATGGTTTTATGAAAAAAAATGTGAAAAAACGCAAAATTTCCGGCCCTTTTACTGAAGGTTATTTGGTGATTGGTGAGAAACTACAGTCTTGAATAGAAATTCGGTCTGACAGAATGTTGGTATATCCACCTGGAACATGCACAAAAAAAAATTATCAAAATAGAACAGTAAATAAGCACGTAATAACAAAAAAAGGAGCAACAACTTTGTAAGTTCAGCGAAAGCCCCGCCGAAATATCAGACTATAGCTAGGAAGAAATATTCAGGAAAAATTCAAATCTCGATTTAGGGACAAAACCTTTTGAGAGTTTGTAGTTATTATGTCACTTGATAGCCTAAAACATCTAAAAATTATATTATTTAGGACAATCAAAGAAAAAACCACCCCCACCCCTTTTTTTTTTTTTTTTTTTTTTTTTTTTTTTTTGGAGGTGGGTTTTCTTTGATTGTCCTAAATAATATAATTTTTAGATGTTTTAGGCTATCAAGTGACATAATAACTACAAACTCTCAAAAGGTTTTGTCCCTAAATCGAGATTTGAATTTTTCCTGAATATTTCTTCCTAGCTATAGTCTGATTTTTCGGCTGGCTTTCGCTGAACTTACGAAGTTGTTGCTCTTTTTTTTGTTATTACGTGCTTATTTACTGTTCTATTTTGATAATTTTTTTTGTGCATGTTCCAGGTGGATATACCAACATTCTGTCAGACCGAATTTCTATTCAAGACTGTAGTTTCTCTCCAATCACCAAACAACCTTCAGTACGAGGGGCCGGAAATATCCGTTTTTTCACATTTTTTTTCATAAAATCATTAATTTTCTCTGTAGGATGATAAAAACTCACAGGGATATTAATATGCATTATTATAGTGCTAATAATGCCTGAAAATTTCATTAGCCTGTCTTGATTAGTGTATTTTTGGCAAATATTTTTTACGATCGGCACCCCCCAAAGTGGAGCCTACCCTTAAGTTAGAGGGTCTTACTGTAATTTCAAGTTCACAAACCTTTTAATCTATGATTGAATTTTCCTATATGTATGGATAAAAGCATTCAAAATAAAAATAAAAAATTACATGCAAACGAGCATATCTGCTCCCACAAGATCCATTCTTACCGTTTCATCTATGTTTCTGCATTATATGCTCCTAATTGTTCAATTTTTCAAATGAAATCTTGTAATTGGTACGAACACCCCACATAGTATTCCAAAGTAAATTTACCATTTGGCAGCAAATGTACGCAATAATACAGTAGTAATAAATTGGCAAAACAAGTTGTGAAAACCTATGATATTTGCTTGTACTGTACATGATGCAAAAAGAAACATGGTTCAAGTCAATTAGAATAATTGTTTCAAATTTTTTTAGGAATGTGCATGCTTCTTGCAGAAATGGCATTTTACTAGAAAATACCAGGCAGAAGTGTTGGTTACATTACCTTCATGAAAGGGTGCCAATTGAATATATGTATTTTTAAGAACTCCCACAATTGGGCTATGAGATTTTGATAAATTGTTATAAATAGGTTTGTTTCCTATTTGATATGTGATTTCAATTTTTATTTGCTTTTTATGAAAATTAAGTTAAACCTAGATTTTTGCTTATACAGTATTCTGTAAAATACAGCATTGCATTTGTTATAAAAGGGTGCCTTACTTTTACTACTTTGTTGTTGTACTTTTCTTAGTTTTATTAACAAATATTTCTTAACTTTTGCCTAATCAGCATGCGAGTTAAGTCTGCTTTTTCATTTTGATTTCATATTATTGGTTTTGATTATCCCATGCTTTGTTTGCTATTTAAATTCTGATATATGCATGTTTTGTTTGCATGACTTGTATGACTATTGCATGCAAATGAAGCATGTGCCATTTCTTTTACTTTGTTTATGTTCTTTGCAAGAACATTTGTGTACAGTCGCTTAGGTATGTACAGTATACAATCATAAGCACAAGCCCAAAAAAAGGAAAATAATTACTGTATACTATATTGGTGAAATAATAAGATAATATGAGAATAAGTTTGTTTCATTCTAACTGCCCTCTCAATTTTAGATAAAGATACTTAGCAATTAATGTTAACTGCCCTCTCAATTTTAGATAAAGATACTTAGCAATTAATGTTACATTAACTGAAGGATTTTATTTAATGATTCAGAAATGCCTAATATATAAGTCATAAGCTATGATAGAGCCCTATAATCATGTTAACAAGCAATATTAATAGATTTAGTATTCAATAATTTATAAAGAGAAGTTTATTGCAGCATAAGAATAAATTTTAACATTTAAAAAAGCCGCGCTACGCCACAGCCGAGTTTTAGTTGAGGGCATGATCAATAGATGGCGCGCATTCTGACGGGTTGGATGATGTTTTTTTTAATGGTATTACTAGTCAGTTTCCCATCTTTCGTGTATTGTCTTTGAACATGACCACCTTAGGTTACAATCGGGCTTGACAGTTCTTAATAGGTTTCAAACTATCTACATTATAGTTTTCCGAAAAATCTTTTACATTTAACTGATGGACATTAATTATATTGCACTTATCTATTAAATTCCTACCAATCAAGTTATTTGGGAGTCTGACCCAACAATTATGAATGCAACGTCTGAATGATTTTGCTGTTTGTATTAAAAATTAGAAACTTTGACCTTCCCAAATACTTTAATTGGCACTTGGTTATAACCCTGCAATTTAGTTCTACAGTTCAGTAATGTACAATCTAACTTCTTGGAATCATCACACTTTAATGTGGAAATATCTGAACCGGTATCAGTTTCAAATAAAAATGGCTTATGATTCAATTGACAACCAATAACATAAGGTTGAACAGAAGAACTCTTGTTTACTATACGTTCAAATCAAGTGGATTCATTGGATTCCTCTTCTTGAATTATAACTTCATGTCATGAGTCTCTTCAAGTGTTGTTTCGTCGTTGGCGGCGCTCTTGTGGAAACTAACCTGAAGCTGCTGTACAAGCCAAAGAAGACAATTGTCATAACTTAATACTTTCGCGGGCTTGTGGTGGATTAAATACATACTTCGTGTAAAGCACTCGCAGCTTTATTGTTCCTTCACTCCGTTACAGGTGGTATAACTTGTGATTTATGCATAGCGTTACTCTCCTGATGCTGGCTGCCCTTTTTCGGATCTTGTTTACATTACCTCTTTTTGACCGGGTCCCACCAGCATTACACATTAGAAAAGTTAAGTCTATCTTAGTTTTATCAGACCACTGAGCGGGATTAACAGCTCTCCTAGGTCTGGCCCAAAGGATTAGCCTAGATATTTTTACGTGGGATCCGAACCAAATTGTATTGAGAAATTAATTTCTTATCACCAGAAATAGATTCCTCTGGTTCCACGTTGGCCGAGCCGAGAATCGAACTCGGCCAACGTGGAACTGTTATAATGTAGAAAAATAGTAATGTGTATCTATATCAGGGTTGTAACAGTAACTATATGCAGTATGTATGGTATATTTTTTTCAGTTTTAGACATCAAAGGTAGTGTTGAAGTTGTTTAACAACGAAATTCTGAAATGTCACCCTTGGGGAGATCCGGTCAGGACGATGTAAACAGAACGTAGAAAACAACTATTATTCGATTTTAAGTTGAAATAGGCATTTTCTGATAATTCACAGAACGTTCAAATAAAAGTTGCCATTTATCTCCTGTTTTATTAATCACTGACTTCTCATTTTGCCTTAACATGAAAAAACTGTGTGTGTGTGTGTGTGTGTGTGTGTGTGTGTGTGTGTAACACACTCGGTCAGTGGCCGAGGCGAAAATCCTGTTACACATCTTTATAGTATACATGGAATTTCTGAATGGCGAGTCCAGCGCAAATTCATTTTAATAACACTACCAGAAAGTAATCAATCTTTTTATATATATATATATTTTACTATAAGTGATTTTTCATCACATAATAATATAGAAGCTTCACTTGTATGTGTTTACATCTCTGCTCTCTGACATTTCAACAGAAGTCTTTCGGTTTCGGCCGTTTTATGTGTCGTCCGCCCGATGTCGGTGACGAACTTGACGAAGCAAACTTTCATCATAAAGAGACTCCTGTTTTACAACTGTTAACGTCAGTAATTTTATTTAATTGTGTATGAAAGAGGTGAAGATAACTTTTTACTTATATAATATCAGCAGATTGATCTGAGAACGTAAACTGATGGGATTTTGTATACAAGATGATTTGTTGAGTGTCTTCAGACCAAGTAATTTCACTTAAGTTCCTGCAGCAATTTTACAACTGAAGGATACAGGTATGGTAGAAATTAATTGGTAATACTTCAGAAGCACTCCGCACTGGATATTAAAATAAATAATCACCTACATGGAAAGAGCATGTGAAAAGCAATATAAAAAGTATAGTCATTATATGAGATTGAACGGGGTGGAATTAAATGAGCTTGATAAGTTTTACCTCAACTTTTTCCCAAGCCGGGAGAGGTGTTTCCTCGATGGTAATGTTTACTTTTAATGAGCCCTCTAACTTACTTCCTTACGCAAACAAAAGCAGTTCCAGTTACTCATTATTGGCTGAGAGGTGTGACATCGTTATGATGGCATGGGTTTCATAACCAATTACGAACGACTTCAGTCGAAAACTAAGTTTCACTAGCATTTCAGCGGAGTAATAAAGTTACCTGTCCAGTGTCCACTGGTATCCTTGTTTGACTGAAAACTCGAATAATGAAGCGAAAACCGGTATTTTGTCTTCCTGTAGCTATGGCAGAGGCAGTGGCTGGCCCTTCTGGCATTAATTTTGACAGAGACCTTCGATTTCCTACCGATTGTTTGCAGTGCAATGTGGGTTACAGTGAATTTTATCATTCGGTATTTGTCTAGTGGTGGTAAAGAAGTTGTGATTGAATATGCTCAAAGACATAATTTAATTCTAAAGCAAAAAACTGCGAGTGTTGTGGAGCTATTTGTCAGATCGACTACAACAGGAACGCCTTTAGGTATGATCGCTCTGTAGTGACGAAAGGACGTCGGCGTAAGCGATGTAATTTTAGTATTTCCCCGTCTAAAGGAACGTGGTTTGAAAAATCCCATCTCTGTTTTGAAGTTAATCTAAAGTTTCCCGGGCCGCGTGACACCCAAATCCATCCGCCACGGTAAGTAGCCTTACTGTAACCACTGTGGCTAGCGCGCGCAGCGTAACATTACCTCTTGCCAGAACATGCCGTTCTTGCCAAGAATCTTTAAATATGCGGATATGGCATCAAATGCCGTTCCGCCACGGCCTTACTGACAGCACACACAAATCGATCGTCGCGGATATGTAGGTAGTCGCTCCCTACTTTGTTTGTTGTTGTTTTGGTATCACCGCCATATTAGTTTTGGTGTTCTTCCGCAGATTTCGGTCGACGGTCAAGTGGGCCCGCGAATCTGTAGGTGCTCCCAATTATTATTGCTGCAAAGCACTCCTTTCTGGTATTTCCCCACCCAAAACCCCCGATTCCCAACTGGGGGCTCCCAAGCTTATTGGGTGGAAAAGGGGGTTAAAATAACATTTCCTCAAGAAAGCAAGATGAGGTTCACTGAAAAAACACCATTAAATGAAGGATTGTTAACCCTCTTACACTGATTGGACGTAATAAACGTCGAGTCAAAATGTCTCCCGTATGCCAATTGGACGTATTATACGTTGACTCAAAAAAGTTTTTTAAATTCGTGGAAAAGTACTTATAGGCCTACCAGCCGAAAACTTTTGAATCACGAGCCTTAGGGGATGCTGGGAGTTCACGGATCAAGACGTTGTTTGGTTTACAATCGCTACGCAGGCGCGCAAGCGCGAATTTCTTTCTTATCGCACTAAAAAGTATCAGTGACACATCTCAAAAAATATTTCGTCACTTTGACATAATTTTTGCACCATTTTAAATTATCCGTTACATGGAGTATTATACGTATATGAAAATGTGCGCAATTTCATGTAAAATACAACAAAAAAATACTCATGATTGTAGCTTTTATCATTTTCGAAATATTTTCATATAAATAACGATGTGCAAAAATTTCAACCTTTGGTGAACTTTGACTCTACCGAAATGGTCGAAAAACGCAATTGTAAACTAAAACTCTTATATTCTAGCAATATTCAATCATTTGCCTTCATTTTGCAACAATTGGACGTCTCTAGTACAATATTTCGATTTAGGGTGAATTTATGAAAAAAAAACTTTTTCCTTACGTCCGTGCGGTAACTCTTCCGATAAATTTTTTCGTGCGATTGTCCTAATGTTTGCACCATTTTAAATTTGCCGTTACATAAAGTTTTATATATGAAAATGTGCGCAATTTCATGCACAATACAACTAAAAACTACCCATGGTTGTAGCTTTTATCAGTTTTGAAATATTTTCATATAAATAACGTTAAGTGCAAAAATTTCAACTTTCGGTCAATTTTGACTCTACCGAAATGGTCGAAAAACGCAATTGTAAGCTAAAACACTTATATTCTAGTAATATTCAATCATTTACCTTCATTTTGCAACGAATTGGAAGTATCTAGTACAATATTTCGATTTATGGTGAATTTATGAAAAAAAAAAAACATTTTCCTTACATCCGCGTGGTAACTCTTCCGAAAAAATCAAAATTTTTTTTGCTCGATTGTCGAAATGTTTGCACCATTTAAAATTAGCTGTTACATAAAGTTTTATATATGAAAATGTGCGCAATTTCATGTAGAATACAACTAAAAATGATTGAAGGTTGTAGCTTTTCTCTTTTTTCGAAATATTTGCATATAAATCACGATAAATAGAAAAAAACCACGTTTGGTCAAATTTGACTCTACCGAAATAGTTGAAAAACGCAATTGTAAGCTAAAACTCTTACAATCTAGTGATATACAGTCATTTATCTTCATTTTGAAACAAATTCGAAGTGTCTAGCGCAATATTTAGATTTATGGTGAATTTTTAAAAAAAACTTTCTTTCCCTCAGCGCGCCGATTCGCGGCCGAAAATCTCCGAAATGCGTACGTTGCATTATCCTAATATTTGCTCCTTTTCATATTAGCCGTTTTATAGAGTTTCTTATATGAAAATGTGCACAAAATCATGAAGAATACAACAAAAAATAATTGAAGGTTGTAGTTTTTTTTCATTTCTGAAATATTTGCCTATAAATAAATATATATATAAAAATTTCGACATTTGGTCAACTTTAACTCGTCCGATATGGTCGAAATCTGCAATTCATACTAAAACTCTTACAGTATCGTAATATTCAATCATTTTTCTTTATTTTGAAACAAATTGGAAGTCTCTAGAACAATATTTAGATTTACGGTGAATTTTTGAAAAAAACATTTTTTTACGTCTGCTCGTTACAAATTCGTGCATCATTTTGTGATAATATTTTTCCGGTGTTGCTTTTATCGTTTTACAATGTATTATATATCAAAAGGATTGCAATTTAGTGTACAATACAACAAAAAAAAAGTAACTCGTTAGCTTTAACCGTTTTTCGCACAGCGCGATTTGAATACAATTATGTATGAATTTTTTTTCGCTACCATATATCGCATTATTTACATATGGTAATATTTTTTTTCATTTCTGATGGTTGCATACTAAACTTCAGGCAATGACAAAAAAAGGAGCCAAAAATCGAACTTTTAATCTTCAAAACTAAGCGCGCTGTGATTTTTTGAAAAAAAAATTTTTTCCACTTCTGCGCTCACTCCAAACCCGCCCCGGCATACGGGAGAGGTTTTGATTTTTAGGGCTTTGGCGTAAGAGGGTTAATTGTCTTTTAGAAACTGGTGATGCGACTTGCTTCTGAAGAATTACCGTATATAACTATTCCGCAGCAAGCTAGACTATGGCAGTTGACGTTTTTCTATGCAGTTTTACCTCCTATTTGTTTCGGGAACAAATGATCAATGTAAGGCTACTGAAACCCTTTATGCTATATCCCAAAATAATTGCGGATTACAGTGGATATTAGTAATTGGGTATAGGTATTTTAATTTGGTGAAAACACAAGAGCGAAATAGGCAAACGAGGAGGTATTCTAACATTGTCATGGCAACCTGTAGTATCTGTAGGTTCTGACTCTGAAAAGGGTAAACTTTTTTGGGTTTGAGGGGTGGGGAAGTGATACAAGGATATGTTTTAAATGGTCCATGATACTTTGATGAAGGGTATTGAAGTGCAGCGTGCACTAGCTAAGTAAGGACCTGGTAACTTAGGCTTATGTTAGTGGTCTACCAGGTTATGACCTGATACCTAAGGTTTAGGTTAGGTTAGGTAAGGGTAGATTCCCAGCCAATAATTTTTGTTAAGTTCCCAAAGTTAGGTTAAGTTGCAGTCCAGGAGGCGGCAAAAAAGTCTGGCTATGTAAGGCCTTCTGTGGCTTTGACTTGGTTAAATTGGGTTGCAACCCTGTTATTTTAATACACAGTTCCATAAATTAGAGTAGGTTGGGGAGACGCTCATGAGAGCGAATCCCCCCAGCATCCTAAGGGGGATCCCCTGATAGATGAAGTAAGTCAATGATTTTTCACCCCACCCAAATACCTGGCTTTCCATATAAAGGGGGTTGGGTTGTATTATATAGGGAAAATAAATGCATATTGGCCAAGCCCAGGGTGCTAGATATAAGGCTTTTTTGTTCCTTTACAATAGGAAGGTACTTAGCGGCAGCTGAACCGGTCATAAGCCTTTCGAACAAGGGGTTCGGTAGTTAACTACTTGTCCGGCAGTTAGCGGTACGCTCGACTGCGAGGCGAGGAGTCACTTTGCTTTCGGCTGCGGTCGTGGATGGACGTGCAGCTCTTTGTCTCTGCATGAAGAATTTCTCACTTTTTCTTTGACTTGTGTGTGTTGCAAGTACAAAAGTAAGTGCTTGTCTGTTTTGGTTTTCATTTTTATTATGGAAATTACGCAACAAGAGCCGGAGAACCCCCTCCCCATCAACTGTAGACTATGCCCGGGTATTGGGAGCCGTAAGTGTGGGGCTTTCCGCTCTTCAGTGGTGGTAGATCCTCATGATTTTTGTGCTTGGTGTCGAGGGCGTGTATGCTCTCGCGCTGAGACTTGTGATATGTGTATCTTTTATCGGAGGCGCAGTGGGAGCGCTACGGGGGGAGGAAAAAGCAGCGGAAGCCGGCTAAGGAGTTGTCAGAGGACTCCCCGGCTACGCCCTTGGTCACTAATTTGTCTTCCTCCCCTTTCTCCCTCCAGCTCGGCTCCCTCGTATGGCTCCTTCCCCTTCGGAGGAGGTTTCTCGCTCCCTCTCCCCCCTCGATCATTCGAGCGTAGAGGAGGGGGCGAGATACCCCGACATCCAGTTGTACTCGGGGTCCTCTGTTCGCTCAGGCTGGGAACTATCCCACCCCTGGCCGAGGGGGGACCCGCCCCTCTGATCTACCCGACTTTTCCTCCCTCAGACTTGCTGACCACGACTGTAACCACGCTGGGCTACGCTGCTCCGTCTCACCTGGTGTATACGCAGCACGTAGCCAAGGTGACCCCGACAGCCGCTGTGCAGGCTCCGCTGCTGGAGGTTTCCTTGCCCGTTGCTACGCCGCCTCCTGGTTTTCCCGCTCCTGCCGCAGCCCCGGACTTCCAGTGTCCCAAGAGCTCACCGCTAGACCTACCTCCTGTGCAGAGGATGCTTGCCGTTCCAGCCTTGGTACCAGTTCCTGCCGCCGTCGTTCCTGCTTGTGGTGTTGCTGCTCCCACCCCAGGTCCTTCCAGACAGGTGCAGTCGGGCCCTGTTGCTTCGGCAACTGCCCCGGCTCCGTCCTGGATGGAAGACCTGACGGTGGTGCTGAGGAAGCTGACGAAGAGGAAGAGGAAGAGAAGGAAGGTGTCGTCTTCGTCTTCATCGTCGTCTTCGTCGGCGTTGCCTCCCGCGGCTTCCCCTTCAACTTCTAAGGCCCCACAGCCGAAGAAGTCTCGTGCCGATACTTCTAAGGTGTTGTCCCACTCTGGTGGGACTTCTGCTGGTCCTCCTGTTCCTTCGGGAATGGGCCCGTCTCCCTTTGCACAAGTAAGAAGAAGATGGGGACCGGAGGAGCACCAGCTACCACCGGTACCTCCTCGCCTGGCGCCAGAGGTTCTGCCTCGGCATCAGGTACCGTCTCGGCCTCTCGCTCGTGATAGGTACGAAGTGTACGGTAACCTGCGGGTGACCGTGCAGCCAAGACCCAGGCATCCGAGTTCTCTCGGCGCCAGGATCCAGGCATGGGACGGAAGACTGGAGGGAGTTGCTTGGGCGACTCTCACCAGATCAGCAATCGCTCTCGTGGCAACGCGCTGGTACCCAGGATTGATGCGACGGTCCCAGACCGCTTGCGGGCTGAGGCAAGGAAGCGGTCCCCTCGGTCGCCTGAACCAGCCTGGGTCCAAGCGGCATGGCGCACCGTGAGGATAGGCCTCGCTCCCACCGTGACAGCAGACTCTGCAGGTCCCCTGACCTCTGCTCCTACCGTGACCGGGTGGAGAGGGGGACCAGCAGCAGCTCTTCTGATGCTCAGGACCGTCGCCGCTGTTCTCGGTCCAGCCGCTCTCCCAGGGAGAGCCACTCGAACAGGCCTGCAGCTCAATCACCACCGCTGGTTGGCGATCGCCTGCAGCCCCCTCAGCACACCGGTTCTGCCGGTGGGAATTGGGGAGCGTCAGGTCTCCCTCTCCGATCCCTTCAACTTCCTTCGGCTACACCGGGAAGAGTGAGGCGATCAGGAGCGCCCCTCGCGATCCCGCCACAACACCCTACGAACCTGGCACGGTCCTAGGCCTGACCAGATCGTACACACAAGTGGCAGGAGGAGACCATGAGGGGTCTGTTGCGGAGGTCGTTCGCTGAGGTTATTGCGCTGATTCGTCAGCATAACGACCTCGGGGAAGGATCGCCGCTCCCACCTTCCGAGCCTACATCAGGTTTGGAGGCATTCTGGGGACCTAAGAAGGAACCCAGGATGACGGTGGGGATGCCGCGATCGGCCTTGGATGACAGCGTACTGAGCCAGGTGGACGCTCTTGTCTCCGGACAGGAGAGTCCACTTCGGTCCAGTAGGTCTTCCAAGCTCCTTCCCCCACCTCCTGCAACAGAGGCGATTCTACGTACCTTCGGAAGACCCTCTGCCGCCCAAACAGGTTAACCCAGAACTAGCTAGGCTAACTTCGGGGGTGTCTCTGCAGCAGCTCCTGTCGGAGAACCTCTGCAGCAAGAGGCACTTGCCTTGGAATCTACCGCTATGGCAGCATTCCAAGCAGTTTCATGGATCGACCTGTGGTCCCTCACAGTGTCGAAGGCCGCAGCCTCCTTGGGGAACATTTCTCCTGAAGGGGACCCGGCTTTTGTGAGACTGTGCCAATCTGGAGGTAGGGCCATCTCCTACCAGGCCCACCAGATGGCTAACCTGTGGGCCAACCTGGTTCTCCGGCGTAGAGACGCAGTCCTCACATGAGTGAGGCGGCCCTGGGTCTTCGCAACGGACTGGTGCGGAGTTCCTCCTCTCTCTTCCCCAGAGAGATGGTGGACGCTGCGGTGGAACAACGGCGCACTGACGATATCACGTGACCGTCTTGTCCACCAGGCAGTCTCGAAGGAGGCTGGGCAACCTCGGACGACTGTGGCTAAGCCCAAAAGTTTAGCTAGCGCTTCCTCTGCGGCTAAGCCCAAAAGTTTAGCTAGCGCTTCCTCTGCGGCTAAGACGATTGCCTCGTCGAAGCCGAGAGGAAAGACTCTGCCTTCGACTTCTGCTGTAAGGAGTGACCGTAACCAACCCTCCTCCCAGTCTTCTCGAGGGGGATCTGGGAAGAAGAAGTCGAAGAGAGGAGGGAAACGCTAGGGACGGCGTTCCCCCTCACCTGCTGCCGGAAGTGGGGGCGTGCCTGGCGAGCCATTGGGCAACATGGCAGCACTTCAGAGCAGAGACTTGGATAGTAAACGTCCCTCAGGATGTATATCTACTACCCTTCGAGTCTCGGCCACCCCTCATCTCCAACCCGGTCCAACTGCAAACGTACATTCCTGCTTCGACCAAGGACGTAGCACTTCGGCAGGAAGTAGAAGCCATGTTGAGCAAACGTGCTGTGGAGATCGTATGGGATCAGTTGCCGGGCTTCTACAGTTGACTTTTCCTGGTGGAGAAGCCCTCGAGGGGCTGGCGCCCGGTGATAGATCTCTTTCCCTTGAACCGGTTCGTTTGCCAGACTCGGTTCACGATGGAAACAGCACGATCAGTGCTCGATTCCATCAGGGAGAACGACTTCATGCTTTCTGTGGATCTGAAGGACGTGTATTTCCAGATACCCATCCATCAATCCTCAAGGAAGCACCTCCGCTTCATCCTCGACGGAACGGTGTACCAATTCAAGGCACGCGTGAACACAGGTGTTCACGCGAGTGTTCACGCTGGTGTCAGCTTGGGCCCACTCGGTAGGGATACGTCTGCTGAGGTATCTCAATGATTGGTTAGTCCTGGCGAGCTCCCGCTCGCAGTTGCTGCGGGACAGGGATCGACTTCTCGAATTCTGCCGCGATCTGGGGATCGTAGTGAATTACAAGAAGTCAGATCTCGAACCCAAGCAGAGGATGAAGTATCTGGGCATGCTGATCGACACGGTAGCAGGGCGAGTTTTCCCCGCAGATTCGCGGATCAGCAGGTTCAGGGAGGCAGCAGAACAGTTCCTGTCCCTTCAGGAGCAACCAGCTCAGCAGTAGCAAGTCGTGATCGGCCACCTGTCGTCTCTCGAAAAGCTAGTCCCACACGGGTGTCTTCACCTGCGGTCTCTTCAGTGGAGACTAAAGGAGTGTTGGTCACAGGCAAGGGACCCTCCTTTCTTCCCCGTATCCCTCACGGAGGAGCTCCCGCTCGCAGTTGCTGTGGGACAGGGATCGACTCCTTGAATTCTGCCGTGATCTGGGGATCGTAGTGAATTACAAGAAGTCAGATCTCGAACCCAAGCAGAGGATGAAGTATCTGGGCATGCTGATCGACACGGTAGCAGGGCGAGTTTTCCCCGCAGATTCGCGGATCAGCAGGTTCAGGGAGGCAGCAGAACAGTTCCTGTCCCTTCAGGAGCAACCAGCTCAGCAGTGGCAAGTCGTGATCGGCCACCTGTCGTATCTCGAAAAGCTAGTCCCACACGGGCGTCTTCACCTGCGGTCTCTTCAGTGGAGACTAAAGGAGTGTTGGTCACAGGCAAGGGACCCTCCTTTCTTCCCCGTATCCCTCGCGGAGGAGGTGAGGCAGGACCTAGCCTGGTGGCTAGACGACGGGAACCTCGTAAGAGGAGTGCCTCTTTGCACTTCCCCCCCCCTGGACATGCTGCTCTTCTCAGACGCATTGACCGAGGGATGGGGCGCGCACCTGGAGGAGTTGCTGGCTGCAGGTGTGTGGGATCATCATGACAAGCACCTTCACATCAACGTCCTGGAGCTCAAGGCAGCGTTCCTCGCTCTCCAAGAGTTCCAGGATCGTCTGGTAGGACACTCAGCGGTGTTGATGAGCGACAACACCACGGTAGTGGCGTGCGTCAACAAGCAGGGGGCCTAGTGTCCCTTCCACCGCACCAGTTAATGTTGCAGGTGCACGAGTGGGCCGTGGCACACTCAGTAGAGCTGTCGGCCCGCTACATTCCAGGCAAGAGGAATGTGGTAGCCAACAAGCTCAGCTGTCGGGATCAGGTGATAGGAACCGAGTGGTCCCTTCACCCAGACGTGGCGGAAAGGCTCTTCAACCTGTGGGGGCGTCCAGTCGTGGATCTGTTCACCACCCAGCACAACAGAAAACTCCAGGTTTTCTACTCGGTTGTACCAGACCCATGGGCAGCCGCAGAGGACGCTCTCCAACACCCGTGGGACAACCTCTTCGTTTACGCCTTTCCCCCATTCTGTCTGATTTGCAAAGTGATCAGCAGGGCGCTGATCACCGCGATTCTTGGGATGATCCTGGTGGCACCCAAAAGGCCTCAAGCCGTTTGGTACCCGGACCTGCTGGCTCTGCTCGCCGAAGCACTGAGGGAGATGCACCAGCCACATGTAGAACGGTACCACCGGTCCGTCGAGTCCCTGTGTCTTCACGGCTGGCTGATATCCACCATCTCTTGCGAGCGAGAGGCTTTTCTCACCGCGCAGCAACAGAGATGGCTGGATACCGCAGACAGTCCTCTGCAGCTGTATACCAGGGGAAGTGGTCCGTCTTCTGTGGTTGGTGTCGTGGACGGGGTCTCTCTCTTCTCAGAGCCACTCTTCAGCAGGTAGCGGATTTCCTCGTCTTCCTTGCCGAGAGAAGCTCCTCTCCGTCTCTGCAGTTAAAGGATACAGAGTGGCCCTGGCCCTAGTCCTTAAACTGCGAGGTGTGGATATCTCCTCCTCTTTCGAGATCTCTCTCCTGATGAAGAGCTTCGAGAGGTCTTGCCCACCCAGAGAACTCAGGCCCCCGGGGTGGGATGTGACTCTCGTCCTTAGGAGTTTGACTCGCAGACCCTTCGAGCCACTCCGAGAGTCGTCAAACAGGGATCTGACCCTCAAGACCCTCTTCCTGCTGGCCCTGGCATCGGCGAAGAGAGTAGGGGAACTTCATGATCTTTCCTTCAACGTCAAGCATTCCAGGGGATGGGGATCCGTGACGCTCTATTTCGTCCCAAACTTCGTAGCGAAGACTCGGAATCCTTCGGTCCCTGACGACTGGTTCAAGTCTTTCACGATCCCCTCCCTGAAGGAATTCACTGACAGCGATGCAGATGAGATGCTACTTTGTCCTGTGAGGGCGCTACGGCGCTGTCTGAAGAGAACTCGGCACCTCAGGCCTGAGTGTCGATGCCTCTTTGTTAGCACCAGGGTTACCAAGAAAGAAGTGTCCAAGAACACTCTTTCATTTTGGCTGCGTGAAGTGATCAGGAGGGCGTACGACACGGCTGGTAGTGACGACACCCGTACCCTTCGTCTGAGAGCCCATGAAGTCGGAGGTATTGGTCCAACCCTTGCGTTCCGCAAGAACTTCTCCCTGGCGCAGGTACTGAAGGCAGGGGTTTGGGTCAACCAGACGACCTTCACTTCATTCTACCCTCAGGATATTACCCACAGGTCCTTGGACAATTTTTCCTTGGGACCCGTGGTGGCTGCTCAACAAGTTGTGTAGTCTACTCAGCACCCGAGGGACAGAACAGCATCGCTTCCGTGTGCGAATGCATGAATGGACGAGTGAAAGAGTGTGACTGGCTTCTCTTCCTCCTTCGTTCTTCTCCTCTACCTGTGGGTAGAGGGCAGCGGTCGTCACTACGCTGAACAGGAGGCCGATGCAGGTAAGCTACACAACCGAGCTCCATCCTATCCCTTTCAGTAGGGATAGGACTATATATCCACCACTCCCCTTCAAGGGGGGGGGGGGGGGAGTGGAAGCCAACAAGAGACAAACCCATGACTTCATTTTGGCTCTTGAAATAGGAACTAGTTCTTGCCTTTTGCTATTCATAAGAGGTACGCTTGCCTCCCTCTTATGAATTTGGTCCTGAAGTCTGACCACTGATCCTGTGGTACACACCCCGATCAGCTAGGCAGAGGCTAGGATCCCTCCCTCTGCTCTTACGACCAGGGAGGGAATCCAAGGTATGAAGAACACCAGTCTGTTCATAAGACTCAGATTCCACCCACCAATAAGTGAGTCTTCCTATTGTAAAGGACTGAGGGTTTGTATTCTGTATCGGAACAAATAACAATTTGTTGAAAATTGTATTTTTCCTAACTATACAAACCTGAGGTCCTTTACATATAGTCCCACCTCATGCCACCCTTCACTCTGCGTTTCCTGGGCCTCAAGCAAAGTGACTCCTCGCCTCGCAGTCGAGCGTACCGCTAACTGCCGGACAAGTAGTTAACTACCAAACCCCTTGTTCGAAAAGCTTACGACCGGTTCAGCTGCTGCTAAGTACCTTCCTATTGTAAAGGACCTCAGGTTTGTATAGTTAGGAAAAATACAATATTCGACAAATTGTTATTTTTTTTTTCAATTCGTTCAAATGCAAATTTCCTCGTTAATTGTAGCACAGTAATACCTTGATAAAAGAGACAGTCTTCACAGAAATACCTGGGTAAAAGGGACGGTCTTCACAGTAATACCTGGATAAAGGGGACATTCTTCACAGTAATACCTGGATAAATGGACTGTCACCACATAATACCTGGATAAAAGGGAGGGATATCATAGTAATACCTGGACAGCCACCACATTAATACCTGGTTGAAGGTGACAGACAACACAGTAATACCTGGATAAAAGGGAGTGTCACCACAGAACCCTGGATAAACGGGACAGTCACTACAATAATACCTGGATCAAAGGGATAGTTACCACAGTAATACCTGGATAAAAGGGACAGTAGTACCTGGCAGTTAACCTTCTATCACGACTGCTAGAAGAGTGAACGGAACGTCCACGTGTAAAAAGTAGAACTGTCAGTTGGACCGTCGCTCATTTGCCAGAAGAGTGACACAACTCAAAAAATGTGTTTTGAGCTATTGATACCAGCAGATAGCCTGTTCTTTATTCCATATTGTGGTAAAAACTTCTTATTTGCATTTTTCATTATAACAGCTCAGTAAAAGAATCATCTAAAATAAATGGACAAAGTATAGAGAATTTCAACTTTAGATTGCCTCTCCCGAAATATAGCAATTTTCGAGTTAAGACACTCTTCTGGCAAATGAGCGAATATATACTTATTTAACTTTGACGTTAAAATTGGTGATATAAGGGAATTATAATCAAGTCTGACGATTTGGTTTTCTTCATTTATTTAATGAATAGGACTCGGTATAAGAATATTTTTATTTTGGGTATTATTATTTTATTATTTTTCAATTGTGTAACTAAATCCCTATGTAGTATTCTTGCTTAAGATTTGCATAGTCTCATGTCCAATTACCCTTTTTGGGCATATTTTGGTACTAGCTATGATTTATTTTTCTTGTGATGCAGTTGAGTCATCAAGGAGTTTATTGTTATTTCGACGTAATAGATAAATTGATAAGTCGAGTGACATTTTCTCTTTCGGTTATAAGTCAAATGGACAATTTCCCCCAAGGTCCGGACCTTAAAGGGGAACTTCTGGTTGCATTTCAGATATTCCATATGTGGTATTATTCCATTTAAGCACCCTGGTGAAAATTTTTTTGGAAAGGGGCATATTCCTATTTTGCTTCATGCTTTAGTACTTTTGATTCATCCGTGTGCTTTGGCGTTCCTTGTTCGTAGACAGCATGTCTAAAATGTGACTAGTCTTTGGTATGGTATATTATATATTTTATTTAATATAATTATAGTATATATATATATATATTATATATATATATATATATAGATATATATATATATATATATATATATATATATATATATTATACATATGTATGTATGTATGATGTAATGCACCAAAGACTAGTCCCATTTTAGACATGCTGTATACGAACAAGGAACGCCAAAGTACACAGATGAATCAAAAGTACTAAAGCAGAACTGCGCACAACTGAAAGGGACTATTGAGACCCACCAGCCCTTACAAAAGCATACCGCGCATGCGCAAGTGTGTGCGCGTGTGTGTAATATACGTGATGAGAGAGAGAGAGAGAGAGAGAATTTTGTAGGAAAACGGTGTATTGGTATATTTAAATATATGACAGTGCATATGAAATTACTCCGTTTGAAATAAGAAAGGTAATGTGCGTACCATTCCTTCTTCGTGAATAATGCTCTAATTGAGGTTTTAATTAATATTATTCTCTCCATCTAGGTTTATATATACGTATATTATATATATATATATATCTATATATATATTATATATATATATATATAGATATTGTCATATCACATTTCCGTGATTCATATACATATATCGAGCTACAATGTCCTTTAATATCTAATTCGCTCTACCACCTCGGAATTAATATATTTTCATATATGCTTAACCGAAGGGGAATCTATTATCGAGAAAAAATTCCCCTTCGGTTAAGCATAAATGAAAATATATTAATTCCGAGATAAAGCGAATTAGATATTAAAGGACATTGTAGCTCGATATATATATATATATATATATATATATATATATATATATATATATATATATATACACACACACACACACACACACACACACACACACACCACACACATATATATATATATATATATATATATATATATATATATATATATATATAATATACCTATAAACCTAGTGGAGAGAATAATATTAATTAAAACCTCAATTTGAGCATTATTCACGAAGAATATATATATATATATATATATATATATATATATATATATATATTTATTTATATTTACATATATATAATATAATATATCTATATCTATATATATCATTATATATCTATATATATATATATAAACCCTCCTAGATGGAGAGAATAATATTAGTTAAAACCTCAATTTGAGCATTATTCACGAAGAATGGTACTCACACATTAGCTTTCTTATTTCAAACGGAGTAATTTCATATGCACTGTCATATATGTAAATATACCAATACACCGTTTTTCTACAAAATTACAGTCTCTCTCTCTCTCTCAACTTATATCGAATGCAAAGCCTTAAACCTAAATGAAGAATTCCAGACCTTAGGGGCAGGATGAGAGAGAGAGAGAGAGAGAGAGAGAGAGAGAGAGAGAGAGAGAGAAGATTCATTAGACAAAAGGGTAGAATAAATAGGAAAAGGGAATCCCCGAAAATTTACCCCGAATTTATTGCCGTAGATGATGTAAAAAAAAACGCAGAGAGAGAGAGATTATGGAGGAGTTATGAAGTTCCATTTGACAACGTCTAGTGTGTGTGTGTGAGAGAGAGAGAGAGAGTGTGTAATTGCTGTATGGATGGTTAATGGCTGAATTGGTTGTTGGTAGGTTCTGGGCTGTCTTGCTGGTCCTGTTGATTGTTAGAGTTCTGTGTTTTGAGTGTTTTTGAGTCAGTCTTTAGTCAGAACTGGTGATGTTAAGTAGTGTCGGTAGAGTTCTTTGAAGGCATTGAAAGTCGGTTAAGTTTTTGTGTGTATTTGATTTGTTGTTTGCTTGTTGTTGAGTTAATGTATTTTTGCTTTAGAGTTGTTGTGCCTGTGCTGTTGTCACCCCCCCACACCTTTTTTGGGGGGGGTTTGTTATTCTTTGGTGTTGTTAGTGGGATGTGTATGTTGCCTTTTGTGCTGTTTTTTTTTTGTGTTGTTTGTGCAGTGGTCTTGGGTTGTGATTGTTCCTTTTTTGTTGTTGTGTTGTTAGGTTGTGGTTGTGTTTCTTGGTTGTTTGCTGTGTTGTTTTGTGGTTGTGTTCCTTGGTTGTTGTTGTTGAGTTGTGGTTGTTCTTTGGTGGTTGTTGTGTTGTTGTTGGGTTGTAGTCCTTGGGTGTTGTTGTGGTTCTTGGTTATTGTTGTTGGTGTTGTTGTTTATATCTCTGTGACCTCGACAGCGGACAGCACAAGATAGCCCTGAGTAACTGGATTGATGGTAAGTACATGTGTTTTGTTTTTTCATTTGTTTTTTTGTATAGTGTTGGTAGGTCATGTGTTTTGTTTTTGTTTGGTTTTGTATAGATGTAGGTCAATTGTCCTGCTGTATTTGTGTGTAATGAGAAAGTGTGATTGAGGGTGGATTTTGGCAGCTGGACTGATTAGGTATATGTGGGGGGGATTCTGCAGCTTGTGATTCCGCCACATTATTTTTTGGCGTCCGAACGGGACTGTTGGTGAGGCAGCTGCAGGGCAATTGGGGTAGTGAGATGTGTGATTGGTGGAGAAAGTGAGGATGGAAGGATTGAAGGAGATAGAGAGGCTGAAGGAGGAGCTGAGGTTGGCGAGGGAAGCTAAGGGAATGCTGGAGTGGAGAATGAGAGGTTGAGGGTAGAGTGTGAGGAGCAGAAGAGGGAGTTAGAGGAAATGAGAGGAATGTTAAGGAGTGCGAAAGTGGAAATGAAAGAAGAGGTGAAAGGAGCGGAAGAGAGAATGGTTGAGAAAATGGATGAAAAATTGGGGGTAATGATGAATGCAGTGCAGGAGATGATGAAGGATTCATGGGAGAGGAGCTGTAGGAGGTAGGCCCTACTGGGTCTTGTGACGGGCCAGGAGTGGTAAAGGAAGCGAAAGAGCGAGTGGATGAGAGTACGAGTGACGAAGGTGATTTGGTTGTGATAGGTAAGGGGAAGACACAGGATAAGGATAAACCTGAGGACAAGAATAAGAAGGGGGCTGAAGAAAAGAAGACTAAGGGAATGAAGGTTAGTAAGGGTGACGGACAGGATGAGATTAGGACAGGATACATTGGGGAAAGGGCTGAGAGTGATTTACATAGCGGTGAGTGGAAACAGGTAAGTAGAAAGAAGAAGGGTAAGAAGAGCGTAGTTCAGGGGTGTATGGAACGTGAGTATGGAAGTGGATTCGCTGAGGGAAAGATGGTCAGAATGGAAGTAGCGAAAGTGAGAGTGGTAGTGAGCGGGAAGTACGAAAGGCTGTGTATATGAGAGGGTACCCCGATGTGCACAATACGAGGAATATGGTAGTAGGGACATAAGGGACTATTTTGAGGAATATGAGAGGTATTGTGAGGCAAAGTATGGGGGTGTTTGAAACAAGAGAGTCTGGGCAAGAGAGTTTTAGGTAACTTTTTGTTTTGACGGGATTTTTTGTTGAATATGTATAGGGTAATTATGAGGTGATAGGGAATGTGCCATATGAGAGTGTAAAAGCTAGGATTGTAGAACAGGCAAAGAGGATAAGAATAGCGTTAGATATAGGAGGAAGCAAGATTTTGAGGAGGCAAGAATGAATGTTGGGTGAGTCGTTGTCGATGTATGTCTGTAGGTTAGAAACATTAGCCAGGAAAAAATGTTTTTGGGGACGAAGGGATAAATGAGTGTAAGGAGTTAGTGCGAAAGTTGTTGGCGACTGTACCAGAGTGTATATGAGTTTATGAATCTGAAACGTAAGGAGAAAATGCGATGGACGAATGAAAGGTTAAGGTGGAACGACATTTTAGAAATAGTAGAGGATTACGAGTTAGATAGGTGTATGAAAGAGAGTAGAAGTGTTAGTGTTAGGACTGAAGTAGCTGAGGTTGTACCGGAGTTTAAAAGCTAAAGGGGGTCAGTTTTGGAAGGGCCGAGGCGAATGGCAGAGCGAGTGGTAGATAGGAGTGTTAGGGCAAGTAACATGAGTGTAGTTAGCCCTAAAAGAGATAGGAGTGGGAGTGTTGAAGAGTAAGGTCAGTTAGTTGTGAGCGAGAGCAGCAGCAGTGTTTATAGATGTGGTAAGCCTGGACACGGGAAGAATGAATGTCGGTGGGCGTTAGGAGCGTGACTCGGGTGTGGGCAAAACAGGGCATTTAGTGCGCGAGTGCAAGAAAGATAGGGATATTAAATGTTATAGGTGTGGACAGGCAGGGCACATAGCTAGTGGATGTCGGGGTACCCGTATGAATATAGTTTGCGGCAACTGCGGGAAGAACGGGCATTATGCTAGGATGTGTAAAGAACAGCGTGTGAAATGTGTTGAATGTGGAATGGAAGGTCACATGGCGAGTGTGTGTAGGCGAAAGAGGACGAGTCAGGCTGGGAATTCGGAAACTAGGTGTTAAGTGGGATTCAGTTGGGTGGGTCCTCTAGTGTGCGGCAGTTTGATCGGGAGAATGCGATGAGTGAGTGGTTGATGGTGAATAAATGTGAGCCGAGTGTCTATGAGCAAATGGGTCTGGAAGATCGGCAGTTAGTGTTGGTTGAGTATGGAAGAAGGTAAGGAAAGGGAATAAAAGGGAGAAACGTGAACTGCATGATAGAGGGGTTAGTGTTAGGGTAAAAATGGTGGATAAGGCGTGTAATACAGATGACTTTGAGGGGAGGAATGATACATATAGTGTATATGGGTTTGAATTGTCAGGGTTTAGTGAAGTTTTCACCAAGAAGGGAATCAGGTAGTAAGGGATGTCGTTCGGCAAGTATGAATGAGTCGTCTTCTTGGAGTTTGGCAGGATAGTGTAAATGAGGTAAGTGATTTGGTGGCAGAGTTACGAGAGATGTTCGGACAAGAGTTTAGTAGGGGGTTAGTGAGATAGTGAATGGGATTTGGGGGATGGTAGTGAGGGAGATAGTAATGGTAGTCTGACTGGAAGTGATCTGGGAGAAGTTGATGGCGGTGTAACTGAGAGTGTGTATGAGGGCCCTCAAACAAGATCCAGGGGACCTGCATCTGAGCATCCGTGGGTGTTGCGGAAGGCTATTTAGTATGGGTGTTGTGAGTGAAAGGAGACGTTGTCAAATGTAACAGGGGAGGAAATATGGAGGAGTTATGAAGTTCCATTTGACAACGTCTGTGTGTGAGAGAGAGAGAGAGAGAGAGAGAGAGGGTGTAATTGTTGTATGGATAGTTAATGGCTGAATTGGTTGTTGGTAGGTTCTGCTGTCTTGCTGGTCCTTTTGATTGTTAGAGTTCTGTGTTTTGAGTGTTTTTGAGTCAGTCTTTAGTCAGAACTGGTGATGTTAAGTAGTGTCGGTAGAGTTCTTTGAAGGCATTGAAAGTCGGTTAAGTTTTTGTGTGTATTTGATTTGTTGTTTGCTTGTTGTTGAGTTAATGCATTTTTGCTTTAGAGTTGTTGTGCTGCCTGCTGCTGTTTTCTTTTGTTGTTATTTTCTTTGGTGTTGTTAGTGGGTTGTGTATGTTTCCTTTTGTGCTGTTTTTTTTGTGTTGTTTGTGCAGTGGTCTTGGGTTGTGATTTTTGTTCCTTTTTTGTTGTTTTTGTTGTTGTTGAGTTTTTGGTTTGTTTGCTGCTGTTGTTTAGGTTTTTGTGTGTTTCTTGGTTGTTTGCTGTGTTTGTTTTGTGGCTTGTGTTCCTTGGTTGTTGTTGTTTGAGGTTGTGGTTGTTCTTTGGTGGTTGTTGTGTTGTTGTTGTCATTGGTTGTTGTTTGGGGTCGTAGTCCTTGGGTGTTGTTTGTGTTGGTTGTGGTGGTTGTTGGTTGGTTCTTGGTTGTTGTTTGTTGGTGTTGTTTTTGTTATATCTCTGTGACCATTCGACAGCGGACAGCACAGGATAGCCCTGAGTAACTGGATTGATTGGTAAGTACATGTGTTTTGTTTTTTCATTTGTTTTTGTATAGTGTTGGTAGGTACATGTGTTTTGTTTCGTTATGTATAGGTGTAGGTCAATTGTCCTGCTGTATTTGTTGTGTAATGAAGAAAGTGTGATTGAGGGTGGATTTTGGCAGCTGGACTGATTAGGTATATGTGGGGGGGATTCTGCAGCTTGTGATTCCGCCACATTATTTTTTGGCGCCCGAACAGGGACTGTTGGTGCGGCAGCTGCAGGGCAATTGGGGTAGTGAGTTGTGTGATTGGTGGAGAAAGTGAGGATGGAAGGGTTGAAGGAGATAGAGAGGCTGAAGGAGGAACTGAGGTTGGCGAGGGAAGCTAAGGGCAAGGCTGGAAGTGGAGAATGAGAGGTTGAGGGTAGAGAGTGAGGAGCAGAAGAGGGAGTTAGAGGAAATGAGAGGAATGTTAAGGAGTGCGAAAGTGGAAATGAAAGAAGAGGTGAAAGGATACGGAAGTGAGAATGGTTGAGAAAATGATCCTTGGGGGTTAATGATGAATGCAGTGCAAGAGATGATGAAGGGATTCATGGGAGAGGGAGAGCTGAGGATGGTAGGCCTACTGGGTGGTCTTGTGACGGGCCAGGAGTGGTAAACAAAGGAAGCGAAAGAGCGAGTGGATGAGAGTACGAGTGACGAAGGTGATTTGGTTGTGATAGGTAAGGGGAAGACACAGGATAAAGGATAAACCTGAGGACAAGAATAAGAAGGGGGCTGAAGAAAAGAAGACTAAGGGAATGAAGGTTAGTAAGGGTGACGGACAGGATGAGATTAGGACAGGATACATTGGGGAAAGGGCTGAGAGTGATTTAACATAGCGGTGAGTGGAAACAGGTAAGTAGAAAGAAGAAGGGTAAGAAGAGCGTAGTCGGGAGGGGTATGGACGTGAGTATGGAAGTGGATTCGCTGAGGGAAAGATGGGTCAGAATGGAAGTAGCGAAAGTGAGAGTGGTAGTGAGCGGGAAGTACGAAAGGCTGTGTATATGAGAGAGGTACCCCGATGTGCACAATACGAGGAATATGGTAGTAGGGACATAAGGGACTTTTTTGAGGAATATGAGAGGTATTGTGAGGCAAAGTATGGGGATAACAAGAGAGTCTGGGCAAGAGAGTTAGGTAACTTTTTGACGGGATTTTTGTTGAATATGTATAGGGTAATTATGAGTGTAGGGAATGTGCCATATGAGAGTGTAAAAGCTAGGATTGTAGAACAGGCAAAGAGGATAAAGAGTAGCGTTAGATATAGGAGGAAGCAAGATTTTGAGGAGGCAAGAATGAATGTTGGTGAGTCGTTGTCGATGTATGTCTGTAGGTTAGAAACATTAGCCAGGAAAAAGTTTGGGGACGAAGGGATAAATGAGTGTAAGGAGTTAGTGCGAAAGTTGTTGGCGACTGTACCAGAGTGTATATGAGTTTATGAATCTGAAACGTAAGGAGAAAATGCGATGGACGAATGAAAGGTTAAGGTGGAACGACATTTTAGAAATAGTAGAGGATTACGAGTTAGATAGGTGTATGAAAGAGAGTAGAAGTGTTAGTGTTAGGACTGAAGTAGCTGAGGTTGTACCAGAGTTTAGAAGCTATAGGGAGGCAGTTTTGGAAGGGCCGAGGCGAATGGCAGAGCGAGTGGTAGATAGGAGTGTTAGGGCAAGTAACATGAGTGTAGTTAGCCCAAAAAGAGATAGGAGTGCGAGTGTTGGAAGAGTAAGGTCAGTTAGTTGTGAGCGAGAGCAGCAGCAGTGTTATAGATGTGGTAAGCCTGGACACAGGAAGAATGAATGTCGGTGGGCGTTAGGAGCGTGCTTCGGGTGTGGGCAAACGGGGCATTTAGTGCGCGAGTGCAAGAAAGATAGGGATATTAAATGTTATAGGTGTGGACAGGCAGGGCATATAGCTAGTGGATGTCGGGGTACCCGTATGAACATAGTTTGCGGCAACTGCGGGAAGAACGGGCATTATGCTAGGATGTGTAAAGAACAGCGTGTGAAATGTGTTGAATGTGGAATGGAAGGTCACATGGCGAGTGTGTGTAGGCGAAAGAGGATGAGTCAGGCTGGGAATTCGGGAAACTAGGTGTTAAGGGGATTCAGTTGGGTGGGTCCTCTAGTGTGCGGCAGTTTGATCGGGAGAATGCGATGAGTGAGTGTTGAGGGTGAATAAATGTGAGCCGAGTGTCAGTGACCAAATGGGTCTGGAAGATCGGCAGTTAGTGTTGGTTGAGTATGGAAGAAGGTAAGGAAAGGGAATGAAAGGGAGGAAACGTGTAACTGCATGATAGAGGGGTTAGTGTTAGGGTAAAAATGGTGGATAAGGCGTGTAATACAGATGACTTTGAGGGGAGGAATGATACATATAGCGTGTGTGGGTTTGAATTGTCAGGGTTTAGTGAAGTTTCACCAGGAAGGGAATCAGGTAGTAAGGATGTAGTTGGCAGTATGAATGAGTCTCTTTCTGGAGTTTGGCAGGAGGGTGTAAATGAGGTAAGTGATTTGGTGGCAGAGTTAACGAGAGATGTTCGGACAAGAGTTAGAGGGGGTTAGATGAGATAGTGAAATGGGGATTTGGGGGGACTGTAAATGAGGTAAGTGATTTGGTGGCAGAGTTACGAGAGATGTTCGGACAAGAGTTAGAGGGGGTTGATGAAGATAGTGAATGGGATTTGGGGGGATGGTAGTGAGGGAGATAGTAATGGTAGTCTGACTGGAAGTGATCTGGGAGAAGTTGATGGCGGTGTAACTGAGAGTGTGTATGAGGGCCCTCAAACAAGATCCAGGGACCTGCATCGAGCATCCGTGGGTGTTGCGGAAGGCTATTAGTATGGGTGTTGTGAGTGAAAGGAGACGTTGTCAAATGTAACAGGGGAGGAAATATGGAGGAGTTATGAAGTTCCATTTGACAACGCCTGTGTGTGAGAGAGAGAGAGAGAGAGAGAGAGAGAGAGAGAGAGAGAGGGTGTAATTGCTGTATGGATGGTTAATGGCTGAATTGGTTGTTGGTAGGTTCTGGGCTGTCTTGCTGGTCCTGTTGATTGTTAGAGTTCTGTGTTTTGAGTGTTTTTGAGTCAGTCTTTAGTCAGAACTGGTGATGTTAAGTAGTGTCGGTAGAGTTCTTTGAAGGCATTGAAAGTCGGTTAAGTTTTTGTGTGTATTTGATTTGTTGTTTGCTTGTTGTTGAGTTAATGTATTTTTGCTTTAGAGTTGTTGTGCCTGTGCTGTTGTCTTTGTTGTTATTCTTTGGTGTTGTTAGTGGGTGTGTATGTTGCCTTTTGTGCTGTTTTTTTTGTGTTGTTTGTGCAGTGGTCTTGGGTTGTGATTGTTCCTTTTTTGTTGTTGTGTTGTTGAGTTTTTGGTTGTTTGCTGTGTTGTTAGGTTGTGTTTTCTCTTGTGTTTCCTTGGTTGTTTGTTGTGAGTTGTGGTTGTTCTTTGGTGGTTGTTGTTGTTGTTGTTGTCATTGGTTGTGTTGGGTCGTAGTCCTTGGGTGTTGTTGTGTTGGGTTGTGGTGTTGTGGTTCTTGGTTGTTGTTGTTGGTGTTGTTGTTGTTTATATCTCTGTGACCTCGACAGCGGACAGCACAGGATAGCCCTGAGTAACTGGATTGATTGGTAAGTACCTGTGTTTTGTTTTTTCATTTGTTTTTGTATAGTGTTGGTAGGTCATGTGTTTTGTTTTTTGTTTGGTTTTGTATAGGTGTAGGTCAATTGTCCTGCTGTATTTGTTGTGTAATGAAGAAAGTGTGATTGAGGGTGGATTTTGGCAGCTGGACTGATTAGGTATATGTGGGGGGGATTCTGCAGCTTGTGATTCCGCCACAAGATGAGACAAAAAACGATATGGACTGCAAAAAATCCTTAATGTTTTTACAAACTTGAGAGAGAGAGAGAGAGAGAGAGAGAGAGAGAGAGAGAGAGAGAGAGAGAGAGAGAGAGATAGAGAGAGAGAAGAGAGAGAGAGAGAGAGAGATATTTTAGTAATTTATAACACCAAGAGACAAGACATAATTAAAAATCTTTCAGAATCATTACTGCAATATTTTGATAAATCAAAATATCTCTCGTGAAATATAGAAAATCAACAAAAAATCAAGAGAAAGAGGAGAGTATATGAACTGGATACTTCAGATATGGATTTCAGTTTGAAGAGAATGTGGCCTTACCTGGCCTTGGCAGCAACTGTTGTTGGGACGTTGTTGTCGAGATGTTGTTCAAAATACGGAAGATCAGTCATCTTGTTTGCTGTGGCTGCCTATTCACTGGTGAAATTTCTCTCCTGACTGATGATGATGGAGCTGAACAGGCCAAGGAAAAGGAACTGAACGAGAAAATTGCGGCTTTGGGAGAAGCCATCCAGTGCCAGAGGGAGCAGCAGGTGAACTTGGACAGGACAGTTCTTCAGCTGCAATAGAGGCTCGACTACTATGAAGAGACGCAGAAGGTGGGCAGAAGGGAAGAACGCACTCGTGCCAACCATATCACTCAGGAGGTGTTGCAACAGCAAGCATGGCAAGACAATGCCCCCTCGCTCGAAGCTGGAACGATAAAGAAAAGAGGGAGAAACGCCAGCTGGAAGACAAGATCCTCAAGATGGTAAAAGAAAATCAGCAGCTGAAGGACATTGCGAAGGAAATCAGGCAGAGAAACGATGGCCTATGTGAGAGGATAAAGGATGTGATTGCACAGTTGCTGAGACAAACTGCCTGCTTAGGGACTCGAGAAACTCCTACGACAGACGGAGAAAGACCTGCTGCTAAAGATGGCATAAGCGGCGCGGATGGCGAGGCTCATCCAGGAACAAAAAGACGCGACCGAAAAGCTGGAATCCGAGAGGAAAGACCTCGAGTTGAGGTTCCAGTGCCTACAGAGGGAAGTGGAAGACCTCTGGAAGGAAAAGTGTGGACTCCAGTGTGAAGTTGAGGCGCGAAACTCAAGAGGAATCAGCTGGCATTGCCTTCTAGAGGAAGGAAATCGTTGCCTGGAGTCGCTGGAGAGGAAGGCGTGTGTCCAGGGCGAACGGAACGACCAGCTGACAGATGAGGTTCGACAGCTTCGAAGAGTGAAGGAGAAAATGGTGTGCGACCTGAAGAACCTCCATGAGAAATAAGAAGTGGAGAAAAACCAGGCTTCAGAAAAGCCCCTGGAGAATTGAGAGAATTGAGTATGATTTGTGGAGGTGCCAGGAGAAGAAGCGGAGGATTCGGTAGGATTCGCAGAGTACCAGGGCAAAAACTAGAGGATTCAGAGAAGCCCCAGGAGAATTGAGAGGATTCGGTGGCATATTCTGGTTCTAAGGAATAGTATAGGTGTTGCTCTCTGCAGGGACTGGTAGGCGAGGCCTGTCTCTGGTCCCAGGACGGGCGGGAAAGGTCCACCAAGTGCCCCAGGACAGGTGGGCTGGGCCTGTGCAGGTCCCGGGACGGGCGGGCGATGTCTGCCATGTGTCCCGGGACGGGCGGGCCGGGCCCGATACGGGTCCTGGGATGGGCGGGCGATGTCCGCCACGTATCACGGGACGGGTGGGCTGGGCCTGCCGCCGGTCCCGGGATGGGCAGGTAATGTCTGCCACATGTCCTGGGAGGGGCGGGCCGGCCCCGTCGCGGGTCCTGGGACCAGCGGGCGGGTAATGTCCGCCTCATGTCCTGGGAGGGGTGGGCTGGGCCCACCAAGGTTCCTGGAACGGGCGGGTGATGTCCGCCTCATGTTCCGGGAGGGGCAGGCTCCGGGACAGGCGGGCAGGTGATGTCTGCCTCGTGTTTTGGGAGGGGCGGGTTGGGCCCATCGCAGGTCCCAGGATGGGCGGGTGATGTCCAGCTTGTGTCCCGTGATGGCTGGGCCGGGCGTGCGATGTCTGTCTCGTGTCCTGGGACCCTAGGCAGGCGGGCGATGTCTGCCCCAGGGCCCGCCGCGGGTCCTGGGATGGGCGGGCGGGTGATGTCCGCCTTGTGTTCCGGGAGGGGCGAGGCTGGCGGGCGATGTCCGCCTCATGTTCCAGGAGGGGCGGGCCAGGCCTGGCCTGGCCTGCCGCCGGCCCCGGGATGGCCGGGCGGGCGATATCCGCCATGTGTCCTGTTTGTTTGGTCAACTGTTTTTGGTCCACTATATAAAACAGTAACTTACTGATGTGAAACTTTATAGTTAGGTTATCACCTAAGTTATCACCTATACTCTGTTTTTTTCCATCTGTCCATCTGCCTGTGGTGTTTGCGCATGTAACACTGCGTCCCGGGCTTTAAATAATACTATCTTATTTCGAATATTAACGGTGTAATTCGCATACAGTAAATTATTAAAACACTTTTCAGTTGCAAATGTATACCCAAATATCCTTTTATTTACCTAAAACTTACACATAGCGTAACTATATAAAGCCCAGGACGCAGTGTTACCATGTGAAAACACCACGTGCAGATGGACAGATGGAAAAAAACAGAGTACGTATAGTATAGGTTACTGTCTAATCATGATTAATTTACTTTTAAGGGTATGGGATTAATAGGTTAGTCTATTCCTCAATAATTTGCTTTAAGGGTAGGGGTTAACCAGGTGTAATTTGTAGCCTTCTGGTTATTCTGCTACCTCATAGTATATTCAGTTTACTGTTTATGGTCTACTGTATCAAAAAACAGTAACTTACTAATGTGAAACTTTATAGCTAGGTTATCACCTAGTCTTAGGTTATTGCCTATTCAATCCACATTATTTAATTCCCTTTTAAGGGTATGGAGATGATAGCTTCAGTATAATTTATTATTCTCAATTCTTTCACAACTTTTAGTTCTGGCAGAAATAGGGTGGGCCCTGCTTTCTCTGATCTGACAGGATCTGTGGACTCTTGAGGAGGGATGGCCTTAATCCTATTTGCCCCCTCAAGGAACTCTAGTTCCCCTATCTTATATTCTCCAACTCCAGTCCCTCTTACTTGGCCAACTATGCCATGCTACTATCAGCCTAAGTTAACCACCATGTTTTATACATTCAACTTACCTGTCAGATATATACATAGCTATTGACTCCGTCTTCCCGACAGAAATTCGAATTTCGCGGCACGCACTGCTGGTAGGTCAGGTGATCTACCTGCCTGCCGCTGGGTGGCAGGAATAGGAACCATTCCTGTTTTCTATCAGATTTTCTCTGTCGGCCATATTGTAAACACGTTTGCGGTATCTCCTGACTTGATTTTCGTGTTTCATCGCCATCAATCTTCTGGGCTGTCTTTTGCAGGGAAGTACTGGGTCTTTGGCTCGGCATACGCTTTTATTAACTTTTTAATGAATTTGGCTCCGAAAAATTTTGAAGAATATATAACGTGTAACTACCGAAATTGTCGGTAGACACTCACATATAGTTTGCAAGAAAGGGAAATATTAATATTTATTCATTAATACGTGTAATAAGTGTTAGAATTTATTGAAGAAATAAAACTGACTTCCTACTTTAGGGAGTCAGTAAAGCATGTAACTAGATATGCTTCCTTTAGAAGTTTTTTGGATACTCGTACTAACGAGCAGTTAAAGTATTAACAGTACTAGTAGTGTTGCATCCTCATCACCTTCTTACTTCACAGAAACTTCAAATTCATAATTGCAATTTGAAGACAAGGCTTGTAGCTCAAAATGCGAGCTATTAAAAGGTAAGGAGTGATTACTAGTGTTCCCCATTGCAGTGGAGGGTGCGTCTGATCGGCTCTGTCTCGCTCTCAGGCCTAGACCTCTTTCAAGCTCCCAAGCCCAGAGGAGAAGGAATGTCGAAAGCCGTAAGGAGGTTTCAGAGAATCCCCACCGGTCAGGCGTCCCTTCGGCAGGTTCTGTAGAGCGTCCCAGACTGCCAAGGATAACCATTGGAAAGGCATCCTTTAAAAAAGTGCGTCTCTTCTTCCGTTTCTTCATCTTACATCCGAAAAGACGAAGAATGTACATGTTTGGAGTTCGGACGATCTAGCGCGTTCTCTGAAAACTAAGAGAACACTGAGCGCCAACTGGTCAAGCGAAGAGCCAGCCAGGAAGCTGCGTTCCAGCAAGCAAGCGTGAGCCACATTCCAACAGCCAGCAGCGAGCCGCGTTCCAACAGACTAGCCCGAGCCGCGTTCCTACAGCCAAACGCGAGCCGCGTTCCAGCAACTGAGTGCGAGCCGTGTTCCAGGCAGCCGTCGCTTTTGTCAGAAGGATTCTGATACTAAGAGAAGCCCTTTTTCATTATTCAGAAGACTCCTGTGTTAGGCAGTTCCTCTCAATGCGGACTCTCTCCTTCATTCATGCTCTTCCCTCGTTATGAAGAGGCAAGAGCTTTGGGAGTTTTCTTAATAAGAATCTCATCGACGTTTGGGTATGATGGCGGATAGGAAATATCTACTTCCTTCCGTAAACCCTAGAGATGAACAGGAATTCTGTCTCTTCCACGATTTATGAGGAAATCACGAAGATTTAAAAGAGTTCCTGGATTAACTTCCTTCCTTAAGGAGATATATATACTCTTTCTATCGCTCTATCAACGAAAAGAACGAAGATAGTAAAAAATTTTCCTTTCTCTATCTGCCTCGGCAGGGAAAGAAGGTAGTAGAGTATCTGCTGTATGAGAATATGATACGGTCAAATCATAAGCACATACCGTAGTTACTAATTTGCTGTGCAACTCAATTACCAGTATCCTTCCAGGACTTTCCTAGGAAGGACTACGCTTAAAGGGATTGTTAAGACAACACCTACTTAGCTTCTAGATTTATCGAAGTCTTGTTTCGCTTAAATATGCATTAATAAGAACTTCCTGAAGTTCGATAATAATTTTATAAGATTCCTTTATTGAATGGAGTAGCTGGCAACTCTGGAAGAGTAAGGCCAGACGGCTAACGGAGACCAACGCAGTACCATCTAGTTCTCGGTCATGATCTGTCGGTTACATCTCTCTCTCCTGCGGGATGGAATAACTAACCGTATCTCTCCCCTACAATCGCGGTCTTAGCCTCGGGTTGAGGGGATAGTTAAGCAAACATAAATAAAATATTGTCTGCCTTTTGCTAAGAAGCTTTCAATAAGAAAGATATTACAACCTTTCAATGCTGTTTACCGTAGGTAACATTATTAAAGGATTCTAACGCAGCAGCACACTATATTATATAATGCTCTCATGCTTACAAAAGCATGGCTTATTAGAGTACATGCTTAGTGAGAAGATGAATGTAGTAGAGAATTCACTTTAAGACTACGGTATGGTCAAGTCTAATGCACATACCGAGGTTAACTACAGAATTCCTAGTATCCTTACAAAGGTTTCCTAGATTAATGCTGTTTACCACAATGTGACAGTATTATAAAGGATTCTAATACGGCAGAGCACGATATAATATAATTCTCTCATCCTTTCGAGAAACGCACACAACCTTTTTAGAATTGGATATTGCTCAGGAGAAGATGGATGAGTCGGATGGGAAACATTCTCTTCGTGGCAGAAGTTGTTTCCCTGAATGGACTATACTGCGTATATAAAAGTTTTTTCCTACTAAGAACGGAATTAACATGTGAAAGGATGTCGGGTACCATAAAGGGGCAGATGTTCTGGCACAAAACCTAAAAAGAATTAGAAGGAAGCGCCAGCCTGGCACAATGCGCCAGAAGCACCAGCCTGGTGCAAATTGCGCCAGAAGCGCCAGCCTGCGCCAGAAGCACCATCCAAGATATTTTCTCGTTTTAGCGAGTTATTAACCTAAGAGTCCAGTAGCCTCTCGGACAGCAGGCTCGGTAACGGCAAGATTCGTTCCTGATTTCGTTACCCATTTAATCGGGAAGGGGTCGCTTACAAGGAACGATGAAATTATTTATTTTAATCACTTAGGCCAATTCCCCGACTCTCTCATATCGCAAAGAGCATCGAGAATCTCTTTTTTCGCCCCTGTTCGTTCGCGTTAACAAAAGAGAACCTATTTGAAAAACTGTTAACGTATGTCTAACATTTATTGGAAAGAGTTGTGAGAACCTGCGGAAAGTCTTCTTCATAGATCTCTTCGCAAGGTAGAAGACGAACAGGCTTCCTATAGACTGCTTCCTTTTCCTCGAACCAAGAGAGGTAGCAATATACGCCATCTTTAATTTAAAAAAGGGGAATAAACTTTAGTCTTTTTTCCCCTAGTTATAAATTCTTAGCAGATATTAGGATAAATGGGCGTCAAAGGAAGAGAGGATGAATGCCTCATTTTGGCCTTAGAGAGGTTGGATTCACAGAAGTCACATTCTTCTCACAGCATGTTTCGTAAGGCTTTTCCAAGAGTATCTGGATACTCTCCACTCTGAGTCGGTCTGCGTGCAGACTGACCAGAAGTAGACATGAATGAGAGGAGGTTTTCAAGGTAAAAGACAAGAGTCATGATAAAGACATATAATTGCTGCAGATCGTGCTAGATGGAATGGGGAAACTGTCCTCTTCCGATACCTCTGTGAACCACATGGGGGGTTTTTCTTCCCTTTCAGAGGGAAGAATCACCTTTGTATATATCTGCTATCAATAATGCAGTAAAAGGCTATACTCTGTCTCTACAAGGAGAATTAGAGATAGCAGAGAATTAAGATCTTCGGGATCTTATACGATACCCCAATACGACATGAGTAGGATATCAATTGGATTAACATGGACAAGGTTCTAACCAGGCGCCAGCCATGCGACACCCAGGCGCCAACCAGGCGCCAGGCTCCAGGATCTCCAGCTTCTTCGTGTTTGGAGATAGAATTCACCAAGAGTCTCCTCTTTGAGATTTGTCACAAGATCAGTTGTTTCCTGACAGGGACACAAGTTGTCGCACAGGCGGCCGTTGCCCGTGTCAGGATGGACTGAGATTGTGGGAAGTTTCTAGCAAGAACAAACTTCTCATGACAGGGACTCTAGTGGTCGCATAAGCGTCTTCATCTCTGTCAGGATGGTTTGATTTGGAGAGACGTTTTTTGCAGGATCAGCCTTCACCTGCCAGGTACTCAAGATGTCGCACATGTGAACGTAACCTTGTCAGGATGGGGCTGTTACTGCTTAAAGCCCTTCACCTTGTGAAGAGAGGCGCTCTCCTCAGGTGACTCATTCTTCTCCCAACATTATGGGACAAAGATATATCAGACTAGGATGTCAATGAGGGTGCAGGTCTTTCAGATTACAAGACCTTAGCACCCTTTTATTGCATGAATTCGGAGAGTCTCTTGAGTCCTGCACACCCCTCCTCCTAGTTCATTACTATTAAGGGGATTATAAATCATCCTCTTCTATAGATATTTGCAGCAAACCGTTTTTCATTATTTGATTTGAGGCTCTTTCAAATAATAGAGGGAATGGGATCCTTTTTTTTTTGGACCTCAGATTCTGTGTTCCGACAAGATGGAACTGCTCCTCGTTAAACTTCTTTGAGAAATTTTATGAGGTAATTCTTTGTTTCTCTTGGTCCTAAACGACCAAGAAGACAAGTGAAGTTTTTATGCATTGGAATCTCGCATCAGATTCTATGGATACTCGGCTATGGGTTCTTGCCAGCATAGTATGTCTGGTAAAAGAACTAAAACCCTCTATTCCTGACTCAACGCTTTCAGATAGAGGTTCCGTTGTCCAGGCAGGGTACTTACGTTTTCATCTACAGATAATGGTTCAAACGTTTGCCTACAGAGTCTTTGGGATGCGATGAGGGCTCGAAATGCTTCCCAGAAGGTATTCAGAGGGATACAATAAAGAGCTAGAAATCAGCAGTCCTCCCAACTTCAACTCGGAGTCTCCTTCGACTTCCAGGCTCCTTCCCTTCCTTCGGACAAGGATAGGGAAGATTCTGCAACGAGGAACCTCATCAACATGTAAGAAGAGATCTCGTTAGCAACAGAAGTACTCAAGAAGGATCCTCCTCAGAGGAAGACTTATCTCTCGTACTGTTAGATATCCTATCGTCTAATGGATGTAGCTGACTACAATCTCCTCCCCTTGCCAGAGAGGCCAAAAGCTCAAAGTGGAAGAATTTCTTCCACCCTTCTCCAGTATCCTGATAAACTATTGTGGATGTTCAAGACTTTCGGACAATGTAGCGCCAACTAGGCGCCAAATGCCAAAACAGGCGTAAAAAACGCCAGAGGCAGACAGTTCCAAGGAACACTGTCATTGTCTTATGAGAAGAAAGAGCGGGTCTCCAACCTAGCGCAGATACGCTAGAGGCGAGCAAATTGGACAGATAAGAGCGTCCGATGTTGACATCGCCAGACATCCTCAAGACTCTACCAAGCTTGAAGCTCCAGCAAGTGGGGAGGAGCCAGCCAGGCTCCAGGCACCAAAAAGAGCCAGTCTGGAGTCAGGCGAAAAGCGCCTTACAGGCGCTAGGTTCCAACCAAGCGTCAGGCGCCAGCCAGGCAGGTGCAAGGTGCCAGGCAGGCGCCAGGCGCCAGGCAGACGCGAGGCGCCAGCTAGGAGCGAGGGACAGGCAGGCGCCAGGCAGGCGCGAGGCTCCAGCCAGGCGCGAGGCGCCAGCCAGGCTCTAGGCTTCATCCAGAACAGATCCATTTCAAAGAAAGCCCTGGTCTTCTTTGAAACAAGTGTGATCGCTAAAGAACTTCGTGAGTAACTTGATGATTCCTTCACACAGCTGAGAATTAAAAGCGCATGAAGTGCGAGCTTTTATGAATTCTTGTTCTTTCCTAACAATATGTCATGAGGACATATTAGCTGTCACTTACGGGAGATGCAACTCTGTGTTGACTTCCCATTACACGAAGGAGGTCAAGTTGACCTACGAGAGATCCTTCTCTCTTGGTTATACGTGTCTACGGATACGTTGCTGGGATAGGGAGCCGACACTGATCCTTAACTAGTGAGTTAAATTTTATTTTAACATAGTGTTTTTTCTTTGGGTTGTTTGAAAGGAGTTTGGGGATAACTCTTTTCAAATTAAGCACAAACCCTCGTGTTAGGATCAGGTGATCGGGTTCGGTGTTGTGCTCCTTAATTATGCCACTAGGCATAGGTGTATTGTCATGTAAGTGGATAAGACCCCATTGACAGATCTACAAGAACTCTTAGCAATAGGTCACATCCTCGCTGAGGCTCTTGAGACGAAGCAGACTCCTAGCAATAGCTAGGAAGTCAAACCTTCGTCTAAACACATAGGAACCAAGGTTTTATTTATTTATTACCTACAACGTATGTTGTTTACCGGTCTATTCAGTAATTAGCTGTCTCTTACCCTCCTCCAATGGTGTGAATCAGCTATGTATATATCTGACAGGTAAGTTGAATGTATAAAAATGATATTGTTATGATACAATAAAGTTTTATACATACTTACCTGGCAGATATATACAATTAATCGCCCACCCAACCTCCCCTCAGGAGACAAGTGGAAGAGAGAATCTGATAGAAAACGGGAATGGTTCCTATTCCTGCCACCCAGCAGCAGGCAGGTAGATCACCTGACCTACCTGTAGCGCGTGCCGCGAAATTCGAATTTCTGTCGGGAAGACGGAGTCAATAGCTATGTATATATCTGCCAGGTAAGTATGTATAAAACTTTATTGTATCATAACAATATCATTTTTTCCCAGGAGCTCTCCATCATGGGCAAGGAACTACTAATCAGAGGCTCATCGCTTGTTAAGTTGACCCTCCTAACCACGTTCGGACCCATAATTATTGTTCCTGAATCTTTGTCAGTTGTTGATGAGCCTCCAAGAATTCTTTGACAACCTGCGTCTTCTAGAGACATCCTCTCTTGTTTGGATTCTTCCAAAGACAGTTTGTTTTTTCGTGGACAAGCTTCATATGGTCAGGAAGCTTGTCAGAACGAAAGTCGGAAGTGATAAAATCCTTTGGACAGCATCATTATGGGATATCAAACTATGCTTAATTCAAATGTTAAATCACTGGTATCTAATCCTGATAGCCTCTGGCTTTTGCTAAAACATATTCATGAGAACCAAGCCATTGTTTAGAGTAAGTTTCCTTTCACTAGAAACATAGTTGGCTCTTTTACTATTGTATTTTCAGCCAAAACTAGGAACCATCCCAGCCATGGACCTGCACTTTTTTTCTTTAGGATTAACAGACATTCTTGATTATGAAGAAGTAGAGAGAACTCAAAAGGCTTACCCCTCATACCAAATGGATTTTCTCTCTGATGTATATTAAAGAAACTTTTCCGACTTCAGTGAAATCTAAGAATGTCAGAGTAGTGTCTATCTCTTTGACTATTGACAAATATCTGCTTCTTCTTTTGTCCAGAACATGTTGCTTTCTTTTCTGTGAAAGGTAAGGATGTCAGAACTTCCTCTTCCCCTTTAACTTTCAGAGTCCTACATATTCCTTGCTACCATTCAACATCATTCCACTGGAAGTAGTGTCACCTCCTCATCTCAGCTTCTTAAGCGAGATTAGAGTTCTAGCGATGCCAGCTACAGCCTTGCAGTAGCTGTACAGCTTCCAGAGCCTCAAGCTAAGAACTCTCCTGGTGTCCAATTTGTCTGGCACCAACTATGTACTGCCTGACTCCGACCATAGAGTTCCAGTGCCCAGAGTTTTCTGCTCTACTGGCTTTCAGCTCGCCTGGTGCCAGCTACAATCTGGCTCCTAATGTTGAGCTCCCAACCCCAAACTTCTAGCTTGCTCGACACCCAGCTTATCTCGTGCCAGGTTTTCAGCTCCAAGCACTCTGGGCTTCTTGCTTACCGGCAACCAACTCTCCTGGCGTCAACTCTACAGTTGCCAGCGTTTGAGTACTCAATGCCCATAGCTGCCAATTCTCCAGGCACCAGATACAGTCTAGCTTCTCTGCTTTGAGCTCCCAGCACCACAAGGAGCTCCAACCTTCTTGCTTACCTGGCATCCAGCTATCTTGTTGCCAGCTATGTCTGGCACCAGGTTTAGAGTTCTCAATGCCTAGAGCTCCCAACTCTTCTGGCACCAGCTATAGTCCAGTTTCATCTTTACAGCTCCCAGCTGCCTGAATAGCTCCAAGCGCTCCGAGCTTCTTGCTCACATGGCGTCCATCTATCTTGGTGCCAGGTTTAGAACTTTCAATGTCTGCAAGCTCCCAGAGGCTTCCTTGGTGCCAACAACATTTCCAAAATTGAATACCCTGGTGTAGTAGCTGGCTTGCCATTGTGTGAGGAAGCATAAGATTTTCTCTATTTTTGATTCACCTTATAGTGAGGTACAGAGTTTTAGGGAGCCAGGGGGTACTTTGTATCTGGAGCATTCACCACTCTTGGTAGATGGCTTGTGGTTTTATTTTAGTGTAGATGTCAATTTTGTCTGGGCCGGCACCAATCATGCTTTGCTGACCAGCCGAGTACTGCCCTCGCTGCAAAGTATCCACCAAGTAGGAGGCAACAGCATTGTTTTTACTATGCGGCTAACTTTTCTATTTCAAGTTCGTTATATCGCTTAATGTTTTGGAGTAGAATATGTATCCATTTCTCACTTTCTTCAATATGGAATCGGCTATTTAATTACTGGGTAAGTAAGTCACTTATACAAAAATTACATTTTTATAATAAAACGAAGTTTTGAATATTCCCTGGTTATTGGCGTGGGTTGTTTCCAATGGCGTGATAACCAAAAATTGCCAATAATGGAACTGATCTCTGGTTATTGGTGCTAAGCAGGGATCAGGACATATTGGCGCTGTAAATTTAGTTGTCGTCGTCGCTAGACAAATGCCATAAAACTAGATTTCCAACAACCAGGGACTGCCTACTTACCAAGTAATTAGGTGATCGGCCAAGTTGTTATCAGTGTTGCCATTAGCGGGCAGCACCTTTTGAAGGCTTCCCACAAAATTTGAACTTTTGCTGCTGAGCGGGAAAATAATTAAATATGTAAATCATATGTACTTGGTGCATACTAAACAAAACTTTATTTTATATAAAATGTTTTTGTTCATTTGTCCCAGATTTTTTAAGGATTTGAGCAGACTTTTAACCTTCAATTGAACTGCCTACCTAGCAGCTCCAAATTAGCCAAACAGTCATTGGTTAATTTTGCCAAAAATTAGGCAAAAAACTTTATTTCATCATGCATTTTTCTATCCCAGACAGTAAGAGGGAAGGTCATCTATGCATCTCTCTTACTGGACCATTTCATAAGTTTGAATTTTCTAAATTTAGTCTACAGTGATGATGTTGCATCTAAAATTGGTACATACCTGGCAGAGAAACTACAATTTCATACATTCAACTTCCCTGTCAGATATATACTTAGCTATAGACTCCGTCGTCCCCGACAGAAATTCGAATTTCGCGGCACACGCTACAGGTAGGTCAGGTGATCTACCGCCCTGCCGCTGGGTGGCAGGAATAGGAACCATTACCGTTCTAGAACCAGATTTTCTCTGTCGCCGGTTCTGGTAACATCGTTGCTAGTTCCTCCTGACTTTGACTTTCGTGTTTCATCGCCGTTGATCTTCTAGACTGAAATTTTTGGTGACGTATTGGATCTCTGGCTTGGCATACGCTTTTGTGGACTGTTTTTGGATTTTTCTTAGAATGTCTGACATTAGTTTTACGTTCAGAGTGTGTGTGGATGAGAGTTTAGTGTGAGACTACCGAAAGCTTTGGTAGACCCTCACACTACTTGTAAACGGTGTAGAGGGAATGAATGTTCCGAATCTAACACTTGTGCTGAATGTGAGAATTTAAATGAGGAGGAATGGAAGGTTCTTAATTCATATTTGAGAAAATTGGAAAGGGATAAGGCTAGAAAAGCCTCTTCCAAAAGTTTGAGTAGGTCGGGCTCTAACGAGCCAGTTAGTAGTCTAGTACCTATCTCTAATGTAATTGTTGCTTCCTCCCATACAGCATTACCTTCTCCTTTATCAGATTCTGCAAGTTCGGTATCGGAAATTGCAAATTTGAAGGCTTCCCTCTTGAAGATGGAACGCAAACTGAAGGATTTAGAAGGTAAGCAAAGTGAAAGTGTTCCCAGTAAAGTGGAGGGTGCATCTGATCGGCTCTGTCTCGCTCCCAGGCCTAGACCTCTTCCAAGCTCCCAAGCCCAGAGGAGAAGGAATGTCGAAAGCCGTACGGAGGTCTCAGAGAATCCCCACCGGTCAGGCGTCCCCTCGGCAGGATCTGTAGTAGCGTCCCAGACTGCCAGGATAGCCGTTGGAAAGGCATCCTAAAACAGTGTTTTTCGTCATCCGATTCTTCATCGAAAAAAGGGTGGAGTTCTGACAAGCTATCGAGACCTAAAAGATTGTGGTATTCGCCAGCTCTGGATTCTAGCCCGGAAAGTTTTCCAGAGGACTATCCACTGGAAAAGAAGAAGAAAGATATCTATTCATCAAATCCTCCTTCCCCTAGATCGGATGCGGAGAAAGAAGACGTTGCTATGAAGATCCTGAAAGAAATGCAACAGCAAATATCTTTGTTGGTTGGAGTATTGAAGAAGGATCCTCCTTGGAGAAAGGACCGCTTCCTTCCTATCAAAAAATCCCGTCCAGCAGAAGTTTCAGATAGCTCGGACGAGGCGCCTGCCAGGCGCAAAACGCCTACCAGGCGAGAGGCTCCAACCAATATTGATACGTACAGGAGGGCGCCTGACAGGCTCCAGGCTCCTGCCAGGATCCAGGCGCCTGCCGGGCGCTGGGCGTCTGAGGCTCCTGCCAGCCAGGTGCCGCAGCAGCGAGAAACCATCCAAGAATGATGCATCATCCAGGCACCATGAGCCAGGATCTCCAGCTTCATCCGACATGGAACAGGATCAGTTTTCGCCTGACAGGTACTCAAGATGTCGCACGGGCGGCCGTAACCCTTGTCAGGATGTGGCTGATTCTGCGAGAAGTTTTTCGCATTCAAGACCTTCTCCTGATAGGGACGCTAGTTGTCGCACAGGCGGCCGTCGTCCTTATCAGGACGGTTCTAATGTGAATAAGGGCAAATTGCAGGATCGGCCTTCTCCTGACAGGGACTCAAGATGTCGCACAGGCGGCCGTAGCCCTTGTCAGGTTAGAGCCGGTACTGCTAAGAGCCCCTCACCGTGCTTGGAGAGGAGCCCTCCTCCAGTTGCTCATTCTTCTCCTAATGTGACTGGATATGATATGGAAGATGTATCAGACTCGGAAGCCAATAAGGGGGCAGGTCTTTCAGACTATAAGACCTTAGCAGCCCTCTTATTGAAAGAGTTTGGAAAGTCTCTGAGTCCTGCTGCCCCTCCTTCTCCTCGTTCGTTATTCTTAAGTACGAGGACATCAAAGTCATCCTCATTTTTGAAAATGCAACCGACCATCTCAATGAAGACTGTTTTTACCTGCCCCCCTTCCAGACTATCGGGAAAGAGAGGAATTTGGTATAACACAGGAGAAGCAATGGGACTCGCCCTCCCTGCTTCTGCAGACGCAGACTTCTCTACATTAGTAGACTCGTCAAGAAGACATGCGCTTCCATCTGCTAAAACGACTTGGACTATGTCAGAAATGGACCATCTCATCAAGAGAGTATTCCATGTCTTGGAAGTTTTTAACTTCCTAGACTGGTCCCTTGGGGCTTTGGCCAAGAAGACGCAAGACCCCGATTTCTTGGAACCCGAAGTCCTACATAGCGTACTGGCCTGTATGGACAAGGCGGTCCAAGATGGATCAGCAGAAGTGGCATCCCTTTTTGGGGCAGGAATTCTCAAAAAGAGATCTGTATTCAGCTCATTCTTGACAAAAGCGGTCTCTCCCGTTCAGAGGGCGTCTCTCCTATACGCCCCCCTCTTTCGAAGCAGCTTTTCCCTTCTCAGTTAGTGAGGGATATTTCTCACTCGCTAACTGAGAAGTGTGATGGTAATTGCTTCATAGCAAAGAAAGGTAAAGGAAAGGAGAACGCATTTTTTTGGCGAGAAGTTCGCAGCAAGGAGGTTTTCGCGCCACTGTTGGAGGCGCCTATGTTCGTGGTTGTTCCAGAATCGTCGGGCGTATTGTGGAACGCAAAAACGCGCCAATATTACGGGAGAAACGCCGCGATTTCTGATGCAATGCCTCGTCTAGAATTCATCTAAGAAGTTCAGAAATCCCTGGAGTCGGATGGACATTCGCCGTAGGCTCCGCCCCCAGAGTGCCGTATAAATACGACGAACGAACTTTGGAGAGGAGTGATCGTAGAAGAGAGAGAGAGATCGTAAAAGAGAGATCACCAGTTTAGTCACAGAGAGCCACAGATCAGTTTATTAGTGAGAGATCAGCAGCAGCCAGAGATTTTCCGTGAGATACGAAAAAAAAGGAACCGACGAAGTATCAATCAGAAGAAGAGTTGTTCGAGAGTTGGTTGGCTATTGGTCTAGTCGTCTTCAGGTGTGGTCTACCGTGTTATCCCGACGTCGGGCAGACTTCAGAGAAGAAAAGGTCCTGTTACAGGTGTTGAGGAATTCCTGCCTTACAAGAAGATTAATTTCTGCAATACGGAGCCAAGAGGGTGTCAGCAATCGCTGATCTACATTTATGAAGCCACCTCTTCGAAGTGCCAAACTGTTTAGCAAGTATTCTTATTACCTCACTGTTTCCCCCAGTTCATGCAGTGTAAGATTCTATCGTTTTATGTAAATAGGAGATACCATTCTGCATTTACCTTTGTTAGTAAGCTTGTAAATAAACCTTCGTTGTGTTAGTGTTTCTTTCTATATTCATATCCCCAGTTTCAACTGTTTGTGTTTTTTTTTATTTTATATCGAACCTGAAGCGGACCTCCCTCAGAGGCCGTAACATTGTCTCTGAGATCTCAAGGGTCCGTAAAATTTGTGGCGACCTTGCCTAGGCTATCAACACTTTAACAGTTTGAAACAGGGAAAATATATAAAGAATCAGAATGAGTGAGATGGTGAAAAGAGTTTATTGAGTCAGGTAAGCTACTAGGGTCTAGAGGGGAATGATCTCCGTGAGTATGTTGAGAAGAAAGAAAGAGAAAGTATGAGAGAGATGAAAGAGCGGCTAAGAGAGAAGCAATGAAAATGCAACAAGAGAGAGAACAATGAAAATGCAGCAAGAGAGAGAAGCAATGAAAATGCAGCAAGAAAGAGAAGTAATGAAAATGCAGCAAGAGAGAGATAAATGTTGGTAATGCAGCAGGAAGAGAGAGAGAAAGAACGTATGCATGAGTTGGAAATTGCTTCGGTTAAGGAAAGTACTCGTAACAGTCGGTCAGGCGAGAACAAAAACGAAGCTGATACGTTAGGTATGAGTGCAGTGCTGAAATTAGTACCAAAGTTCGATGAGGAAGATGTTACGACATATTTCATGTGTTTTGAGAAGTTAATGGAACGAGTAGGTTCTCCTAAAAAACGTGGACTTTATATTTTCAATCAGTTTTGAGTGGTAGGGCACTTACTGTGTATAGTTGCATGTCTAAGGAGGAATGCGATAATTACGATATCGTGAAAGAAACCATTCTTAGCGCGTATAGGCTAGTACCAGAGGCGTACGTAAGAAATTTAGAAAATTTGAGAAACGGATGAAAATATTACGTATGTAGAATATGGTAAGAAGTTAGATAGGCTGTTTTTTGATTGGTTAACTTCTGCTAAGGTTGAGGATTTTGACGGTTTGAAGAACTTAGTGTTGTTAGAAAACTTCAAAGATAACGTATCCCCTGAGATTAAACTTTATATAGAGGATAGGCGAGAAGTATCTTTTGCAGGAGCAACTAGGCTAGCTGACAAATATAGTCTAACTCATAATTTGAGTGTTAGTAGGAAACGAAATGATCCTTCGTCTGGTAGAGTACAAAGCAGTAAAGGTTTCAGTCCTAGTAATAGCAATGCGAGTAAAAGTGACTATTCCTGTTATACATGCGGAAAACCTGGTCATACGTCTAAGGTTTGTAAGAGTAGAATGGCATATAGTGGCTCAGAATTAACTTGTTTCCGATGTAATGGGAAAGGGCATTTAGCGAGAAATTGTGCAGCAGAAAGGAAGGACGGTAAGAAACCAGTATCGCTAGTTAACCTTTCGTCAAGTAGGGATGATGTGATGAGAGAAACTAGGAAAGTTTTTGGTGAATTTCTGTCGGAAGGCGTGGTTTCCTCTCTTGGAGGAGTAGATTCGAGAGAAGTAGTCTTGCTTCGAGACACAGGGGCCGCTGTCTCACTGATTCAAAGAGTGTGTGTGTGAACAGGGCAGAAATCAGTATGGAAGAGAAAGTTATGTTAGGTGGATTTCCTAACACGTGTTGTTCTTTGTCCTTTGTTTGAAGTTTGAATTTAGAAAGTCAGGTAGTGTCAGGAGAAGTAAAACTTGCAGTTGTAAGTTGTGGACAGTTTGCCCGTTGAAGGCATTGACATTATTGTCGGTAATGACTTAGCTTTATCCAAGAATGTGAATCCTGTTGTGAGGAATATTCCAGTGCCTGAAATGGTAGTAACTAGGTCGGGTTTAGATACAGACATAGACTACGATCATAATTTGTTCGTGGATTCGAACGAGTGTGATAGAGGTAGCGAGGTTGATCTTAGCATGAGTGTGGCTGAGAGAGCGAACTCTATCGTGGACAGTAGTAGCCAAGGGGAAGGCGTAGCTGTCGAGAGTAACGTAGTAAATGTACCAGTATCTAGTACTAGTTACGGTGATGAATTAGGCTCTAACGTTTTGGATAAGGATGAGCTAGTCAAGTTGGCAGAAAGAGGAATGAGTACGCTAACCCGAATTTTTGAATATGAGTTGGATGATGATCTCGATTATGTGTGTAAGAAGAAACTATGTTTTAAAGGACGAAGTTTTGTGTCGTTATGTTCGACCGAAGTCAGGTAGTAAAGAGGAAGTCACAGAACAATTAGTAGTTCTAGGAAGCTTCGGGAACTAGTTTTGAAGTTAGCATATGATGAGCAAGAACAATTTGGAGTAATAAAACTTTCAAGTGTATTGAGTAGGGCACACTTTTGGCCCAAGATGCAAAAATGATGTATGTTTTAAGCGGTCTTGAATATCAAATTGCAGGGAAACCGATTCAAGTAATTCCCAGAGTTCCGTTGTGTAATATTTCTTCAGTAGGCGAATATTTTGATAATGTTATAAATATGTTTGGAACTTTGTCTAGAAGTAAGGGTAGATGTGATTGTATAACTAATCTTGATTATTATAAAAACAATCTAAGAGATGTTTGGCAGCTTGCGGAGGATGAACGAAGCGCTTGGCAATTAGCGAAAGAAAACCTGAACGGAAGTAAAGGGGAAACTGAAGGAAACCCTCATCTTCAAGCAAAAGAAAGAAGTTTGTGTGAAAGAGATAAAGCTTTAGTACTAGTCTCGAGAGAGAGTCCATTTTTACCTTATATACGAAGGTCTTTATTCAGTGTTACAGGAGAGGGGAATATAATTATAGAATTAATGTGGGTAAGAGTAGAGCAAAGTCAGTTAACGTAATTTTGCTTCAGAATAATAGACAACGCCCCGTGCCATGGCCTCTGCCCATGTAAGTGTTACTGAGTGAGATTAGTTTTGAGCCAAACACAATAGGTGTTTTAGTTATTATAAAGTTTTAAGCAGAGTTCAGAAAACGGAAAAAGTAAGAGAGAAGGATAATGTATTAGCTGATAGTCTCTCTAGAGATTTCTCAGAATGAGCAGCCTAATTACCGTTTTCTGTTATCGCACGAGTAAGTGTGAGTGGGGAAGTGTGTGTTTGTTTGACTGAATTAAAGCTTTATGCAGAATTGTTTCCCCCGCTGTTTAATTCTTGCTTCTCTTTAGAAAAAAAAAATAAAATCAATTGATTTCATTTTTTTTTCTCTTTTGGGGGGTGTGTGATGGTAATTGCTTCATAGCAAAGAAAGGTAAAGGAAAGGAGAACGCATTTTCGAGAAGTTCGGCAGCAAGGAGGTTTTCGCGCACGTGGAGGCGCCTATGTTCGTGGTTGTTCCAGAATCGTCGGGCGTATTGTGGAGCGCAAAACGCGCCAATATTACGGAGAAACGCCGCGATTTCTGATGCAAATGCCTCGTCTAGATTCATCTAAGAAAGTTCTAGAAATCCCTGGAGTCGGTGACATTCGCTGTAGGCTCCGCCCCCAGAGTGCCGTATAAAGACGACGAACGAACTTTGGAGAGGAGTGATCGTAGAAGAGAGAGAGAGATCGTAAAAGAGAGATCACCAGTTTAGTCACAGAGAGCCACAGATCAGTTTATTAGTGAGAGATCAGCAGCAGCCAGAGATTTTCCGTGAGATACGAGAAAAAAGGAAAGCCGACGAAGTATCAATCAGAAGAAGAGTTGTTCGAGAATTGGTTGGCTATTGGTCTAGTCGTCTTCAGGTGTGGTCTACCGTGTTATCTCGACGTCGGGCAGACTTCAGAGAAGAAAAGGTCCTGTTACAGGTGTTGAGGAATTCCTGCCTTACAAGAAGATTAATTTCTGCAATACGGAGCCAAGAGGGTGTCAGCATCGCCGATCTACATTTATGAAGCCACCTTTCTTCGAAAGTGCCAAACTGTTTCTAGGCAAAGTATTCCTTATTACCTCACTGTTTCCCCCAGTTCATGCGTGTAAGATTCTAGCGTTTTATGTAAATAGGAGATACCATTCTGCATTTACCTTTGTTAGTAAGCTTGTAAATAAACCTTCGTTGTGTTAGTGTTTCTTCTATGTTCATATCCCCAGTTTCAACTGTTTGTGTTGATAAGTTTTTTTTTTTATTTTATATCGAACATGAAGCGGACCTCCCTCAGAGGCCGTAACATTGTCTCTGAGATCTCAAGGGTCCGTAACAGAAGGCAACGCAAGACTTGCTAGTTTAATCAGTGAAGAAGTCGAGACCAGCTGTTCCTGCCACGAAGAGGGAGTCACGAAGCGCTCAGCCGCCCTTTCGAGGGAGTTCATCAGGCCGAGCCCCTAGATAAAGAGGATCAGAAAGAGGAAGGTCTTCTTCCATTAGACCAACAAAGAAGACCAAATGAGATACCAGTCCTCCAAGCACCAGTGGGGGCCAGGCTGCTGAAGTTTTCAGAAGCGTGGGCCTCGAGACAAGCAGATTCTTGGTCTCTGGAAATACTCAAGAAAGGATATCTCATCCCCTTCAGAGACAGACCTCCATTGACGTCGACACCGAGGGAGCTGTCAGCGAGGTACAAAGATCCTGCAAAGAGGGAATCCCTGTTACATCTGGTACAGCAAATGTTGGAGAAGGAGGCCATCGAAACAGTGCAGGATCCTCACTCCCGGGGCTTTTACAATCGCCTTTTCCCAGTGCCGAAAGCTGCGGGGGGGGTGGAGGCCTGTGCTGGACGTGAGCGCATTGAACCGCTTCGTGGAGAAGACAAAGTTCTCCATGGAGACTTCCAACTCGGTCCTTGCGGCTCTGCATCCAGGAGATTGGATGGTCTCCCTCGACCTGCAGGACGCTTACTTTCACGTCCCCAATGCATCCTTCATCGAGAAAATATCGATTCATAGTGCAGGGCAGGATTTACCAATTCAGGGCTTTGTGCTTCGGCCTCTCGATGCTCCTCAAGTGTTTATGGCATTGATGAGGAACGTAGCAAGATGGCTACTCTGAAGGTGTGGGTGGAAAATATCACTCTATTTGGACGATTGGCTCATAAGAGCGAGATCGAGACAACAGTGTTTGGAGGACTTGGAAACGACTCTAGATCTGGTAAGATCACTCGGATTGCTCGTAAACCTCGAGAAATCTCAGACGATCCCCAGCCAGGACATTGTGTATCTGGGGATTCGGATGGATTCTCGGGGTTTTCGAGCATTTCCATCCCAAGAAAGGATTGCTCGAGGATTGGAGAAAGTCTCGGCCTTCCTAGAGAAAGAGCGAAGCTCAGCGAGGGAATGGCTCAGTCTTCTGGGCACCCTTACGTCGCTAGAGCAGTTAGTTTCTCTGGGAGGCTGCACATGAGACCTCTGCAGTTCTACCTGAGGAAAAATGTGGGTAGGAACATGGAAGACAGGAGAAATTACTTGCACTCTTTCCCTCTACAACAAGATATCAAGTCCCACTTGCGATGGTGGTTAAACCCTCTAAGAAAGAACGAGGGAGTGTCCTTGTCTCTGCGGAACCCTCGCCTAGTGTTGTTTTCCGACGCCTCAGAAACAGGATGGGGAGCAACACTAGGAACGAAGGAAGTGTCAGGCATCTGGACGAGAGAACAGATGTCCTGGCACATAAATGCGAAGGAGCTTCTAGCCATTCATTTGGCTCTGAGGCATTTCGAAGAGGATGTCAGAGGCGTGGTGGTCCAGGTCAACTCGGACAACACCACGGCTCTGGCATACATCAGAAAGCAGGGGGGGATGCACTCTTTCTCCCTATACGAGTTAGCAAGAGCTCTATTGATCTGGGCAGAGGAACGGAAAATAGTACTCCTAACAAGATTCGTTCAAGGAGGGAGGAATATAGAGCAGACAGACTGAGCAGGAAGAACCAGGTCCTTCCTACAGAAATGGACTCTCCATTCAGAAGTCTGCCAGAAACTGTGGTCTATGGGGGAAACCTCAATAGACCTGTTTGCGATGTTCCTCTCCAGAAGGATGGAGAACTTCTGCTCGTTAGGGAGGATCCCAGAGCCATAGCAATCGATGCCCTTCTCATGGATTGGTCGGGCATAGAATCTTACGCTTTTCTCCCGTTCAAGCTACTGGGAAGTGTTAAGGAAGTTTGTGTCCTCGGAAGGAACGAGGATGACACTCATCGCTCCCTTTTGGCCCGCTCGAGAATGGTTCACAGAGGTACTGGAATGGACGGTGGACTTCCCCAGATCTCTTCCCGAAAGGACAGATCTGCTCAGACAACCCCACTTCGAGAGGTTTCACAAAAACATCCACGCTCTCTCCCTGACTGCCTTTCGACTATCGAAAGACTGGTCAGAGCGAGAGGCTTTTCTCGCAAGGCTGCAAGAGCGATTGCAAGAGCACGAAGATCCTCTACCATGCGGATCTACCAATCGAAGTGGGAAGTCTTCCGTAGATGGTGTAAGGGGAAGAAGCTGTCCTCCTCCGATACCTCTGTGACCGATATTGCCGATTTTCTTCTATATCTGAGAGAAGAATCTCAATTGGCAGTTTCTACAATAAAGGGGTATAGAAGCATGCTATCTGCTGTGTTCAGGAACAGGGGCCTGAACATAGAAGAAAACAAAGATCTTCATGACCTGATACGGTCTTTTGAGACATCAAAATTGAAAGCGAAGAGCTGGAATCAAGACGTGGTTCCGAAGTTCCTCACGTCAGAGAAGTTTGAGCCTCCTCATCAAGCATCCTTCAGAGACATTACAAGAAAATGCAATTTTTGTTTCATGGCTCTCGCTACTACCAAGAGTGTCAGTGAGTTGCAGGCTCTAGACTCAAGAGTGGGATTTAAAAGAGAGACTGCAGTGGTATCTTTCCGGCCTTTATTTTTAGCCAAAAATGAAAACCCTTCGAGGCCTTGGCCCAGAAGTTTTGAAATTAAAGGACTTTCTCAACTTGTGGGAAGGGAACTGGAAAGGTCACTATTTCCAGTTAGAGCCTTTAAGTTTTACCTTCAGAAGAAGAAGCAACTGCAAGGTTGCAATCAAAGTCTCTGGTGTGCGGTTAAGGACCCTAAGAGACCTATGTCAAAAAACGCCTTAGCTTTTTTCGTCAGGAATGTGATTACTGAGGCACACATGAAATGCAAAAGTGAATCATTTGAAACGTTAAGAGTGAAGGCGCACGAGGTACGTGCAGTTGCAACATCGATATCTTTCAACAAAAACATGTCGATGAAAAATATCTTAGCAGCGACGTACTGGAGATGCAACTCAGTGTTTGTCTCCCATTATTTAAAGGATGTAAGAGTAATATACGAGAAATGCTTCTCTCTGGGTCCTTATGTATCAGCGGATACAGTGCTGGGTAAAGGAGATAAGACTGATCCTTAATTTTGTTTAGTTTTGGTTTTAAAAATGATTTGGTGTTGAATTTTAAGATTGTTTGAAAGGTGGTTGGGGATAACTCCTTTCAATCTTAGTACTAATCCACGGTTAGGATCGGGATCGGTGTTGTACTCCTTTATGATGCCATTAGGCATAGGTGTACTGTCATGTAAGTGGATAAGACCCCATTGACAAAGGCCATCAGGTTCTGTCGAGTAAGTGGATAAGACCCCATCGACAGTCCCCACAAGAGCTCTTAGCCATAGGTCACATCCTCGCTGAGGCTCTTGAGGCGAAGCAGACTTCTAAGCAGTAGCTATGAAATCTTCCGCCAAAACAGGTAGGAACCAAGGTTTTTATAGATATATTACCTACAACGTATGTTGTTTACCTGTCTAATCAGTAATTAGCTGTCTCTTACCCTCCACCAAAGGTGCCAATCAGCTAAGTATATATCTGACAGGGAAGTTGAATGCATGAAAATGATATTGTTATTGTACAATAAAGTTTCATACATACTTACCTGGCAGATATATACTTAGCTATAGACTCCGTCGTCCCCGACAAAATTCGAATTTCGCGGCACACGCTACAGGTAGGTCAGGGGATCTACCGCCCTGCCGCTGGGTGGCAGGAATAGGAACCATTACCATTCTAGAACCAGATTTTCTCTTCCACCTGTCTCCTGAGGGGACGCTGGGTGGGCCATTTAATCGTATATATCTGCCAGGTAAGTATGTATGAAACTTTATTGTACAATAACAATATCATACTTCATCTATCAGGCAATACCAATCCATATGTTTGGTGCATTTGATTACCCCCACAGAGAGCGCAGAGTTGAAATGACTCCAACGGCTCCTGACTTTTTCTGCAAAAATTTTTCTTATTCACCTGTTTAAAGACATGAACCTGTAATTACCACAGTGATATGAAAAGCTACACAATCTAGGCCTTTGTGCTACGCGTTTGGCTTAGACTCCAATACTAGTGTCTTAAACCTACACCCTCTGGGATTTTATACTCTAATGACGTGCTCTTGTTAGGGTTCTTTGGTTCCTGTTGTTGAACTAAGTGGTTCCAATACACCCACAATCTGTATGCTCCAGATGGTGGGTTTCTTGACCTCTTTTGTGTCAGGAGAAAGGATCAGCAAACTCGGCTCTCTTACATGATACAAGACTTCATTACCCACGTCCCTTGGCCTATCATTGTTGAACATGTCTAAGAGGAAATCTTTTTATGTGGGAACTAGGCATTACCGATAAAACATATACCCAGTCAGGTCACTTCAAGTACATAGTTGTCATGGCTACCTTCCCAGATGGTCTTTTCATACACTCTGCTAATTGTCGGGGCAGAGTGGTTATTCTGCTTCCCACCTTCACATATTTAGTTGTCACCCTGTACATGTGACATACAGGTTCTTTCTCCCTTCATTATTAACCTCAAATGGAAACTCAATAAAAGAAGCTTCACTCAAATGACTAAACCATGGACCAGTTGTTTGTTTGGGTTGATAGGATATCTTAATCAGGAAGCTAAGGTGTTTTATCACTGGTTAATTACTTTCACATGCGACTTTGTGGAACAACAGATCTTACACTTATAAAAATAGGTTTTGATGTAAGGAAAACCTATTATTGACAGCCACTGCAAATACTCAAACCTACCCACTTTCCCTGAAAAAAGGCGTGGGATTCAGTAGTGGGTGTTTTCTTTCACAAACATAGTAAGTACGTAGTGGCAAACATGGCTGACTCATGCAGTGTTGCCACATTTATGTGAGAAGGATAATATGGAGTCTTTATACTCTTTATCACTGTGTCATCTGGTACTACGTATTATAATTCTTCTAACCAGTACCAACTATGAGAGAATTCTTTGATATTTGGTCTGCCTTATGGAGCCCCTGGTGGTCCTGTAAGAGTAACAACTCCTTGGAGGACTCACAGATGCTTATAAAAAATAAGTTTTTCTCTTGAGTCAAAACCTGTTTTATGGGGAGAACTTTTACAGGAATGTTGAATAAATTTATTAATTAATTAGAATTGCTGTTATTCTGGTTAACTTCATGTAATTTCTTTTACATTAGTTTCCACCCTTTTATTACTTTGGTTATTGTTATAGTAAGGGGAATAATAAAACCAATGAATAAAAACTTTATTATGAAATTGCAACAATGCCATGCAGAAACAACAATGCCTGCTGCATAAGATTCAGAACACATATACATGAAATTCGTGCTTGCAGAGAACATTCTAGTAGGATCTGCTGCAAAAGATTCATATTCTGAGATAAATTCACTGGTGCTTCTAACACCCAATAAATATATAAAAACCTAAAATATTATACCTGTATATACATCAACAAAAATACTAAATATACTGTTTAAGCTACACTAACCCAACATTGAAACAAAATGTAGCAGTTGATGACTTTGAGGTTCTTTTGACTACTAAGCATCCTACTGCGTAAATAATATTACATGGCTTCCCTGCTTAAGGAAGACAATACTCAGAAAATTTCATTTAAGAAGAATCTGTAACATAGAAACTACCACAAGTTTCAACTTCTAATTTTTCATAGCAAATCAAATATATACCATTGTGAACTAGCAACCTATCAGAAAAAACTCAAGCTATACAAGCAAAATATGTACATACAAAATTATAACCTGTTACAACAGGTTTTGGAAAAAAATAAAAGTCAAGCTCAAATGTAAAGAATTCTTTAGCTATGAACAAAATGTAACCCAGGTATATGGGTCATTGGCTGAGGAACTGAACTTACAAGAAAAAAATTCTTATGTCTAGAATATTTTAATTATATTAGCACCACTGCTTCATCATTACACCATCAACAATCTAAAAATGTGTAGTATTGTTAGACAAGCTTGAGTAGTTCTATGGCATCAGTGTCAACAATTCAAGGTACTGAAAGGCTTATCAGTAGTACATCTTTGCTTAAAGACATTTGCAAAATATCTTTAAAAGTTTTTAACCAACATTATCCTGTATAGGACTGTATATTACAAATTCCAATATTGCTGTCTCTGATGAAGCAGTATAAAATAAATTAATTTTCAGTAAAACTTGGGCAAACACACTGTTTAGTTGTCACTTTTGTTAAATTAGTAAGTTCATAATATTTACTATAATTACAAAAATAAATGTCAAGTTATACTGGCAGAAGCTTTTCTGCTTTTAAAAGAGCACACAGCCTTAATTTTGAGATTATCCCTAATTCTAAGAACAGTATATGTACAGTATCTCAAAGAAAGAAAATAAGATAGGTGAAGACAAAGCCTATCTAACAGCCATACACAAACATATGACGTGCAGGAGATGGTGATGCACATCATCTTTATAAAGTGCTCTACAACTTTGAGCTAATATTACAGATTATGACAGAAGAACCAACATCAGGATTTACAGCAAAATGAATCTAAATTAGTAGAACTATTTAAAATGGATATCACATAGAACTGTGGGGGCCATAAAGGTAGATATGGCATTGTGAGGTGTAGAAAAAGATGAACATGATCAGTATAAAAAAATACAAAAAAATTCAGTACTAGATGACTGCAAAGGCATGCATCTGACCCAAATTTATGATTGTACAGTTCAAAGTACAAGATCTTGAAAATCCATTTATGGTTGATAGAGGTTTTCAAAATACATACTGCGTATTCACAGGAAAGGGCCATACATTAAACATCATATAATTTACTACATTTAAAGTAAACCTTGCAACTAATTTATTCATGCATAAAAAAGGCCAGGTATATTCTGTATTTGTACAGTATACACTATAGAAAATTCAATGTTAACAATCTGGATAAATTTTGTAGTGAAGAGGATTATTCAATGTATTAACTGTACTAAATCTTTAAGACTGTCATTTAAAATTTTGCTTATATAATTCCCAAACACACTGGATTCACTAAAGTCAACAAGATTCCAGAAGATGTCACAGTGCAAACAGATTTGCTAAGGCATAAAACACAAATGGACAATTCAGACATAGCATTAGCAATTACAGACTGGGCTGTCTGCAGACAGGGGTATAAGCTATCTGAGATACGGCTGAAAATATTGAAAGCTTTATACAGAACCTAAAAATGTTGGAAAATAAAGTACAAATGATTTACAGCTTTGACAGGAGCCCTAACTGGAAAAGTTTTTAAATTCCCAACTCATTTCCATGCCTTCACATGAACTCTTGCTGATTCTTCCTTCCACAACTCCAATGTTGTGTGGATGCATGTTTAAGGGACGTAATCCTGATTCACAGGCTGTTTAAATTTAACCAGTAACGTAGTCATGATTAAACTGGGGTCACCAGTTATACAATTTTCTGATTATCAACCTATACATTTTCCATATTTGCTCCATTAAACTCTAGTGCTATTATCCATTTAAAAGTCACAGTGACAGCATGTTGCACCTTAACTAGTGAAGAATTTCTAAATTTAGCGTCTATTTTAAGTCTTGATATGGGCACACTTTCTCTAAACAATAAGTTAAGATATTTAATGAAGCAATGTAGTTGGTGGCAATATTGTAAGGTGCATGTTTTGAAAGTGGGGAAAAATATATACTAATGGACAAAAGGAGTTTTCTCACACAAGTGAGAATATTTTTGAAAAAAATTCTCTCCCAACCATGATGATTCTTTGACGGCTCATGTTTATATCATATAGTAGAACCAATATTCTTTTTATCTATTGCTAAGTATGGTGGTCAACATAGGAGCAAACCAAGACAGAAGTCAGTCAGAAATTGATAGTACATTTGAAAATGCAAGAATAATGAAGGCCATGGCTGTTAATGGGTGCTGGATTCTTTGTACCACTGATCAAGATACATGCGAGACTTTTTTCATTATATTCAAAGTGTTTCCCGATCACAAGACCAAAACTTTACTCAGTGTTGCAGGAGTTTTGTGCATCTAGAAAAATGATCTATTTAATTTCAGAAAATCAAGGCAATGTTCAGGATTATTACTTGAGCCACCATACTGGTTTTTAATTTTGTCAGTCAGGACAACCCTGTTCTACCTAGTACTAATTCTACAAATAATCTACATGTTGTTGGTTAGGAAAACCCTAATGTACCTACTACTATTTCTACAGAGTCGCAGCAATATGTGTTGGGGGGGAAAAAAAGGAAAAAGAAAAGTGCAGCCAAGAAAGAGTATACTGGGGAAAATATTTATGGAGGCTGCATTACCAGATGCTCTTTAAGGAAGAGATGTCTAGAGAAGGGTAAATCCTTACATTCTGTTGGTCATTCGTGGAATCATGCCTATTGATAAAGAAATTCTGCACCAATATAAAAATGCTTGCCTACCATCCTACCACAAGCAAACATAACCAAATGAAACCTCCAGACTTAACTGATTTCAGTAACTTTGAATAAGATATAGTAAGAAACCTGATTTAATGTACACTTTAAGCCTACATGCAAAAATTTCATTGTGTTGTGTAAACAAGTCCAGGTGAAGACCCCTGTCTAAGTAAACATTCTTTCAATTTTTAGGTTAGGTGTATGGTAAGGTTGGCATGGTCATGTCATATCTTCAGATGCCAAGCTGCATCCTATTTAATAGTTACTGTACTCTTAAATATCTAGCTATTTATTTATCTTTCTTTACTTTCAGATGGTTCATTTAACTTTCCTTACTTTCATAGAGTAAATATGAAATATGCACATCTTAGGTTTTATGCAAAGTTTTGGTCTAATGAAACTTACAACCCCCAGTCTGCAGAAGCTCTTGAAATATATTATATATACTATATAAATTCTAATTGAAAAAGTAGTAAACATTTTGACAAAATCAAAGAACTATAAAAATAATATAGTACATACTTGAATACATATGCTACAACAGTTGTCATGATCTTTTAATACAAAGAATACTTAATTATAGAAGTGGTAGTGTCTTTTAGAAATGTTACCAAATGAAGTAACATTCTCAGCTTAAACCTTAAAACCAAGTCTACCAAACATGTGGCCAATTTTAACACACAAGAAATAAAAGATGCTTGGACTGAATTTCAATACAATTCAGTATTAGTAGTCTGGATTTTTCATTTTTGAAATTTTCACAATTGCCGACAGAAAAACTGCCTGTGATAAAATATTGTTGCAAAAATATTGAACAATTATATATTTCAGTGTACGACAAAACTTTTTTTCATATTTGCTTTTATTATTTTGATATAAAAATTAAGATTCACCATTACAAAAAATATTATTTTGGTTTCACAACTTATCGTTAAAAACAAAGTATAACTTCAAGAGTCTTTTGATTCATTTTTAGGGCAAAAGATGAAATACAGTATTTCTGTTTTTATGGTTTGATTCTTGCCTGAAAATTTTAATTTTTCCATTTTATTCTGCAATGGGATACCAAATGCTATTTTATATGCTCTTTGACAGTTGCAAGGCAGAAACATACCAATCAGTACCACTCTAAAATTGACAAGTACAGTATCACAAACCAGAAACTCGTACCAGTAATTATGATTTAAGTATGATGGAGAATTTAGTATAATTCCTTACTTTATTATTTAAGGCAAAGCATTCACCTATAAGTACCAAGGCACATTTGACCAGTAGTGATGGATATATTCCTGTTTTACAACTGTAATTCTTATAAAATCAGTATTGACACCTATATAAATTATGAACAATTTATATGAAATGTAGGCAAAGATGTTGCTCATTGTATCTTGCATACTACTGGTATCAGTATTGTTGCAGCTACAGTTCATGGTAACATACAATCTTTTCTCCTATCTTATTTATGATGATCACATATACGTATATTGTTAAAAATTCCCTTTTCTTTGTTAATTTGGTCCCAGTATACAAAATCTATCTTCATAATGTTTGAGTAAAAAAAAAAAATGGTGACAAAGACTTAAGATTTTTCCTCTATTCTTGTTGTGTTTCATTTCTAAAATTAAGAAATTACATTCCTCTAAAATCTAGTTTCTTACCATATTAGGTCAAGCTTCATATAATTGGAAACCCATCCTCCTAATCCCTGCAAAATAAAAATTGACTGAATATGATAAAAAAGGTGAAGAAAAGGTCCTTGACCAGTATTAGTATTCAATGAATAAAAATAAAATGCTATAGAACATTTTTTAAAGTAATTTATATTGTTCCTAGGTAGATAAACCAAAACTTTTTGCATGGAATGTCTTCTGTGTGCCTGTGGTAAACCGGTTAGAAAGAAGGGTGTGCCTTAGGAGATAAGGGGTGAGTGGGGAATGCATCCACTCTACCTATTCTATCCAGTCACTTTCTCTTTGTCTGTTGTCAAGAGTAGACTCATCACTCATCTCTCCTTTGTGTGATGTTTGACTAGGATAAGTAGCCTGCTACTTTTCTAATATTTACCTCAACTTCTTATTTTCTGTGGTGTCTTTGTTTCCTTGTTTTTCTCAAATGGAGAAAAACATGAGTGAAAGCAAATGCCAATATATAGTAGGTCCTTACAGTGTAATCTTGTGGAATGATACAAAACAGAAGACACAGTTTAACATAATCATTCAGACAATGTCTGGCCAACTGGAAGAATAATTGTCTCAGATGCAACAGTACATATTGCTAAAATGGGGGATTATTATTATTAAGCATGAAATATTCAGTATATAAGAGAATAACGCAATTAATAATATTTGGAGCAAAACCAAGGTGATGTGATAAAATATTCATAATATGGCTACATGCTGCAAACGTACAACTTTGTTAACATGGTAGAGGTGGGTGGACTACATGCTGCAAATGTACGAATTTGTTAACATGGTAGAGGTGGGTGGACATCAATTCTAATTATAAAGACTTGAGTTCAACAGTGATTTGTAAGGTCGGAAAGCAAGAAATCTTGTGACATCTGGCACGCACGCGCATATCGGGTGAAGGATTCACCTACGATCACACATCAGTCTTTCCCAACTCAGGATGTCTTAACAAACAGAGGGGTGGCTAGAGGCGGGCAGTATAATGTTAAGACCTCAGGTTTGTAGCTATGAAAAATACAAATTGTCTTAGAAAATTTGTCATTTGTTCATACGCAAACAAACCTTCGGTCTTGACAATAGGATAGACTCATACTTGGAGGGAGGTACAAGACATCCTAGACTGGCTGGGGGCCTACCCACCAGTCCAGCTTCCAGAAGAAATGACTTCTGGAGAGGGACTGAAGCCCGTTGAGAAGCTAGATAAATTGATATCTAACCACTCAGACCGTGAGTGATGTACAATGATATATGGGAGAATCATTGCATAGGGAACTAAAGAGAAACTTTGACTGTCTAATAGCAAACCAACACACCATGTTTGTACTACTCTTAACTCCTCCTTCCCTAGGAGTGGAGCATATGCTACCGAATAGAGGGTTTGACATTTGCATAATAAGTGACCACACTATCAGTATGACTACCTTACTCATTGTATCGACCGGTCCAGCGAATGACGTGTCTATTCCTTAACCCGCCCGAAGGAAGAAGAAAAGGTACAAGAGAAAGAAGGAGACCAGCCAACTCCCTCATTCTCTCATCCCCACAATCATCTTAGGAAAGATACAAAAGTGCCCTGTTAGGGGCAACTATGAGTACACAACCTGTTGGGCAGCCACCACAGGACCCAGGGAAAACGTGTCCGCAGATCTGTGAGCAACATCCTTAAGATAGAAAGAGGCGAACGTGGACTGGCGTAACCAAGTACCCCTAACATCATGCGCTCTAGCCTGCACAGACTTGGTGGTGGAATCAAGAGACAAGCATGCCTGTCTGATGGTTTCCCATATCCAAAAAGAGATAGTATTCCTAGACACCTCTTCTTGTATGGCCTGTGCTAACAATAAGTCTGCGGCAGCGTGGTCCAAGGTGCTGAGTCATTTTAAGATAGCAACGCAGGGCCCAGACAGGGCACCACAAACGCTCTTGAGCATCACCACCCACAAGTCATTCAGTGATGGAATGGAAAACGAAGTGAACTTGTAATCGTGCACAGAGGGATTTTGGGTCTTGGCCACGGAATCCGGGACAAATTTGAAGGACAACGACCCCCAACCCCTGGCGTACTTCCCATCATAGCTCAAATCATGGAGCTCTCGTACCCTCTTGGAAGATGCCAAGGCCAGAAGGAAAACTGCCTTGAGCGTCAAGTTCCTGTCAGATGAGCGACACAAGGGCTCATATGGACCCTTAGTGAAGCACTTGAGAACCAAGGAAACATCTCATGTCTGAGGCTTGAGCTCTCTAGGAGAACTTGACTGCTCAAAACCCTTAACTAGTAAGGAAAGTTACCATGAAGAGGAGATATCGATACCTTTAAGGCATAACACCAAACTCAGGGCCGTCCTGTAGCCTCTAATGGCAGAAACGGCCAAACGTTCCTCGTCTCTGAGGAAGGTTAAAAGTCTGCTATTCGTTGAATAGAGGTTGCGAGTGAAGAAAAACCCTGTTACGACACCAATCACAGTAGATCGCTTATTGCCTTGGAAACCGTGGAGGTCGACTCTCTGAGACTGTTGGACATATGCCCTGCCGTCCTCTGAGAAAAGACAGGTATTCTACTGACTGTGTACATCTCCCTTGGAACCTCCGACAATAACTACAGCAGATCTGGGAACCACTCCGCTTGAGGCCACAAAGGGGCCTACCAAAGTCATCCTGAGACCCTGTGAACTCATTAGCCTGTTCAGAACTTGACGGATCAAACAAAACGGAGGGAAGGCATACACCTCCAGGTTGTCCCAGGGATGTTGGAATGCGTCCTCCGCCAATGCTTAAGGATCTGAAAAACTCCAGCTTCTTCTTTAAGCGAGTCGAAAAAGGGTCCAACATGGGTCTACCCAAAACCTGGTAAAGCTTGTCTTTCACCACTTGATGAAATGACCACTCAGTGTTAGGATCTGATCCCGACGACTGAGTTTGACTGCGACTACATTCAATTTACCTGGGATATACCTGGCTGAGAGCTCTACCGAACTGCTGATCGCCCACTGGTTAACCTCGACGGTCAAGGCGTGAAGTTGACAAGAAGCCAGGCGTCCCTGTTTGTTCACATAGGTTACCACCATGGTGTTGTCCGACATGAGAATGACAGAATGACATTCTACCTTCTCCCAAAACTTCTTCAGACACAGGAAGGCTGCCTTCAACTCCAAGACGTTGATATGTTGCTGCTTGTCCTCCAAATGCCTGAAGCAATGAGGTTGCCTACATAAGGCTGCCCAACCTGCGAGGGAGGTGTCTGAGAACAGAAGGAAGTCTGGTGGAAGAGAACGCAGAGGGACACACTTCAAAGGATTCTGGTCATCCAGCCACCAACGAAGGTCTTCTCTCACTTCCAGAGACAGAGGGAACATTAACAGGGGTGAGTCCCCTGCCGGAGGACCAGAATTCCCCCAGTCTCCATTGCAGAGACCGAAGAAGACGACGCCCATGAGGGACCAACCTCTTCAGGGATGATAACACTCCCAGAAGAACCTGCCACTGATGAGCTGACTGATGTGGTTCCGACAGGAAGTTGCGCGCTCCCACCCGAAACTTCTCCAATCTCTGGTCCAACGGGAAAACTTTTTCCACAGCCGTATCGATGACCATGCCCAAGTAGAGAATCCCTTAACTGGGTACGAGGTTCAACATTTCCTGGTTGACTACGATGCCCAGTTCCAAACAGAACCGAAGTAGACGATCCTTGTCCTGCAGCAGCTTTTACCAGGAACTGCCAAGACCAAGTAACTGTCGAGGTATTTCATCAAACAGATCCCCTGAGCATGGGTCCAACTTGACACGAGAGAAGACCCTTGCAAACACTTGAGGGGCTGTTGTCAGCCCGAAGCACAGGACTTTGAACTCGAAGACCTTGTTCCCAAGAGAGAAGCGAAGGAATTTCCTGGACGTCAGATGAACAGGGATTTGGAAGTATGCGTCCCTTAAGTGTATCAACAGCATGAAGTCGTCTTCCCTCACAACTGCCAACACTGAACGCGGGGTCTCCATCTTGAACCGTGTCTTCCTACTTCAGTGATTCAAGGTGGATAAGTCAATCACAGGTCTCCATCCTTCCAACACCTTGAGCACCAAGAAGATGTAACTGTAAAATGGAGACGGACGCACCACTTCCTCTATCGTAATTTGTCCAGCGTCTTCTGCACCTCCTCCCGAAGAGCCAAGAACCTCAGAGAATCTGGAGGATATGCCTTCATAAGTTGCGGCTTGTCCGACAGAGGGGGAAAGAAATCGAATGGCAGTACGCACCCCACCTGAAGGGTATCTACCAGCCACTTCTCTACTCACAACTCTGCCTCTTGGCCCAATGCCCCGCTAGGCAGCCGCCCCTGGCCCAGGAGAGGCGCCTAATCTACTGAGGGCCCCATACTTCTGCCCCTTGGGCCCCATCTTGGCCTAAAGGAACGAGAACAAAAAGGGAGATTGATCCTCTAACCAAGGGTGAGTCGAACGGGAAGGCCCTGCCGAACTCAAATTCCTCTATGGCCTACCAAACAACATCTTCTTGATTACTGCTGGACAGGGGGAGGAGGAGGAGCCGGATGCCTCCGAGGATGAGACTCCGACTGGTGCACCAGTCTGTCTTTGGTGTCAGCCCGACGCTGGCCTATCGCATTCTAATCAGCAGCGGGATAGCCCATAAACTAACACTGAGGTAAGCCATATACGAAAACGCCTTGCCTTCGGACTGCAACAGATTGGCAAGAGAGGAAGTAGTCACTAATTCTTCTGGGGACCTGTCAGGAGCTATCTTGGCAATGACCACAGACCAGAAGTCAGCCAAGAAACTGTGAGCAGCATGGAGGCTGCCATAGATTCCAATGCTGAGGCATCCTGCGGAGACAAGGATGGAGCCACCAGCTACACCTGCTCCAAAGACAATCCCGGCTTCAGGCGAACGACATCTGGGTTAAGGTAGCGCGACATAAAAAAAGTAGAGCTTGTAGCATAGTACTTCCTAGCCCCATGAGAGGCGGGAGTAGTAACTTGGCAGAGCCTCTAGAGCGAAGCGAAGCGAACAGTTCCGGTCCGAAACGGGCGTCAACCCAAGGGAAGCTGGAGAGAGGATTTGGATCCTGCGTAGCTCCCACCAAGGCTTCCAAGCAAGAAGGAGAGAAGACGACAGAGCCTGAGACCTACTTTCCAAATTGCTGAACCCACGCCTGAGATCAACAACTTCCAAAAAGGAAGACAAAAGTGTCTCCCTCCACCTGCTCTGGCAACAGAGAAGGATCAGTAGCCAAACAGCCCGAAACACCAACTAACCTGTCTGGGCTGGGTCCACGCGTCGGCTCCCTATACAAACCCACTATAACGATACGAACATCACTACGTTCTCCTCCAACAGATGATTCATTAATATGTCCGTGAATGGTCATGGACGTGGCCGACTTACGAACGTGAGTTGGAGAGGAATCCTGAATACTTGAGATCGAAGAAGAATCCTCAAGAATCAAACTCTAAGAAGCATCAGTGCGAGGGGCAGGTCAAACACTCCTGCTGCAGCAACTTCAAGCTCGCCACCTTCGACCTATTGACAGGCGCCTTGAGATCTTTACAGCGACGAATAGGCCTTGGAGAAGAAGTAGCACTTGCATCAAGTGCACGGACAGGGGAGGTTGCAATACGCTCGTGATGTGCATGGACGGGGGAGGTTGCAACATACTCGAGACGTGCACGGACGGGGGTTGCGACATACCCATGATTCAATGCAGAGGACGAAGCAGCCGCTGCAGAATACACAATGGAAGATACACTACACTCTCAGGGGAGGTTGCAACATGCTCGTGATGTGCATAGACGAGGGAGGTTGCAACATGCTCGTGATGTGCATAGACAAAGAGGTTGCAACACTCAAGACGTGCACAGACGGGGAAGTTGCAACACACCCGCTAATCGATGCAGGTGGATAAGTCGATCACAAGCCTCCATCCTCCCGACGCCTTGGGCACCAAGAAGATGCGACTCTAAAACCCAGGGGACGGACGCACTACTTCCTCTACTGCATCCTTGTCCAGCATTTTCTGCACTTCCTCCCAAAGAGCCAAGAACTTCAGAGAATCTGGAGGATATGTCTTCCTGAGCTGCGGCTTGTCCGACAGAGGAGGAGAGAAGTCGAATGGCAACAGGTATCCCATCCGTAGGACATCTACCACCCACTTTTCTGCCCCGGAACTCTGCCACTTGGCCCAATGGCCAGCCAGGCACCCCGCCACCCGTGGCGCAGGAGAGGGAGAGGCGCCTAACCTACCGACGGCCCCTTGACCTCTGCCCCTGGGGCCCCTTCTTGGTTTAAAGGAACGAGAGCGAAAGGGGCGTTGATCTTGAGCCTTAGGCTGTGTCGAACGGGAAAGCCCTGCTGAACTCGAGGTCCTCGATGGCCTACCAGGCGACGATCTCCTCGACTGCTGCTGGACCGGGGGAGGAGGAGGAGCCGGACGTCTCCGAGGGCGAGACACTGACTTAGACACGGCTTGGTGCACCAGTCGGTCCTTGAATTCAGCTCGGCACCGGTCTATCACATTTTTGAGTTCTGTCCGTGGAAACAAAAATTGTGACTCCAACAGATCACCGTTCCTCAAAACCAGCAAAGACTCTGTGTCGAGTAATCTCTCCATCCTAGACAAAGCTGTCTCTCTCCTAATCAGAAGAAGATTAGCCCATAAATTGGCACTGAGGTGAGCCAAATATGAAAACACCTTGCCCCCGGACTGCAATAGACTGGCAAGCGAGGCCGCACTCACCAACCATTCAGGGGACCTGTCAGAAGCTATCTTGGCAATCACCACAGACCAGAGGTCGAGCCAAGAAACCGTCTGCAACATGTAGGCTGCCGTAGATTCCAAAGCTGAGGCATCTTGCAGAGACAAGGACAGAGCCACTGACCTCACCTGTTCCAAAGTCAAACCCGGCTTCAGAAGAATGACGTCTGGGTTAAGGTTGCGTGACAACAAAAATGCAGAGCTCATAGCATAGTACTTCCTATGTCTCATGAGAGGTGGGGGGTAGTAGTAGTAGTTTGGTAGAGCCCCTAGAGCGAAGTGAACCGTCCCAGTCAGAAACAGAGGCGTTAACCTTCTGCAAGACCGACTGAACGTGCCCCGACAAAGGCAGCTGAAGAGATGATTTGGGATCCTGAGTAGCTCCCACCAAGGCTTCCAAGCAAGAAGGAGTGTAAGACGACTGAGCCTGAGTCCTACTTTCCAAATGGTTGAACCCATGAATGAGATCAACATCATTCGAAAAGGATGTGTAGGCTCTTCTGATGCGCCTTCTTTACCAAAATTAACAGAAGGGTTAGCAGCCAAACAGTCCGAAACCCCTACTAACCTGTCTGGGTTGGGTCCAAGCATCGGCCTCCGAGACACACCCACTGTAACACTAGGCCCATCGCTTACCTCAACAGATGACTCCAGATGTCCATGAATGGTCACGGGTGTGGCGGCCGTACGTACGTGAGATTGGGGGGGAAACTTGAACACTCGAGATGACGGAGAATCCCTTATAGTCGAATTCTTGGAAGCACCAGTGAGAGAGGCAGGCAAACACTCCAGCTGCACCAACTCTGTGCTCACTACCTTCGACCTCTTGACAGGCGCCTTCAGATCTTTACGGCGACGAATAGGCCTTGGAGAAGAAGAAGCACTAACATCACGTGCACAGGCAGGGGAGGTTGCAAAACGCTCTTGATGTGCAGGGACCGAGGGGGAATGGGGGTTGGACGTTTGAGATAGAGGCTGAGGGTGAACCAACCCCTGCAGAACACACACCACTAATACTGCCCGAAACCGCAGCACTCTCGGGAACACGTCCACGTTGTTCCTCCCTCGATGGCGAAGGAAGGGCAAATTTCTTGGCCTGACGAGACGTAGAGGGGGAAGAGGGAGAGGAAGACAGCACTAGTTTTTTATGTGCACTCTTCTCGGAAGGCGGGGACGAAGCAACGTGTTTCCTACCAGTCCTCCCAACTGGTAAGGCAGCCAACTTCACATCCAATACAGAGTCCAGCCTCTGAAACACTGCCTGGCATATGACCTCAGACTGATGTGCCAGAGAAGGCTCCAAAGACAAGGAAGGGAGATGTTGCGAACTGGGTGGCTGTGATGGTGTCGCTGCTAAGCGAAGCGGATCAGAGGAGACTACTGGGAGATACGTAATTGATGAGAGTGACGTCACGAGCGGAGGAATACACAAAGATGGACCCCGTGATGTCATCAACGGGGCTGACGCCGCAGCGTCACTCTGTGACGCAGACACTGGCGGAGCAATAGAAGATGGCCAACTGCTGCTACCGGCGAAGACAAGGCCGGGAGGAGGGGGGATGGCCTGGCCAGACTGGGAAGGGGGGGGTGAGAGCCTCCAAAATGTGCTAGCAACCCCTCCATGGACGGGGTACCCCCTAGCCCAAGCGTCTTCCAAATGGTCGCCATTTTGGACGCCTCCGACACTGAAAGAGAAGAGAATGATGAAAAAACCTCACCCTTCTCGGGAACCAAAAAAGCTCCCGAGGAAGAGGGGCTACATTACAAATATTACCCTGGCGACCTCCCGATACTTCCATCGATGAATCAATGGAAGAAGAAAAGAAAGGAGATACAGGGACAACGCTACTATGGGGATTGACTACTGCAGAAGAGAAAACATCAGGAATAGGAGCAAAGCCCTCCCAAGTAGGAAGAGTGGAGACTCTCCGATGTTCACTCTTACCATAAAACTTCCTCCACTGCTCCTTAGGCTGTGCCTGGCATTCTATACAAGGATTCGTAATAGTACAAAAATTTGAACAACACCTACTGCATGTGATGTGAGGGTCGGTCTTTGCCGAAGCCAAAAAACGACAACACGGAAACCCAGGAACTTCGGGGCACATACGCTGACACCAAGAAGGAGCAGAAGAAGCCATAATACCAGGTAAAAACACACACACACACACACTAAAAGTAACAAAATGGGCAATGAACCGGGAAAAGGCCAAGAGAGGTAAACACAACTCTTGCCCAGGTGATTAAAGAAAAGACTGGCGTAGATGAGCGGTCCTTGACCACTCTTCACCTGATCTACGCATGTGTTGCTAGATATCACAAGATTCCTTGCTTCATCTGCTTTTTAACCGGATCCAGCTAGGTGCTAGAAATTATCCTATTGTTAAGACCGAAGGTTTGTTCGCGTATGAACAATGGGGCCTTATGTCATGTCATCAGCACACCCCTTAAAATAAATAAACCACAATATAAAAGAAATAAAATGGAAACCCTGAATAAAAGCAAAAATATCTGTGTATAAAAATTCAAGTGCAGGATCTTATGCTGAAAGCAGCTAGAAAAGAGGTTTTCATTACACAAGTAGAAAAATGACACGCCAAACCGAAAATGCCTACTACAGATCAAAAACAAACTTCTAGAAAACAGTTTTGTAAATTATAATGTGAAAAGGAAGCTTACCTCTACATGGTGGTACCTTCTGTTGTATCCAACGTATAAGATTCTACATTTAAATGCTCGGATAGGAACTGCAAGAAGGAAACGGTCACTTTACATCAAAGACTTGGTAGTAATACAAAATTTAAAAAGCTGATAACTATACTATTAACATGACAAAATCAAATTTATTTTTACTGATAATAATGCAGTCATTTCACCGGTGTATATGGACAGTTGGTGAGACACAAGAGTATTTATATGGACTATGCAGGAGAGTTGTACCTAACAACATTGATGGGATTGGAAATGGGGGTTGTCCTGTGGTGGAAGGTGTCAATTCATCTTTGTTGTAGTCTTCATTTGCCTCCACCTGGATCATATCTGGTGGGTGTACTCTTTGGAGCACATGCTTAAGAATGGACTTTAAAATTACTGTACCTTGTCTGTGAAATTGATCTCCAATGTCAACCTGATACTAGATTCATATTCTAAGTTTTACTGATTTTACTCATTCCAACATCCCTATGTAATTTATGAAATGACCAATATCACTGTATATGAAAATGTCAGGGCTCTTTGAACCATATCTTACTGATCACTTATGCTCTTAACCCTGATGAAATGAATCTAGTGGTCTCCTGTACACAAATTTCATTAGTTATTGTGTAGAATTTTATGAATAGCAGCATCTACTTGTTTTTGTATTTAAATATATTACTGTAATAAGCAAACTACGTATTGATGGATTTAGCATAGATATTGAAAAATAAACATTGTCAGATTCAGTGTTCAGGTACTTTTTTCATGTTTTCAATGTAAAAGAGCTTGATTTCATCATTATATGTACTGTGTATGTTATAGTATATCTGTGGAACCTCTACAGGACATTTTGTTTACTTTGTTGATAACCCTTTAATATGATGAGTAGAGTAACTGGGTCATATGTTAACTAACTGTATCAAATTCTTTTTCCAGATAGCCCTTTATGAAATCGATTGAGGCTAACCATGGTCTTACTAACATCAAACACCATGACAACTTAAGAAGTAGATGTAAGAAACAGCAAAATTAAGCATCCTATATGTGGTGAGGGCATATTTGGTCTGGGGTTTAATTATTCAAAAAGATAATTTACCATCTTATCCCTATTCATTTTTAAATTTAATGGTTGGCTCTAACATATTAAGCTCTTAAAATATTCACTGGATCTCCCCCCCTATTTTCCAATCCCATTAACACTTGTTATTCCACACCTGCATGTTCCATATTATTCATAGGATACAAAACTATGCTTTCATAAATAGTTTCTCATGCAAGGCGTGCTTCAGCTGTTATGACTCGAAAACAAACCCTATCACCTAGGTCTTTGGCCCCTCATGACCTCAGGCAGCCATCTCATCCACTATGTTCATCATTCTCTGCACCCAATCCTATGCTCAATGATGGGAAAAGTGGCTGAGGTCGGTAAAATGCCTTATGAAAGTGTAGGTTTGTATCCTGAGGAAAATACAAGTTACTTTAACGCTTCATAATTTGTCCTGATGGGAGTACAGACCTATACTTTCATAAAAAGAGACCAACTCTTAAGTGGGAGGATGATTTGTTCTTACTTCAGATTGGCAAGCCCCATATACAAGGGACTCCCTTTACGGAACTGCCTTGAGGTTGATATGGACAAAGGCTAGCTAAACACATTAACATTTGGACATCTGTCCTGTACTTACCAATACATTTTGTTTAACTAATGTGTCCTCCCATCCCCTCTGGTGGATGCCTCATACCACCTGTTGGGCTGCTACTATGGGGGCCAAAGTCTAAATGTCCAAAGACTTGGGTGCTACATCCCCCTGATAGGAGGTGAAGGCAGCCTGGCGCTTCTACAAGCCCACCTTCAGTAACTGCAGACTGCAGGAGGGAATGGTTCCTCCTGTATGCAATCGAAGGACCTATGGCCCTGGTGTTGGGGCTGCACTTATGCTGAGAGCTCTTTTCCCTTCCCTGTTGGATTGTAGGCCCTAGTGATGACTTGTATACTTGGAAATGATGATGTTCTTTGAGGCCTCTTTTTTGTCTGTAATGAAGACTAGCCTTTTACACCCAGCCATATTGGAGGCTGTTCTCTCTAGGTGCTGCCTGAAGGCTCTTATTGGGCACATCCTCATGGAGGACAATCAGAATCATTCAAACCTGAGATTTAGGACTGAGAGGTCATGGGTCTTGCCAAAAACGTCAGTACAAACTGTGAGGACAGGGAAGAGCAACCTTTAGGGTGGGTGACAACATATGAGAAGGGCCATGTACTTCCCTGATCCTTTCGGGAGATGCAAGTGCCAGGGGAATATAGTCCCCAAGATGAGGTCCCTGTCCATAGCCTGGCAAAAGTGCTCATATGGGGCTCCCCACAGGCTAGAAAGAGAGATGACTTTGGTTATGTCCCACTCCAGTGTCCACACCACCCTTGGGGTACACTTCCTCAGAAAGCCTCTGACAAAGGCAAGCAGTTCCCAGGATCTTGACAGATTAATGCTCCTCGGCCTGAAGACCTGTGCTAGGACTGCTCTTTAACCCTTGATGGCAGCCACTGAAAGGGCTCTATCTCACATCAGAAGACCTGGAAGTCTTCTATCTCCTTCACAGACATCTGGAGATTGTAACCCCTCTGATGGCACCAATGACAGTACTCCACTCACTTCCCCTGGTAGACTTGGAGAGGAGGGTCTGAGGGAGTTCATAATGGCTGGTGCTGCAGAGTCCTGTGAAAAGCCCTTCTTCCCAAGGAGCTGCTGGATAATCTCCATCTGTGAAGGCAGGTGGGCAGCTACAATTTGATGGCACCTTCTGTGTTGTATCTAAAGGTTGGGTGGTTAGGCATCTCCCTCGGGATGTCTATCAGTAAGTGCAGAGCAGATCTACATACCATTCAGTCTCTGGCCACAGGGGTGCCACCAGGGTTCATCTGAAGGCCCTGGAACTGGAAGTGTTTAGAACCCTTCACTGTTGGATGAACTGAGGGAAGGCATACACATCCAAATTGTCCCACTTTCTTCTGATCCGGTACTGTGGAACAATAGTGGCAACTTGACTTTGGCAGCTGTTGCAAAACAGGTCTACTGTGGGGCCTGTCACAGATATAGCAGACTGACTGCTACTTCCTGGTTTAGGAACCATTGCTTTGTCACTGGCAGATCATGCCAGGTGGGAGAGACAGTTCCTCCCTACTTTTTGATATGTGCTACCACCATCGTGTTGTTGCTTACCATGATTACCAAGGCCTTCAAAAGGTGTCTGAACTGCTGAAGTGTTAAACCATGTTGCTTTTATTTCAATAAATTCAAGAAGTTTTACATGTTCTTTACTTCCCAAAATGCACTCTCCTTTGGTGGCTTGCTGAGGAGGAACTCATGGCATTAGGTTGGTTGGCTCTCCAACAGGTCCTCCTTCATCTTTTGTGTCACATGTATGGGCTTCTCCTGTCGCTACCAGGTCTCCTTCTGCCACTGCAGGGAGACCAGGTGTCCCAACAGGATCTGCCACTTCTTAGCTGGTGGGGATGTCTCAGAGAGGAAGTAGATTGAGATGTCCAACAGTTGGCTATCCTCTCATGTGAGAGGAAAGCTCTCACTAATTCTGTGTTTAACCTCATGCTCAAGTATTTGATGTTTTTCCTGGGGTCTAACTCAGACTTGGGGAGGTTCACTACAATACCCGACAAGTTACGTAGCACCAAGTCCCTTACCTTCTCTACTTCCTCTTGTGACAGGACGAGGATCAGATGCCTTTGAAGGAGAATAACTAGAAGATCCTTGTTAAGACCTGGGCAGGTGAATGGGGGATTTGGAGTCAGGCATCCTATAGGTCCACTGAAATCATGAAGTCCAACTCATATGGATGCCAGAAATGACGGGCTTTTGCATCAAAAAGGGTATCTGTTGAAGGTAGTATGTACTTGTTCTAGGTTGACAGCTATCACTAGAGGCCACCTCCTGGATGCTTTCTCCACCCAAAAAGGGCATCTGTTGAGGGTAGTATGTACTTGTTCTGGGTCAACAGTTATCACCAGATGCCACCCCCTGGATGCTTTCTCCACCCAGAAGCAGCAGCTATAAAACCCGGGAAAGTCTTCTGACACAACCTCTTCTGGCCTGTAAGACAGGAACAGGATAGGGTAAGGTGCCTGAGGGCCTCTTGTACCCCACTTCAGTTTTGGTACTGTCCACTCCTCCACCCCCGTATACTGCCGCACCATCCATTTGTTGGATAGGCACCCCCTACCTGTGGCAGTTAAAGGGGTGGTCTTTTCACCTCAAGCTTCCTCTCTTTCCTGGTTGGTTCCTCCTCCTGTTGGCTGGATGGGTTGAATGAAGTGACTGAGGGGCCACCACTGAAGCTGAGCTGTCTGTACCTAGGTCTCAGGGAGGAACATTTGCTGATGGTACGTTGCCAACCCAGTGGGGCAGCCCTGCACATGCTCTGTCTAGGCTGATGGATGGTTTGGGAGGTGGCAGCTTGTAATAATTAGGTGCCCTTTGATACCTTCTCCTCACTCTGATGGCTTTTGGAGTCTCTCTGGAGAGAAATAGCTCAAGGAATCCTGCAATGGGCTATTCTGCAATGACAGACAGCTCTCCCACAAAATGTTCCTCAGGACCATTAAGAGGAAGGACTCAAGATGTCTGAGAATAATGCCCACAGATGGCCTACCTGATAAGACAGGATCTTCCCTGACAGTCCTAGATACATCCTAAGGGCAGGCCACAAGCCATGCTGTCTATATTGACACCTCTCAAACCAGGAGATGGCTCTTACTCCTCTCTCCTCCTGGGTGGCTGACAAGATGTTTCCCTGCTGGAGGTGGTGATCTTGTCTATGAGGGTCCTTCTCCATCCTGTCCTTTGTAAGTTCCTGACAATGATTCATGGGGTGAAACTCCAGTAACAGATCCTTGTTCTACTGTGGTCAAAGTTTAGTAGGGAGTCTTCAACATTCCAAGCTGTGGGAAACGGAGCAGGGGGAAAAAAAGGGACTTGTTTGATGGGATCTGTAACCTCTATCCTGCCTCCCCAATTGGGGTTGGGTGGTTCTGCCGCTAGACCTAACCCAGGAGAAGCAACATCTAAAATTTTTGTGGGGGCAACCTATTGTGTGCTCTGCCACTTCTATCCCAACCTCCCTGGGAAGCTGGATCTCCTGATGTAGGTGCTGTCCCTTGATGCGCACCTTCCTGTCTATTCCTCCTGGATGCTGACCTGTCCCAAGCTGCTGGCTTGACACAACAGACAACTGATGAGGTGACAGAGGCAACAGATGGCGACACCTCTCTGCTACCAAACTCTGCTAAGGGAGTCAAAGACTTACTGCAAGGCTAATCTTTCCTTGCACAACACCTGAACTTGTGCTTATCATCTTTCATTGTAGCCATCTCACACACAGGGATACACCCAATGCACAATACTCTCAGACAAGAGAGGTCAACCATGTGGCTTGCACACCACAGACAGAGAGATATGTACTAAAAAGACCTCTTGCCCCTAAAAAAGCAAAGTACACTGCACAGCAAGGCTAATGGAAGGTGGTTGAAAGCACAGTTTGCAGGAAAGATAACAAACACCAAGAAGTTTTTTAACACAGTGCACACAAAGGAAATCCGGCAACAAAAACAGGAGAAAGGCCATGACAACTGGACACTGATGACTAAGAACACAGTGGATGAGCCAGGCTGCTTGAGGTTGTAAGAGGGCACAGGCCAAGTGATACAATTTTGTTTCAGAGTCAATAACAGCCAAAGAATGCCTTGCATGAAAATACGCCATTTATGAAAGCATGTTTGTATTTCTGTCAGAACAAACCTCAAATTATTGGAATAATATGATTTTTACATAAAAATATAAAAAAGCAACAATAATGGCACTTTTGTCTGTTCCTAAGAAAATAAAAAATAACAGATTGCAACATTTCTTAATTGTGCAGAAATGTAAGTCAATAAAAAAAAGGCTTGATTCAAATGATGTTAAAATAATGTAAACACTGTTTTTTCCCCAGTAACACTAATTTCTATCTGAGAGGGAGAGAAATACCAATCTTTTTAGTAAAAACTTCTCAAACCTTAATTTCAGCCTTCAGCCTCCTGTAACTTTCATAATGTTAACTCTTTACCAACTAACTTTGCATGACGGAATCTCAATAATATCTTGTTACATTTCTTATTTATGCTCTTATTTTTAACCAGTTTGTTTGTGGATAATTTTTATTTGATTTTAATGAAGATGCTATAAAAGCAGTGTTCAATAAATCTAATCACAAAAGACATGAATGAAAAACATAATACTGTTAGGATAATCAACTACCTTTTATTTCTAAGAGAAATTATTCTGATACATTAAGTTAAAAAGTTACCTAATATATTTCCCCAAAGTCAAATGTTCCACAGACAGAAAATTCAAATATGCAGCCTTGTCTACCTTCCACTAAGAAATAAATTTTTTTTGCCAGAAAAACTACCACATACTAAGAAGTTAGTTTTGAGCCAGAGAAATTACTACACAAAGAAAAGCCTTACCCTTCAAAGTTAGGTTGCAAGGAGGGGCCATTTTCATCCATGCCTGTGAGACCCGACAGCTTGAAACAAAAACCAAGAGATTTGAGAGAAGCAGTTCTATGAATCAGAGACATGTAGTTTCAAGTTTTATTCAATTCTCCTTATCAAAACATAATTAGTGACCTTGAGACATTGTAACCACTACACTTTATATCAAGTTAGTTCTATGAATAAAGTATACCACACCACACACTGACAAGGCTATAGCAGTGTTAATGCAACATCCATACGCAAACAAAAAATGTGTTGATTTAAAAGCTCAAATGATGATATTCTCCTGAAATCAATGACAGTTGTATATTTATTTATTATTATTGTACAGTATAGTAGTTTAACCATTTTGCTGCGAGACTGTTTTCACCCCTGGTGACAAGAGCAGTGTACTGCAAATTGTGTAACTGACTAATTTTATTCTTTTTATATCTGTTCTTCATTTCTTTGCTATTTTCACTGCTATTTTAATATTACACTGTAATGTTATGTTATACTGTTTTATTATTGTAATGATAAAATATGCAAATGATATGAAGGTAATTATCCAAATGCTGAATTAGGTATCTTTTATTGGCAATTCATTTCAGTCATACCTCTCAGGCATAGAGTAAAGTAACACCATTTTCATTATTCAGCATGGAAATCTTTATTACAAAACTTTGAACACTTTCTCTTGTCCAAAAATTTGTCTGGAAAAACCTCACAAAAAAAAAAAAAAACTGTAGAAAATGTAAATTTATCTCCAGTAAAAGTTTCATGCCACTAAATTTTTTATGAACTGCATATTCAATGGTCTTCCATTCACAAATTTTATCACATTTTCTTTGTTTACCACACCACCTCTGCTACTCAACAAATCTGCTAACTCCTCTTGTCATTTCCTCTGATCCATTTCTGATAAAACTAAGTCAAAAAATTATCTGAGGTAGGTTTGTCTTTAACTATAACATACTAAACATCAAAATATTCATTACTGACACTATCAGAACTACCTGATAGTTCTGGTCTATTACTATCACTGTCATTTCAAAATAAAAGTTTCTGTACTATTTCATCAGTGAGAGAATAACCTCTACCCTACATAGCATTTTGATGGTTACTGAAGGTCTAGTCCTTGTCCTGTGGTTACCTTTAAGGTTGGAAATCAAATACTGCCATTTGTTGCTAGAGTATAGACAAAAATGTGTTATCTAATCAGTCCCACGTCATGGACGCGACTTTTTGATGAGTGAGATCAGTCTCATGCAGCGAAAGGGTTAATGAGGAAATGAGTTGCCTTTCTCAACTCAAAAGGGGTGGGTTGATAGAATTTCAAAAGGGGTGGGCTGATAGAATTTTTCTAAGTAAGGTGCACATAACAGCAGGTTTAAGGAAGTTGAACTGTTAGTGGAAAGATGCAAAAGGTAACAGATGAAAGTAAAAGCCTGAAAGCAATGCAGTTGGGAGCAAAGAAGAGGAAATGCAAGGGACTTATGGGTAGGCTACTCTTTCGATCGTCCTACCCCACTTTGTAGGGGGGCCGATCGTAAAAGTACTATTTGCCAAAAATACACTAATCAAGACATGCTAATGAAATTATCAGGCATTATTAGCACTATAATAACGCATATTCTCTATGAGTTTTATCATCCTACAGGGAAAATAAATAAATAGAGTTTATTTATACTGGAAAAATTAGTTACAGGGATTTTTCACCGGCAGACACAGGTCGAACCCAGAAAATGATTTTATGAAAAAAAATGTGAAATTCAGTGTCCCTTGTACTAAGCTTATATTTGGTGGTCGGTGAGAAACTACAGTCTTGAATAGAAATTCGGTCTGACAGAATGTTGGTATATCCACCTGGAACATGCACATAAAGTATTATCAAAATATAACAGTAAATTATCAAAATATAACAGTAAATAAGCACGTAATAACAAAAAAAAGAGCAACAACTTCAGCGAAAGCCCCGCCGATAAATGAGATAATAGCTAGGAAGAAATATTCAGAAAAAATTCAAACCTCAATTTAGGGACAAAACCTTTTGAGAGTTTGTAGTTATTATGTCACTTGATAGCCTAAAACATCTAAAAATTATATTATTTAGGACAATCATAGAAATATCCCCCCCCCCAAAAAAAAAAAAACCAACCAAATCAGAGAAATAGCAAAAAAGCGATTTTTTCTGAGGACAAGAAACTTGAAAAATTAGTTTAGATACCCCTAAAGTTGTTTTCTGTGATGAAACTAATCTTAGAAAACATAGAAAATGACGTAAACCAATTTTTGAGAGATATACTATAAAAATTGCGATTTGCATATTTATCGGCGGGGCTTTCGCTGAAGTTGTTGCTCTTTTTTTTGTTATTACGTGTTTATTTACTGTTCTATTTTGATAATACTTTATGTGCATGTTCCAGGTGGATATACCAACATTCTGTCAGACCGAATTTCTATTCAAGACTGTAGTTTCTCACCGACCACCAAATAAACTCTTGTGCAAGGGACACTGGATTTCAAATTTTTTTTCATAAAATCATTTATTTTCCCTGTAGGATGATAAAACTCACAGAGAATATGCGTTATAATAGTGTTAATAATACCTGATAATTTCATTAGCCTGTCTTGATTAGTGTATTTTTGGAAAATATTTTTACGATCGGCACCCCTCCAAAGTGGAGCCTACCCTTATCAGTAACACGTACTGTGAGTCCCTCTGAGCTGCATTCCTGTATGGGGTGTAGTGCATTGTGAAGAGTTTGAAGCATCCCTTCAACCCTAGCTGCACATACTTTTTATCTTTTTTTACTTTACCTCCACTACTGCTTCCTTTTTTTAATCTTGCTGTCCAGCTTCTCTTAACCCTTACAGGCCAAGATAAATTATACATAACAATACCCCAAGATGCTGCAAACTTCAAGGTTAGTAGAAAGTTGAAAGTAAATATTTCCAGCCCTGTGCATGGCCTCTTTCAAGACACTAATAAAAATTCACCAATTTTAGTGAGATATATGTTCTAATTTTTTTTAAAAACTTTATTAAGCAAAATTACCATTTAACTCACTTAATATGTACTGTATTCAAAAAGATACGAACTAAAATCACCTAAAATCTCAGAGTGTATTTATGGATAAATACGTACATACTATTTACAAAATAGACTGGGATGGGGGAGATGCAGTACCTTATATAGTATTACATGTTCTTTCTATTATTATTTTAAACTTTACTTTGCAGAATTACAATTACAGCTGACATACAATCACGAAAGATAAGAAATAAAACCAGCAATAACCCCTGAGTATATTTATGGACAAATATATATGTGATGCACTGTGGCAGGGAGGTGTGCTAGTTCAGTTAGTACATTCCCCCATGAAACTTCAACTCTATTTATTCTCCCTTGGATCCTGAGCTGAAATGTGTGTGTGTCACCTTTAGTGTTGCCATACAATCATTTATGGCCCATTCAAGAGATCTGAGCATTTTCCTACAAAATTCATTCACATATCAAAGGGAGAAATAATGATTAACATTTGATACAGCCTGCTAGTCTTCTTATTCCATTATATTGTGCATCATAGGATACATCCCATTACAAAAGGATGAAACTTTTACTTCTTGTGGTGCAAATGTGGGATTTTCCTTAATCTCCTTAATCTTCCTTCTCTCTCTCTTAAGCACCTTAAGGCCAAAAGAGCCCTAGTGCTTGGCTTGACAGCCCAAATTTTATAAAATCAAACTTCAGCAACACTGCATGATACTTATACCATGTATGAGACCACGAAATAGGCAACTTGTATAGAAAACATTATATCCATTTCCAGTTTTAAGTGTAATTTCCAGTTTTAAGTGTAATAACAATACGTAAACTATAAAAATTAGGCACACTCTTTCTTGTTCCAACATATATTAAAGATCTGGCCAAAATCCTAATAAAATATAATTACAGTCCAACCTCTTAAAACTGGCACCCTTGGGACCAAGTCACTGCCAGACCACAGAAAATCCCGGATGATAGAAATCACCCCTAAAAAACCCGTAAATAAAGTGTCGCCAGCTTGTTCCACAAATTTATGGCTGTGTTATTAAACGTAGAAGAAAGCTCAAGAATAATCACAGAGAGAGAGAGAGAGAGAGAGAGAGAGAGAGAGAGAGAGAGAGAGAGAGAGAGAGAATCTTGGCCCTGGTTAGGTTGTTACATCAACAGGTATGCATTTGCAAAAGTCACATAATACATTTCTGGGCTCAGCTCGTGTCGCTGCGCGAAATATCCTTTAATCTATTATTTCTAGGGTAAATGTACTAACACATACCAGAGAATAAATAAAATAAAGAAAAAGGTCAGTATAACTGACTCGCTCACCCTCCAAGAGGGTGTCGGTATGAACACTAGGCGAGTGAGACCACTACCACGAGCCAAATGCCAATAGAAATCTCCCACTACAAAAACCCTCCATGAGGGGAGCCGACCCACAGAGTGAGCAGCACGTACTACTACTACTCCATCCCATGCTGCCGACTGCTGCGCCTCTGGTGGCCATCCTTTTCAGTTAGCGCACACGATCCACACGTGCCATTTTTTCTCTCTGTGTTTTTGTGCCCTTTCGTTGGATTTATCTATAATGGAGCGTGCAGCTATCGCAGCAGCTAAGTTAAGTACTCAGTATTTATGGTTAGTTGGTTTTTTCCGGCCCCCTGAGACAGTATTTGCCGTTTTTTAGGTATAAATACGTACTCTGGGTCGGAAGCATGGCAGCATGGTTCTGCCTCGTGGTGGGTTCGTTCTTGGTCTCCCATACCTAGAACATCCCCTTATCTATGTACGCTCTATATTAATTATCCGCTTTACTTAGGGTACTGTCTACTCAGGTTTGTCATGCATGCATGTCTTTTACCTTATGTAGGCTTCTTCTATCCAGACCCTAGTCCCGGCTCTTAGTATCGGCCTCTGACTAGCTTTGAGTGGTAGACTTGCCTTCGGGTTAGTCGTACACTCCTGGATTTTTTCTCCTGCTATATTGCTTTCTTTCTTTCATTTTTATTTATTTATACTATGTATTTTGTTATAGTTAGGTTAGTTAGGCGTCTGGCTTAGCCTAGGTCCTGGCTCATTGAGCCTATACTACCGCTCATCAGTTCGAATTGCTTCCCCTATAGCATCTCTCTGATCAGTTGGTTTTGGCCCAGTGGGCCTATATGCTACTGCTTTTCAGTTCAGTTGCTTCCCGATAGCATCTCTCTGATCAGTTGGTTTGTCCTAGGCTTAGTTGTCTTGTTTTGGTCTTACCGCCCCGTGGTCACTACGTGATCACGAGGCAGCCAGACGCCTGCCCAGTCACCTTCCCCCCCCTCCCGCTCTTCCATAGAGTCGGGGGAGGGTGGGTCGGTCTACCCATGCTCGCTCCATATACCCGAGCCTGCCTCCCTCTCTTCCCCCAGGCGGAGGGAGTAGGGGGACGGGACAGACCCAGACTGGAATCGACCTCTCCGGCTTCTCGGTCCGGCCGGGTGGTAACGGGGTGGGGGGTACTGGCCTTTCCCCCCCTCCGTTGCTACCTTGTCGCTCCGTGCTAGCTCGAGCCTGTATGTCTTCTCGCTCTTTCCCACCTTACTAGGGCTCCTTTCCTGACCGGAGTCCTGGCATCCAGCGGAAAGATGTTAGTCCACCCAACAGAGTGGACCGGAACATACAGTGGGTCCCTGCTAACCTTACCGTATTGCTGAGTTACTACACTCCGCTACGCACTGGACTTGGTCCGGTTCGTTTGAGTTTTAGGTTTAAGTGTTATTAGATTAACTATAAGTTTATCTTAAGTACCTTAAAACCATCCCCCCTCCCTTACCATGTCGTACCGGATCTCTCCGTGATTATAGCCTATTCAGGCGATTCAGGGAGGGGTTATGCCCAAATTTTTTCCGAGCTCCGGCATGCAACGGAGTTCTTCTGTCCTTTAGCCTGTAAGTGATATTCTTTAAGATACTCATGTGTCTTCCCACTTACAGACCACCAACTGTGAGCATCCGGGATGTGCCGCCACACTTCAGGACCCATGTGGACACGAAGTTTGCCGGTCCCATGCTCCATGCGCGACTCCGCACGGGGACATCCAGGTCTGGTACCATGAGACGTGTACCATATGTTACGATCTGGTGAGCCAGCTTTTAGACGGGGTAAGTATTCCATCTCCGGTAGCTGCTCCGCTTCTGTTATAGTGCTTAAGTTTTCATCATTCACTCTAACTTAAGGCATGTAAGTTTAAGTTATACTTTAAGTTTTAGTTTTAAGTGATTCTTAAATCTAATCTACGCCCTCTCTTCCAGGCGCGGCAGTGGAGGGATACCGCATTGGCAACCCTGCGGGCCTGGGTCGGCGGTTTTGGCAAGAACGCCGCCAAGGGTATGCCCTACATCCTAGAGAAACGGTTGGCGGTACTAATCTTCCCCGGAGGCAAGGCGACAGGATACGTCGACCCAGTAGAGGCGGCCCCGACTATCGCCTTCATCCAACAACAGCTGGCTGCCTCATTAACTGACCAAGACCAGGATATCTCCACGGACGTCGCAACTTTAGATATTAATGTGGAACCTATGGTAGGTGTAGACGACCTGTTGGTCGAGGTAGGTACGGTGGATACCCAAGGGTCACCCTTGGGCGTAACTGTTTCTTCTACTCCTGCAACCTCTCCATCCTTCCAAGGCTTTACAGGTGATGAATTGTATACTCCTCCTGACGCTTCGGTTAGACCTAAGGTCAAGGGTCAAGCAGTGAAATCCTTGACAAAGACGTCGTCGTCTAAGAAGACGGCTTCGGCTTCATCCTCCTCGCGTAAGTCTCCGGCTGGGAATCCCGGAGCAGACAGGTCTAAAGCTTCTAGCTCCGGCTCTAAGTCCTCGAGGAGTAAATCCTCCAGAGAGAGATCTCGCACTCCGGCAGAGTCACCAGTTCCGCTACCCTTGGTTCCGATTCAGAGCCACCCCTCCACCTCCGCAGCAGCTCCGGCTTTGGACTCCAATGCTGGCCTGTTGCAACAGGTGGGCGACCTGGTTGGGTCCCTAAAGAGTAGCATGGAACAAATGATCTCTCGATTGTCGGATAGGATTACTTCCCAAGACTCCATTATAGCCGGACTGAGAGAAGCTCCTCTAGCCTCTCCTCCACTTTCCAATACAAGTGGAACTCAGCTTCCTCCGTATGACTCGCTACCTCCGTTCTCGATGAACAACCCATGGAGAGTAGCGTCATACGCCCCCTTCCAAGACGGTCTCATTTCTATACCGGAATTTGGAACTCGAAGGATAGAGGACTTCGAGTTCTACCCGGAAGACCTCCAGCCTCCGTTCATAGGCTACGCAAGGCTCACAGCTTCAGCCATGGTTCGGGATGATAGGGTACCAAAGGAGACAGTCCTCTATTCACGAGACCAGGCTCAGAGAGAATGGCTCAGGTGTTTAGAGGACATGGATTGTTCTAATACCAAGATACAACCTTTTAAGAGTCCCTTTACCATTTTCACAATGGATGAGAGTACCCCGCTCCCGTTCCTGACAAAGATCGCGAGGTCTACCATCCCAGCGGCCCAGAAGGGGGACCCCATACCTCAATTGAAGGAAGCAGATCCCACATCTCCGTTACTCCCCTCAGCCGGAGAATTGTGGGAAGACTTGCCGAACACCTTCTCAGCTGGCAAACTCAAACCGGACTGTGCTATGGAGCAGTTTGGTGAAAAGCTACCCAGGCTCCCAGATAGCCTTATTCAGGCTGAATTTGACGCTAAATCGCGGTTAGCCAGATCAATTAACTCTATGGCTATGACCGAGGTGGCCACCATAGCCTATGGCTCAGAGCCGCTTTTCAAGCTCATGACCAAATCCCTGACTCAAACGGTACAGTCAGATATGTTTGAGTTTGCCACTGCTAGAACGAATTGTAGGAAGCATGTCCTACAAGAGGCAACCATTCGGCATGAGCCGAATAGGTTACTCTCGTCTAACATCTGGGGAGCAGATCTCTTCCCAGAAGCTATGGTAAAGGAAGTCCAGTCAGAGGCTACGAGGCTGAACCAGAGCCTTAAGGACCGTTGGGGCCTTACGGCTAAGAGGAGGCAAGACCTAACAGCTAAAGGTAAGGGGCAGAGGAAACCCAGGCGTTTCCAACCTTACCAGAAAAAGCAGCCACGCTTTCCTCAGCAAGTTCCAGCGGTTGACCCTTAGTAGCAATCAGCCCAACCTTCCACTTCTAAAGCTCAATCACAGCCAATTAGTGATATCCCCTCAGCCTCAGCCCTCCACCTCTTACGCCATCTCATCCAGCTTACAATCAAGCCTTCGAGAGTCAAGCTTCACAGAAGTATGACCGCTCGGGTAAGGGAGGCAGAGGTAAGCGTTCCTTTCGTGGGAGAGGATCGGGAGGCCCCTTTAATAGGGGAAAACACTTCAGAGGAGGCCGAGGCGGTTACCAGAACCAATGAAGAACTTCAGGTAGGAGGGAGGCTGTTTCACTTTCGCCACCGGTGGAACTTCAGCAATGGGCTCAGAGCATAGTGTCAAAAGGCCTGGGTTGGAGCTGGTTGACGAACCCACCTCCATCCAGACCTTTCCGTCAACTTCCTTCCAAGGAATTGACAGAGTACGCGGAGGATCTCCTTCAAAAAGGAGCTATAGCGAGAGTCAAGAGATTAAAATTTCAAGGTCGCTTGTTCAGCGTGCCAAAGAAAGGCTCACAAAAAAGAAGGGTAATCTTAGACTTGTCCCGCTTAAACTTAGCCATCCGCTGCGACAAGTTCAAGATGCTCACGATCTCGCAGGTGCGGACCTTACTTCCCCGTGGGGCCGTCACCACCTCTATCGATCTTACAGACGCCTACTATCATATCCCTATTGCAAGACACTTCCGTCCGTATCTGGGTTTCAAGATAGGAGACCAGACGTTCTCGTTCAAGGTAGTTCCCTTCGGACTCAACGTGGCACCCAGGGTGTTCACGAAGCTAGCGGAAGTGGTAGTGCAACAACTCAGGTCACAAGGGATTATGGTAGTAGCGTATCTCGACGATTGGTTGATCTGGGCTTCAACAGTCGAGGAATGCAACAGAGCTACACTGAAAGTGATTCAGTTCCTGGAATATCTAGGCTTCAAGATAAACAGGACCAAGTCAAGACTCACTCCAGAGTCAAACTTTCAGTGGCTGGGCATTCAATGGAATCTATCCTCCCATACTCTGTCGATTCCATCAACCAAAAGGAAAGAAATAGCGAAGTCAGTCAAGCAATTTCTAAGTCACAAACTGGCGTCAAGGAGGACTCAGGAAAGGATCCTGGGTTCTCTCCAGTTTGCATCAGTTACGAACGTCTTAATGAAAGCCAAACTGAAAGACCTGACCAGAATCTGGCGCTCACGAGCAAATGTCAGGTCCAGGGACAAACTATCCTCAGTCCCTCTGATTCTAAAGAATCGACTTCGCGTGGGCGAAAGTCAAGAATTTGTCGGTGTCAGTACCCCTTCAGTTCCCTCCACCAGGGATCACCATCCACACAGACGCGTCCTTAAGCGGTTGGGGAGGGTATTCCCAGGTCAAAAAGGTTCAAGGAACTTGGTCACCTCAGTTCCGTCAGTTCCATATAAACGTACTGGAGGCAATGGCAGTGTTCTTGACTCTAAAAAGGTTGCGTCCACCAAAGTACTCCCACATAAAGCTAGTCCTGGACAGCGCAGTGGGTAGTACATTGTATAACAGAGGAGGCTCCAAGTCACGTCATCTAAATCATGTCATGGTAGCCATCTTCTCCCTGGCAGACAAGTTCAGTTGGCATCTCTCCTCCACTCACATAGCTGGAGTGAGAAACGTCATAGCAGACGCGCTATCCCGATCAGTGCCCCTAGAGTCGGAATGGTCACTGGACAACAGTTCGTTCCAATGGATCCTTCAAAGAGTCCCAGGGCTACAGGTGGATCTCTTCGCATCTCAAGCGAACCACAAACTACCGTGTTATGTAGCCCCCAACCTGGACCCTCTGGCCTATGCCACGGACGCCCTGGCTCTAGATGGGAACAACTGGAAGAAGATTGTTATGTCTTCCCTCCAGTGAATCTTCTCATGAAAGTGTTAAACAAACTCAGGACATTCAAGGGTCAAGTGGCTCTAGTAGCCCCAGACTGGCCGAAGAGCAATTGGTATCCCCTAATTCTAGAACTGGGTCTTCGTCCTCTTCGGATCCCCAATCCCAGGCTCTCCCAGTCAGTACAAACGAAGACTGTGTTCGCTTCCTCAGGGATTCTCAAAACCCTAACTTTATGGATTTCATGAAGTTTGCAGCGAAAAGAGATGCGAATATTGACCCTCAGAATATTCTCTTCTTGGAATCCGATAAAAGGGATTCAACTTTGAGACAGTATGATGCTGCTGTCAAAAAGTTAGCAATCTTCCTGAGAGAATCAGATATTAGAATCATGACAATTAATTCAGCTATATCCTTTTTCAGATCCCTATTTGAAAAAGGTTTAGCAGCTAGCACGATTACGACAAACAAGTCAGCCTTGAAAAAGATATTTCAATTTGGATTCAACATAGACTTGACGGATTCCTACTTCTCGTCTATTCCTAAGGCATGTGCTAGACTTAGACCTTCTGTAAGGCCTACGTCAGTTTCATGGTTCTTAAACGATGTTCTAAAACTGGCTTCAGAAACCGATAATGACACATGCTCGTTTATAATGCTCTTAAGAAAAACCCTATTTTTATTAAGCTTAGCTTCAGGAGCAAGAATTTCAGAACTGTCGGCTTTATCCAGAGATCCGGATCATATTCAATTCCTTCCCACAGGGGAAGTCTTACTTTCTCCGGAACGTAGCTTTTTAGCAAAGAATGAAGATCCTTTGATGAGGTGGGAACCTTGGAAGGTACTACCCCTTCCACAAGATGTATCTCTTTGCCCAGTTTCAACCTTACGAGCCTTTCTGTCCAGGACCTCCTCATCCTCATCGGGTCCCCTCTTTAAGAGGGAAAAAGGTGGAACTTTATCCATTAAAGGCATCAGGCAACAAATCCTGTACTTTATTAAGCAAGCCAATCCTGACTCTTTCCCGAAAGCACATGATGTCAGGGCAGTAGCCACCTCAATTAATTATTTCCAACATATGAACTTCGATGAGTTGAAAAAGTATACCGGATGGAAATCGCCGACAGTGTTCAAACGTCATTACCTTAAGTCCTTGGAAGCTCTGAAATTTTCAGCAGTAGCAGCGGGTAACATAGTTTCCCCTGACTCTAGCTAATCTGTAGTAGAAGATCCAGTCCTCCTTTCTACCTGCCTCACCCAACAGTTCGTCTATTCCTGCCTTGTTCATTTACATTCACCTTGTGTCTTAGCTGCTTTTATGATGATGTAGTGGGTGCCCCTTATTTTTTTGCTAGGGACACTCACAGATGATTACAGATATTGATCTCATGGATGTTATCCCCTTATTTTTATGCTAGGGGATACATCTTAATTATGATGGTTACGGGTTTTGTATATTAAGTCATATACATTCCTTTATATATTATTATTGTTGATTGATTTGTTCATTTGATTATATTAATTGCTCTAGTATTTGATACATGCCTTTACACAGATTCCATTTTGATACATGTAAGCCATTTTACCTCTGTATATATGTAAATTACCTTATGTTAAGAAACATGATTAGAATTAAGTGTAATTTAAGCATATTTCTATTTTTGTATCACTGTGTATATGTATCTTTTTAGCAATTATATTCTTTTTATATTTATTTTATCTTTTATTTGAGACCTATTCTGATTTATTTTATTACTTTTGTTTACAATCTTGTGCTATTTCTCTGGTACGATTTCGCGCAGCGACACGAGCTGAGCCCAGAAAAGGGATTTTGACGTAAGGAAAAATCTATTTCTGGGCGATTGGCTCGTGTCGCCAGCGAAATCCCGCCCTACCCATCCCTTCGCCCAAGATTGTCTGCTAACTTCAGGATGGCCACCAGAGGCGCAGCAGTCGGCAGCATGGGATGGAGTAGTAGTAGTACGTGCTGCTCACTCTGTGGGTCGGCTCCCCTCATGGAGGGTTTTTGTAGTGGGAGATTTCTATTGGCATTTGGCTCGTGGTAGTGGTCTCACTCGCCTAGTGTTCATACCGACACCCTCTTGGAGGGTGAGCGAGTCAGTTATACTGACCTTTTTCTTTATTTTATTTATTCTCTGGTATGTGTTAGTACATTTACCCTAGAAATAATAGATTAAAGGATATTTCGCTGGCGACACGAGCCAATCGCCCAGAAATAGATTTTTCCTTACGTCAAAATCCCTTTTTTATTAAGAGTACATAATGATAACTGTAATGAAATGTTATTTTATATATTGTATGCAACTAGTATACTTCAGGCATTATTGTCATATTATCAAATAATAATTTATAAACAGAGCAATCAGGCACCATTTGCATTCTTGTAGTGTTCACTTTCTTAAAATCATCAGCCGATTGCATTTTACTGACATCATAGAGCCATCAATTCCTGAATAAAATGCTTTTCGGAGATTATTTTTTTTCGTAAATTATCAAAGCTGGTTTTAAAATACTACTTACCTCATGTATAAATGCAGTAAATTTAAAGGAAGTAAAGGTGTGGTTTCATCAGTATTGGATGTGGCTTTTGCTTCATCCAAAACATTGTGGCTTGCACATTATTTGTTTCTTCAGCCACAGCTACAGCAGTAAATTTAGAGGTACATGTTCATATTAGGTACTTTCATCTCCATTGCATGAAGGATGAATAAGATTTATTTTATTCTTATTTATGAAAATCACCATTGAAAATTAGCCCAATTTTAACAAGTCAACGACTGTAACACAACTTCTGGTGATAGAAGTTCACTCTCGACGTGGTTCAGAAGTCATGTAAAGCCATTGGTCCCGTTGCTGAAAAACCAGTGGTTCCATGCAACATAAAAACACCATACAAATAAACAACCCTTAACCCTCTTACGCCGACTGGACGTATTTTACGTCGACATTTTTTGTCTCTCGTGTGCCGACTGGACGTATTTTACGTCGACTTACAAAAGTTTTTTTTAAAATTCGCAGAAAAATACTTATAGGCCTACCAGCCTAAAACTTTTGAATCACGCGCCTTGGGGGATGCTGGGAGTTCACGGATCAAGGTGTTGTTTTGTTTACAATCGTTACGCAGGCGCGCAAGCGCGAATTTCTTTCTTGCCGCACTAAAAAGTATCTGTGACACATCTCGGAAATTATTTCGTCACTTTGACATAATTTTTGTACCATTGTAAATTAGCCATTACATGAAGTATTAAATATGAAAAATATGCGCATTTTTAGGTAGAATACAACAATAAAATACTCATGATTGTAGCTTTTATCAGTTTTGAGATATTTTCATATAAATAACGATAATTGCCAAAATTTCAACCTTGGGTCAACTTTGACACTACCGAAATAGTCGAAAAACGCAATTGTAAGCTAAAACGCTTATATTCTAGTAATATTCAAGTATTTACCTTCATTTTGCAACAAATTGGAAGTCTCTAGCACAATATTTCAATTTATGGTGAATTTATGAAAAAAATTACATTTTCTTTACGTCCGCGCGGTAACTCTTCCGAAAAAATCATGCGTGCGATTGTGGTAATGTTTGCACCATTTTAAATTAGCCGTTACATAAAGTTTTATATATGAAAATGTGCACAATTTCATGTAGAATACAACAAAAAATAATTGAAGGTTGTAGCTTTTCTCATTTCTGAAATATTTGCATATAAATCACGATAAATAGAAAAAAAAAACCACGTTCGGTCAAACTTTGACTCTACCGAAAATGGTCGAAAAATGCAATTGTAAGCTAAAACTCTTACAGTCTAGTGATATTCAGTCATTTATCTTCATCTTGAAACAAATTCGAAGTCTCTAGCAAAATATTTAGATTTATGGTGAATTTAAAAAAAAATCTTTCCTTCCCTCCGCGCGCGGATTCTCCGCCACAAATCTCCGAAATACGTACGTCCCATTCTCGGAATATTTGCTCCGTTTCATATTAGGCATTTCATAGAGTTTTATATATGAAAATGTGCGCAATTTCATGTAGAATAAAACGAAAAATATTTGAAGGTTGTAGCTTTTCTTATTTCCGAAATAATTGCATATAAAATATATATATATAAAAAAATTCGACATTCGGTCAACTTTAACTCATCAGATATGGTCGAAAACTGCAATTGTAAGCTAATACTCTTACAGTATAGTAATATTCAATCATTTGTCTTCATTTTGAAAGAAATTGGAAGTCTCTAGGACAATATTTAGATTTATGGTGAATTTTTGAAAAAAAATATGTTTACGTCCGCGCGTTACGAATTCATGCATTATTTTGTGATAATATTTTCTCTGTGTTGCTTTTATTGTTTTACAATGTGTTATATACCAAAATGATCGCAATTTAGTGTACATTACAACGAAAAAAAAAGTAACTTGTTTACCTTTAACCGTTTTGCGCACAGCACGATTTAAATACAATTATATATGAAATTTCGTTTTTGCACTATCATATATCGCATTATTTATATATGATAATGATAATTTTTTTCATTTCTGATGGTTGCATACTAAACTTCAGGCAATGACAAAAAAAGGAGCCAAAAATGAACTCTTAATCTTGAAAACTAAGCGCGCTGTGATTTTTTGAAAAAAATATTTTTTCCGCTTCCGCGCTCACTCCGAAACCCCTCCGGCACACGGGAGACAATTTTTTATTTACTGCTCCGGCGTAAGAGGGTTAATAAATGTGTTAGTTACAGTAACTGAAATCACCAAACGGCTGTTTCTTGATTCAATTATTTGTGTGTGTAATTGCTGCTGCTTATGTCAGTGTCTTGCAAGCAGTAGTAAGTGGTTGCTAATTACAAGAGAGAGTAATTAATTCTTACACAAGTCACAAGGTTCCTAAGCCTGATTTAACATATAGGTTCACAATTCCTTATCCAAAACCCACCTGGGCAAGTTATGTTTTGGCTTTTGAATTTTTTCAGTTTCTGGAACTTAAGGTTGTTCCCAAATAAACAAGCACATTTCATTTCCAACCATAACATTTTGTAAAACTAAAAAATATACAGCATAAAAAAAAAAAATTTTGCGTATAGTATACTCACGCATCATCTGATCTCGTATATCATGCAATCCTTAAATTATTCGTACGAGGGACAAACCGTCGGTCTTAACAATACGATAATCTTGCACTAGCTGGAAACGGGTTAAAAACGATAAAAGAATGTGTGGCATCTTGCAATTCATGCGTATAAGAGGTGGAAGCTGGTCACCAACCAGGCAAGAACCTTGTGAAGCGATAAGTCTTTCTTTGACCTCCTTGGAGAGTAGTCGCTTTTGCGCTACTCTCAAGCCAGTTGCTTTGTTTGCCCATGATTTCTTTGTTTCAGTGTGTTTGTGTGTCTGTGCTTTATTGTCATCATGGGTCCTCTGATTCTTCAAGGCCTTGACAAAGCATGTGCCTGGGCATTCAGGGTTTTCCATGCTCCAGGTTTTTGGCTGCTACCATCACAGACAATACAACATGCAGTAGGTGCCGATCTAATTTTTGGAGCATTACTAATCCTTGCCTGGAATCTTGTTCCTGGCCTAAGTTGTAGGGGAGGGCATTTTACAAAAAGAGGGAGCATTGTAGAGTTTCTAATTGTCCTTCTTGGGAGGATTTATTGCCTCCTCGTTTGAATGATTCTGCATCGCCCTATTCTAGAAGTGTTTCCCTTGCATTGGTTTTACTGCCGTCTCCTTCCTTTCCTTCCATCGATTCGTTGTTGGTAGTATCAGGAGTTGCACAGGATGAGATTATGTTTAATGTAGCCTCCTCTCCTGCGAGATCTAAGCTCCTTCCCGAGTGGGTGGAGGCTTCACCTTCTGTTTCCTTTATTTCAGATTCCGAATCAAGCAAGATGGCGGCTGTTTGGGCATCTCTAGGCCTACAGGTTTCCCCCTCCTTGGATGGCCTTTTTCACATTTCTTTGTGGTTCTTATCCCCCTGCCGGCCCTGTTGGCAGACCCCTCCTCCAGGCCTACAGTACTTTTGCTCTCGTGTGCTGCCTCCTAGAGGGACACCTGTATCAACGTTGACGCTTACTGGGTCACCCTTTATCACTCTGCCAGTGAGGCCATCAACCAGTGCTGCCATTCGAGACGCCGTGATGTCACTCCCAGCATCCTCTCAGCCTATGACGTCAGCTGCAGTGGTTTCTTTTCTTTCCGCTGTTGTGATGTCTTCTCTTTCAACTATGACGTCATCTCTTCCTCTCGCTGTGCAATTGGAGACGTTATTTCAAGCTATGTTCGAGAGGCTGGACTGATTTTTGAGAGGTATGCTGCTCTCTCTAGCAAGAAGTCATCGAAGGTGTGATTCTTCCCCTCCCCCTTCTAGCAAGAGACATCGTAGAGAAAGGAAACTCTCTCCCCCATCTCCTGCTTCTTCATCTTCGTCTCCTCCTCGCCCTTGAGTCAAACGGAGAATTACAGACTTTGTGGCATCATCTAACGCGAGTGATAGTAGTGCATTGCCAACTTCTCGACATGACCGTGTCTCCCCCTTAAACGTACGTGTTCATGACCATGGAAGAGTTGCGAGTGAGAGGAGTGCTTCTCCAACTTCCATACATGGCCGTGTCTCTCCCTACATGTACGTGTTTGTGACCATGGAAGAGTTGCAGGCAAGAGGAGTGCTTTGCCAATTTCTATACACGGCCGTGTCTTTCCCTAACACATTTGTGTTTGTAATCACAGAAGAGTTGCGAGTGAAAAGGGTGCTTTGCCGGCTTCTCTATACAGCCACGTCTCTCCCTTACACGTATGTGTTCATGATCATAGAAGTGTTAGTCCCTTATCTCGACCTTCTCCATCTCCTGTACTTGTTCCAGTCCATTATAAAGATGATAAGGCTCTGATTGAGAAGTTGAAGGTACCTGCTACAACAGTGTCTCCAACACCTTCCAAAGATTCTTCTCTTTGCAATGTTGTGGTTGACAGTTGAGAACGTGAGGCTACTCTGGTCTGCAGACATGTTTCTCGTTTGCCTCCCAAAATCCAGGACCTTAGTTATCAGTCTCTGTCAAGAAGTTCACTTCGGCATTGTTCCCTGTCTCAAGACCATGCTCGTGTGTCATCCTGCGAACGTGTAGGGGCTCCACTCCAACCAGTGGGAGGCATGATGCCCAGCTTCCTAGGGAAGCCTCTCCAGTGCTGTTCGGGAAGGATAAGGATCCTTCCAAGTCTGTCTTTGCGTCATCTGTCTCCTTTGATAGAGCCAGAGGATGGAGAGAGCCAGGAGTTTCTGTCTTCTTTCTCTGAGGTTGTTGATCTCATTCGTGAGTTTAGTAATCTTCGGTGGAGAACGCAGACTCGGTCTTCTATGACACCTATGGGTATAGAGGCCTTACTAGTTTCAAGGTGAGATACTAAGGCTTCGTATGAGCTTCCCTTGTCGGGGCATGCTCAGTCTATCTTGCAACATGTTAATGCCTTGGTTTTGGACTGAGATGGCTCTCTGTGCTCCAATAGATCCTCGAAGGTCCTTCCTCCTCTTGTGTGGCATTGGAAATATTATTCCACCAATGAGGATCAGCTGATGTCCCATCACCTTAATTCAGATGTGGTCCATCTTAAACCTGGTTTGACCCTGGATCGATGTTAGGTCTGAGGGTCCGTCTTTTTCTTCGCAAGAGGCCTTAGCTATGGAGGCTACTGCTTCGTCCATCTTCCAGACTGTCTCCTGGCTGGACTTGTGGTCAACTGCAATAGCCAGGATAGCTTCAGATCGAGTTGAGGGAGGCTTAGTCAGCTCTCCCTCCTTTGTCAGGCTATTGCAGTCTGGTGCTAAGGCCTTTTCATATCAAGGCCACCTAAGTCCAACTTTGTTAGCCAACCTCCTTCTAGACAGGAGGGATACGTCCTTGTTTAAAGTGGCGGGGTCAGTAGATTCGGAGTCCTTGTCGGCTCTCCAAAATGGGGATCTCCTTGAGTCGCAGCTTCCTTTCCCAAGAATTCAATTAGAAGATGCGATCGACTAGTGGCAAGCGGATATCAAGGATAGCTAGTACATTAGGCAGTATCTAAATCGGAGCTTGTTCTCATCCTCTTCCTCCCCCTCTGCAACAGCAGGCTAGACGGTCTTCTCCTGTCAAGTCGTCCAGGCATTCGACTTTTGTGAGAGTCCCTCACTCAAGTCAAGACAACAACAGCATCCCTTTCAATCCCACCCCTACAAGGCTAGGAGGTGCTCTAGAAGAGGGGGCTGTCAGTAGAGTGGGCGCCTCTCCCTCTCCGTTGTCACAGGTAGAGGGATGCCTGGCGGGCCATTGGGCCAAATGGCAGTTGCATGGAGTGGAGATATGGGTAGTATGTAGATGTTCTTCGGGTGGGTTATCTGGGACCCTTCAACTTCTCTCCCCCTCTCTCAGACAGACCCCTTCTCAATCTGACCTATGCTCATGTCTCCCCAAAATACTTAGCTCTTTGGGAGGAAGTGATGAAGATGCTGGACAATGGGGTGGTGGAAGAAGTGCAGTGTCCTTTTACAGTCAGATTTTTTTGGTTCCGAAGGCTACAGGCGACTGGAGATCAGTGATTGACCTTTCCACTCTAAATCACTGTAAGGAGGACGAGGTTCAGGATGGAGATGCCCCGAGCAGTTTTGGCAGTGATAAGAGACAACTTCTGGCTGTAAATAGACTTGAAGGATGCTTACTTTCAGATTCCAATCCACCCTTCTTTCAGGAAGTTCCTTTGCTTCAGTCTGGGAGAGCAAGTCTTCCAGTTCAAGATCCTTTGCTTCAGGTTGACTATGGCCCCTCAGTGTTCACGAGGGTCTTTCCCCTAGTCTCGACATGGGGTCATGTTCAAGGGATTCACCTGTTGAGATACCTCGATGACTGGCTGGTCTTGGCAAGCTCCAGGGAGAAACTACTTCAAGACTGGGATCACCTTCTTCAGGTTTGTTGGGAGCTAGACATAGTATTAAACCTGGCGAAGTCCAATCTGGTTCCCAGCCAGAGAGCTCTCTATTTGAGTATGGATATAAATACAGCAGTGTCTCCGGGGGTTTATCTGTCATACCAGAGGTTGGAGAAGTTCCGGTTGGTGGCACACTTAATCCTTTCATGGTCCGAACAGCCAGCTCACTAGTGGCATGTCCTTCTGAGGATTTTAGCTTCTCTGGAGGAGCTGGTCCCTCATGGTCATTTTCATCTTTGCTCTCTGCAGTGGACACTGAAGGACTTTTGATCTCCGGTGGGGGATTCACCTCTGCAGAGAGTTCCTCTGTCAGAGGATGTAAGGAAAGACCTTCGTTGGTTGGACAACCAGAGTCTCAAGGTGGGAGTCCCTCTGTGTTCACCCCCTCCAGACTTTCTCTTGTGGGGTGCTCTGCTCATCTGGAAGATCCCCTTGCCTCTGTCATTTGGAGTGTGGAGGAGCTGCTGCTTCATGTCAACATTTTTGAGTTAAAAGCAGCTTTCCTAGGTCTGCGGGAGTTCCAAGAGAGGGTAGCTCTGCCATGCTGATGTCAGATAATACCACGGTGGTCACCTATATGAACAAATGGGGGTCTGGTGTCTCGTCAGCTCCCATGAATACGGGGGAAACACTGTACATGCTGTGTATAATGAACACTGTACATGCTGTATATGATGAAGTCATGTTTTCAGATGAAGTTTTAATGATCGCATGTTACATGAGATTGGGTGGTACAAAAGTATACAAAGGTGGTCCCTGGTTATCGGCTGCTTTGCTCTATGGCGCTTCGGTTTTATGGCGGTTTTCAAACATATTCATTAAAAAATAAAGTTTCTTATGGCGCCACATTCGGTTACCGGAGCCATAAGCCACCCATCTGCTATGGCGTGCCATAGCAGTTATCGGGGGCGCCATTAAGTGAAGCATGAACGTTTAAGGGAGTAAAACATACTTATGGCGCTCATATGATGCTGAGACACTTATGGAGCCAATAACCACTTATTGGCGCCATAAGTATGTTTTACTCCCTTGGACTTCCATGCTTCGCTTAAAGGCGATTTTTGCTTTATGGTAGCCGGCCAGGAACGGAACTTCTGTCGATAACCAAGGACCATGATGTATATTTTCTAATTTCATAGAATTTTTTCAATGGAAATAAACTGCGCTTGTCTATTTATGGAGCAAGCTTCAGTTAAGAAATCCCCAAAAATCCACACATAGAAATGTGTTCTCACCACCCTTGTAGCTGCTCAAGAACTAATGACCGGGGATTGGAAAAAGTCCCAGACCATGCGAGCTGTTAAACTACAGAATGCCAGATTTAAGAGATTGGACTGTACAATGATTTTCTAGATAAAAATAGCAAAAGTGGAATAAGCACCAAATTTCCATGAGAAAAAAGGCCTAGTACATATTTGACTGGCATCTCCCCACAGAGAAAAATGCGACGGTAATGCTGTTACAGTTTATATAACAAACTGAGGAAAGGGTATGTACTATGGAGGGGTGGTGGCCAAGAGAGCTGAGCAGGGAGGGCTGTGATGGCCTCCTGCTTGGGAGTTTTCCCAACTGTTATTGGCTTATAGTAACAACCATATACAGTACATATAGTAAAACATTAATACACATCATATTTTTTCAACACTTTTGAGTGGCTGATGAAAATGCATCATGACTTGAAAAAGTCTCATGGGTGAGAAAGCACTTGTGTGCTATGGGAGCTTTCCTAATTGATGGCAATGAGGTTTATATACAAAAACATTCCATGTATTCGAGTAAGAATACATATTAATAGTTTATTGTTAAAAAAAAAAAAGTTTTCTGGGCTCAGCTCGTGTCGGCCTATGAAAGTATCCTTAATATCATTCTTTCTAGGTAAAATTAATCTAAAATTACCAGAGAAAAACAAAATTAAGAAAATGTCAGTAAAACTGACTCGCTCACTCTATAAAAGAAGTGTCGGTATGAGAATATAGGCGAGTGGGATCACTACCACGAGTCATTCACCATTTAGACCTTCCAACATAAAATCCCCACCAGAGAGAGCTGATACGAAATTGTGATGCGGCCGCTACTACTACTACTACTGACGCCACGGACAGCAGCGCCCCTAGCGGTCATCCTTAATCATTAGGTGAACACGCTTGAGTGCTTTTTTCTCTCGTGCCGTGTTTTTTCGTAATTCTACCTTGTATTCATCATGGAACGTGCAGCTATCGCATCGGCTAAGTTAAGTGCCTCATAAGTAGTATTTTACTGTTTTTTAGTCTTCCAGGGACCAGTATTTTCCTTCTTAATAGGTCATATACGGTCTCCGGTTGACTCGTGGCGGCGGCATGCCGCCTCGTGTTAAGATTTCCCGGTCTCCCATACTGGGACATCTTATACTTATGGGCTTACTATATCACGTTCATCGTTTATTACATCGTTTTCATAGCTAGGACAGCCCTTTTACCATTTCTCTTAGTTTGGTATTTAGGGCTATACTGTGTTTCTGGCCCAGCATCCCGGCTCTTGCTCTTCATCGGCTATCGCTGGCTCAGAGTAGTCAACTGTTCCTCGGAACAGATTGCCTCCTCCTGGGCTTCTTTCTCTTTTACTAAAAGTGTCTTTTCCCCCTTTTACGATGTATTATTAGTTTTATTTAGGGTGTTAGGCTAGCCTAGGTGCATGTACCATGTGTTGGTACAGTCTGGTTCACGTGGCCCCTCCATGGTTGTGTTGCTATCGGGGCTTAGGCCACTTGCGATCACGTGTTCCATAGCACCTTACCCTTCCCCTTCCCTCCCTACCAGGTATAGGGAGGGGTCTGGGGGACTCCTTGGTTGCCATGACAACCACAGTAGCCTTCCTCCCTCTCTCTCTGAGGAGGCCAGGAGCTCCCTCCCAGCTGGGGTACAGGGCGACCACTTGTCTCGGGTACCGGGTCACCGAGCGGGTAGTTGTAGGGACGGGGAGGGGTAGGCCACCCCCCCTCTCTCTCCCGCCGCGTTACGCCGGGAACCCCCCCCCCCCCCTATTGCTCAGTCCCACCCTTCCCCTACTGTAATGAACGGAGCCTCCGTTGCGCCAGGGGCCCCTTTGGGTATAGTTTCGTCTGGCTCCGCCAGCGGGCGGGGTGGTCATTACTAGTGGTCTGTTGCTTGCCTACTATATCCACTTTTTTCCGCTACCGGAGGAGAGCTCGCTCCTTACCCGGGCACTCTTCTAGTAGACGGGGAAAAAATTTATATACTTCGTTATAAATATAAGGATGTACCCTAATTTTACGGTGAATTTTAGTTTTAATTTATTTTTGTGTACCATCTCCGTCGTTCTCCGTCGTGGTTTCATGGCTCCCCACCACAGCCTGGTTGGATATTTTTCTCCTGTCTCCGGCGTAGCCTTAGACAACTCCAACCGCCTAGTTACCACACGTATTATGGCGGGGCTCTGGTTTAATCTAACTTTCACGCTCCGGCATGCAGCGGAGCAATTGTTAGGCTGTAAGTGTGCTCCTGATACTTATGTATCTTTCCACTTACAGGCTACCAACTGTCAGGTCCTGGGGTGCAACGCGACTCTCTACGACCCCTGCGCCCATGAGGAGTGTAGGACTCACGCCCCGTGTGCCACGACCCACAATGGTCTGATCGTCTGGCACCCAGAAGCCTGCACCATATGCTACGACCTTGTTAGTCAGCTGTTGGGGGGGGTAAGTCTACTCTTAGACTTCTTGGTCGCATCACTAATAACACTTAGTTATAAGCTTGTTCAACCCTGTCTCCGCCGCTAGAAGCTTCATTTCGCCTTCTCTTTCAGGCTGCCGCCGTGAAGGAAGTCGCCTTAGCAACCCTGAAGGCTTGGGTGGGCGGCTTCGGGAAGAACGCCGCCAAGGGCCAGCCATACATCCTCGACAAGAAGCTGGCCGTTCAGATCTTCCCCGGTGGCAAGTCGACCGGTTATGTTGACCCCATCTCGGCAGCCCCTCTCATAGCTTCGATACAGCAGGAGGTGCAGCAGGCGTTCGGGTCCGCCTCCACGCAGGAGCCGGTCCCAGATGTGGCGAACTTGGACCTGAACATCGAGCCTATGGCGGTAGGGGCAGAGGATTTGTTGGTTGAGGTAGGTGTGTCGGGCGCCCAAGGTCTTTCCTTGGGCGCTCCTGGATCTTCTTCTCCTGTCCCTTCTACTGCTTCTTTCCAAGGCTTTATGGGATCTGAGATCCCTGCCTGCTCTCCCGCTCTCTCTGTACCCCCGAAGGTGAAGGGACAGAGAGAACAGAAGACCCTCCACAAGACGACTTCTAAGAAGTCGTCGTCGTCTTCTTCAGCAAAGAAGTCTACGACTTCCTACGCTGACGCGGTGAAGGCAAAGCCGAGCTCTTCGTACTCTAAGAGCTCTAGAAGCAAGGCTTCTAAGGAGAAGGCTCGCGCTCCAGCCGAGCCAACGCCTTCTCCGGCCTCCACCGCATCCACTCCGGCAACGCCGGTTGGAGTGGCGGGACCAGGCTCCTTTGATCCCACCACCTTCTCGGCAGTGGTGATGCAGCAAGTGGGAGAGATGGTTGGCTCGCAGGTGTCCGCCCTCGGGACCAGGTTTGAACAGATGTTTGCGCAGCTGTCAAACACCCTCAGTCAGTCTGGCCAATCCATTCAGGATCTCTCTAACAGAGTTAGAGAGAATGAGGACCGTGTTGCTGGGCTTTCTCAGGTTCCTCAGCCAATCTCCCCCGTAGCAGGTACTGGCATTCTGCAGTTACCTCCATACGAATCCCTACCAGCCTTCTCCATGGATAACCCATGGAGAGTGGCCGCTTATGCTCCATTCAAGGACGGCATGATCTCTGTCCCGGAGTGTGGAACTCGAAGAATTGAGGACTTCGAGTTTTATCCTCCTGGATTGACTCAGCCTTTCATTGGGTATGCTAGGCTGACCGTGGCTGCTCTCACTAGAGAGGACAAGATTTCCCGAGAGAACGTGCTGTATAGTAGGGAGCACGCACAGCGGGAATGGGTTCACTGCCTAGAGGATTGGGAGTGTACCAACACTAAGCTCCAGGCTTTCAAGAGTCCTTTCACTATTTTCGCGACGGAGGAGGAGGCTTCTCTTCCGTTCGCTACCAAAATAGTGGAAGCGACTCTTCAGGCAGTCCTCAAGGATGAGCCCATGCCACAGCTGAGGGAAGCTGAGTCTACTTCTCCGCTCTTCCCAGCCTTTGGAGAATTGTGGGAGAACTTGCCTGCCACGTTCACAATTGGTAAGCTTAAGCCAGACTGCGCAATGGACCAGTTTGGCGAGAAGCTTCCAAGGCTGCCTGATACTCTGATTCAGGCTGAGTTCGATGCTCGAACTAGATTTGGGAGGTCCCTTAACTCCCTAATCATCACAGAAATGGCTGCCCTGTCTTATGGCACAGAACCGCTATTCAAGATTCTGGCCAAGTCTCAGCTCCAGACAGTACAGACGGATGCTTTCGACTTCTTCCAAGCTAGGAGGAACTGCCGAAAGCACGTTCTGCAGGAGGCCACTATCAGGCACGAGCCTAATAGACTCCTGGCTTCCAGCATGTGGGGTGCGGACCTCTTCCCAGAGTCCGCTGTGAACGAGGTGCACCACGAGGCTGCTAGGCTCAACCAGAGCCTTAGGGCTAGGTGGGGCATCTCTTCCAAGAGGAAGCAAGAGACCGCCCCTGCTGCTGGTAAGAAACTTAAGAAGTCTGGCAGAAGGTTCCAGCCTTACCAGAAGCAACAGCAGCAACAGCAGTTTGTTCAGGCCGTCCCAGTTACCCAACAGGGACAGCCATCGACTTCAAAACAGGCTCAACCCATCCTCCTGTTGTCCCCTCAGTCTCAACCGTCAACCTCCTACGCAGTCTCGCCGGCCTTCAACTCTATGTATGAAAGCCAGGCTTACCCAGCCTTTAATAGGTTTTCTAGGGGTAGCAGGGCGAGGGGCCACTTTCGCCAGCGTGGCACAGGGAGAGCTGCAAGAGGAAGACAATTCAGAGGAGGGCGCGGAGGTCAACCCGCCCAACAACAGTGAGGCTCCCCAGGTAGGAGGGAGGCTGTTCCTCTTCCGTCACAGGTGGGGGTTCAGCAAATGGGCACAGAGCATCGTGTCCAAAGGATTGGGTTGGAGTTGGATCAAAGATCCCCCTCCAATCAAATCATTTTATCAGGAACCATCAAAGGAATTGACAGATTATGCAGAGGAACTCCTTCAGAAAGGAGCTATTGCGAGAGTCAAGCATCTAAAATTTCAAGGTCGCTTATTCAGCGTGCCAAAGAAAGGCTCAACAAAAAGAAGGGTAATCTTAGACTTGTCAAAGCTAAACTCTTTCATTCGTTGCGACAAGTTCAAAATGCTTACCATCTCGCAGGTACGGACCTTACTTCCCCGTGGGCCGTCACATCCTCCTCCATCGATCTTACAGACGCATACTATCATATCCCTATAGCAGGCACTTTCCGTCCATTCCTAGGCTTCAAACTAGGAAATCAGACGTTCTCATTCAAAGTGATGCCCTTCGGTCTGAATGTAGCCCCCAGGGTATTCACGAAAATAGCAGAAGTGGTAGTTCAACAGTTGAGAACTCAAGGGATAATGGTAGCAGCATACCTCGACGATTGGTTGATCTGGGCACCAACGGTCGAGGAATGTCTCAAAGCCACAAAAAAGGTAGTTCAATTTCTGGAACATCTGGGGTTCCATATAAACAAAACGAAATCCAGACTTACTCCAGAGTCTCGTTTTCAGTGGCTAGGGATCCAATGGGATTTGTCTTCCCACAATCTGTCAATTCCGGTGGCCAAAAGGAAAGAAATAGCCAAGTCTGTGAAACAATTTCTCAAATGCAAACAAACATCAAGGAGAAACCAGGAAAGAATCCTAGGTTCCCTTCAGTTTGCTTCAGTAACAGATATCCTCCTGAAAGCAAGGCTGAAAGATATAAATCGAGTTTGGCGATCGAGAGCAAACGCCAAATCTCGAGACAAGTTGTCAATAATTCCACAGATCCTTCGCAATCAGCTACGTCCATGGACAAAAGTGAAGAACCTTGCCAAGTTAGTACCCCTTCAATATCCCCTTCCAGTGTTAACCATTCACACGGATGCCTCCCTGTTCGGATGGGGGGGATATTCTCAATTCAAGCAAGTTCAGGGGACTTCGTCAGCTCAGTTCCGCCAGCTTCACATAAAACGTCCTGGAAGCAATGGCAGTATTTCGTACCCTGAAGAGACTCCTTCCCCCGAAGAAGTCTCATCTAAGACTAGTTTTGGACAGTGCAGTGGTAGTACATTGCATCAACAGAGGAGGGTCCAAATCCAAACACGTAAATCATGTCATGATAGCTATCTTTGCGCTAGCAGGCAAGCACAGATGGCATCTGTCCGCCACTCACCTGGCGGGGGTAAGAAATGTGATAGCAGACGCTTTGTCCCGGTCAGTCCCTCTGGAATCAGAATGGTCCCATGGATGACGGGTCATTCAGTGGATATGCCGGAGGGTCCCAGGTCTCCAAAGGCAATAGATTCTCTTCGCCTCACAAGCGAACCACAAGCTTCCTTGCTATGTGGCCCCCAACCTGGACCCTCTGGCTTATGCCACGGACGCCCTGTCGTTAGATTGGAATCAATGGAGAAAAATTTATGTTTTTCCTCCAGTGAATCTTCTTTTGAAAGTCTTGAGCAAGCTGAGGACTTTCAAGGGACTAGTAGCTCTGATTGCTCCAGACTGGCCAAAAAGCAACTGGTATCCTCTGCTTCTGGAATTGGGTCTCCGACCTCAACGGATTCCCAATCCCAAGCTGTCGCAATCAGTACAAATGAGGACTGTGTTCGCTTCCTCAGGAATTCTTCAGACCCTAACTTTATGGACTTCATGAAGTTTGCGGCTAACAAAGATGCTAACATTGATCCGCAAAACATCCTCTTCCTAGAATCAGATAAAAGAGAGTCAACTATTAGACAATATGACTCAGCTGTTAAGAAATTAGCATCCTTCCTGAAAGAATCAAACACTACAACCATGACAGTTAAACTTAGCTATATCCTTTTTCAGGTCCTTGTTTGAAAAAGGCTTAGCAGCTAGCACTATTACTACTCATAAATCGGCTTTGAAGAAAATCTTTCAGTTGGGTTTCCAGATAGACCTAACAGAATCTTACTTTACGTCTATTCCCAAAGCCTGTGCTAGACTTAGACCTTCTCAAAGGCCTACTGCAGTTTCATGGTTCTTAAATGATGTCCTCAAACTAGCCTCAGATACTGACAACTCGTCTTGTACATTCATAATGCTTCTTAGAAAGACGTTATTCTTATTAAGCCTGGCTTCAGGAGCCAGAATTTCAGAACTGTCGGCTCTATCCAGAGATGCGGGTCATGTGGAATTCCTCCCCTCAGGAGAAGTTCTACTTGCGCCGGATCATAGTTTTTTGGCTAAAAATGAGGATCCCCTTGCAAGGTGGGCTCCTTGGAAAGTCATCCCACTTCCGCAAGATCCTTCTCTCTGCCCAGTATCAACTTTAAGAGCCTTTCTATCTCGTACATCCTCAAGATCCTCAGGTTCTCTCTTTATGAGAGAAAAAGGTGGTACTTTATCAGTAAAAGGAATTAGACAACAGATCCTTTACTTCATTAAACAAGCCAATCCTGATTCATTTCCAAAAGCACATGACATCAAGAGGAGTAGCCACTCAATTAAATTACTTCCAACATAGGAAACTTTGAGGATCTTAAAAAGTATACTGGATGGAAATCACCGACAGTCTTTAAACGTCATTACTAAAGTCCTTGGAATCTTGAAAATTTTCTGCAGTAGCAGCGGGAAACATTGTTTCTCCTGATACTGTATAGTACTCGTAGTATAGATCCAGGTCTCCTTTCTACCTACCTCGTCCAACATGCCTCACCCTATTGCCATGCTACTCGGATACTCTAGCCTTAGCCGCTAGAATCATATTGGTGGATTGTCCCTTATTTTTTTGCTAGGGACATCCACACTATGTACTTATATTGTACTTCAGTGTTTCTACCCTTATTTTTATGCTAGGGTAGAACACAATGTGTTTGTATATTATGTAAATGTCTTAATTAAGTGAACCAAATTTTGTTATTTGCCATTACATTACGGGTATTACTATGTTTAATATAAGTTAATTTTTAAGTACTTTATATTGATTGCTTTCTTTATCATGTCATTGTTTTAGGATAAGTTAGCTTTAAGTACTTTGTTTGTATACTGTAATGTCCCTGATTCACTTATATTATATATCTCTTTTTTACAACTGATTTTCATTTGTCCTTTTTCCCATCTTGTCCGTTTCTCTGGTACACTTTCATAGGCCGACACAAGCTGAGCCCCAGAAAAGGGATTTTGACGTAGGAAAAAATCTATTTCTGGGTGATTGGCTCGTGTCGCCCTATGAAACCCACCCTGTCTTCTTTTACCCACCCTGCAGGACAAGATGTTCATAGATTAAGGATGACTGCTAGGGCGCTGCTGTCCGTGGCGTCAGTAGTAGTAGTAGTAGCGGCCGCATCACCCTTTCGTATCAGCTCTCTCTGGTGGGGATTTTATGTTGGAAGGTCTAAATGGTGAATGACTCGTGGTAGTGATCCCACTCGCCTATATTCTCATACCGACACTTCTTTTATAGAGTGAGCGAGTCAGTTTTACTGACATTTTCTTAATTTTGTTTTTCTCTGGTAATTTTAGATTAATTTTACCTAGAAAGAATGATATTAAGGATACTTTCATAGGGCGACACGAGCCAATCACCCAGAAATAGATTTTTCCTACGTCAAAATCCCTTTATGATTTCAATATACTTATGTTTCAGTGTAACAAATTTTACAAGTAAATTGTATTCTTCCTAGGTATACAAACCAGTGCCCTCTATTTAGGAGTATCTTTCAGCATGAGCTGGGAACCAGTTGAAAGTTTGGTAACAAGGTATAGTTAGCCAGGTTGTTAGCAGGTGGAGATCGTGGATGGGTGGGAGAGTATCCCTCACTCACCAGCTGTTGTACTTGCTCTTAATTCTGCTGCAGAGATTGAGTAGGGTGGTTGAGGTAAGAAAGCATATAAAAGCATATAAAAGCACATTACTTTATAAAACTTGTCTTTCTATGGGAATATAGACCATCACCTTTTATATATGAAACTTACTCCTTATGAGGAAGATCAGTCCCATCACCTGAATGGAGTTGAAAGCCACCATAGAATTGCTAAGTTTCTAATTGCTTCTGCAAGCGGGGGGACGTCACGACTTCTGTAACTTTCAACCAGTCTGAGGAAAAGGTTGGCCTGAGTAGTAGGACCCTGGGCCTGAAGCCCCTCCAAAAGTTTGACAGGATACTTGTATAAGCAATAAATTTCTGAGAACCATGACTATTACAAGTAAAGGGCTCACAACTAAATTTTTCTGTCCCCCTCCCCATCCTTGTTTTAAGAAAGAGGATGATGACAACTCCTCCCTGTAATTGACAAGGAGAGAATGCCCAGTGTTCTTACCTGTATCTAGTCCAACTCCAATGAGTACTTTAGCCCAGATGCTGCTCTTAAAAGAGGATGTAAGCATGGAAGTCAGTCACATGCCCACCTCCAGACTCACACCAGGCCTTGGGTACATTGGTTAAGACACTGACCATGTCTAAAATGATCAAGTCCAAAATGAATTTCAGGTAATTACACAAACTTTTGGGCAGACACTACAGGTCCCAGGGAGAAAGTGTCTATAGAGACTTGTGGGCAACATCCCTCAAGCAGAGTAAGGTAAGGGCAGTCTGTCTACAACAGACACCAGATCTCATTTACCTGAAAAATAGAAAGGCTCTTCTGAAAAAGGGGAAGGACTAACTCACACCTGTAGCTTCATGAGCCCTCACTAGGGTAGAGAGGCCATCCTCCTTCTCAATGGTGTAGGCCCACATGATTACTTCACAAAGCCAGAAAGAGTTTGTGTTCCTGGACACTACATTCTTACAGTTACCTGTACTGATAACAAGGTTCCTACTCTCCCCTCTGGGAGTGGGTTCTTTCCAAATAATACCTATTGGCACAATCTAGGCAAAGCAGCATCTCATCTGGGCCACCACTTACAAAATCTCTGAGGGAGGGAGTGACAAATCTCAAATCTTTCGTCTGGTATAAATGGATCCCCAACCTTCTAAATAGTGGACGAAATATAATATCCCATGCAAATCGCCACCCTTCTTGCCAAGGCCAAAGATAAGAGGAAATCATTTTCAAGCGTAAGGTCTCTGTTCAAAGAATGAGACAAAGGCCCAAAAGATGCCCTCGTAATTCTCTTAAGTACCAGGAACAAATCTCATTTCAGGGGCAAAGCTGTTCAAAACTCCTCGTAAGCATAGATAACTCTAGTAAAGAGAAAAGTCTGGCACTTCGAGTTTGAAAACCTACAATGAGGCAGTTTTACTGCAGCGACTGAAATGTGCTTGTCTCAGGAAAGGTATGTACATGAAGTCCGTGGTCTGCTGCAAACAAACACTCTGACCACAGAAACAGCACTTCTACAACACCAGCCACAGAACATGGCCCTCTTTCCCTGCTATATGATCACTGAGGAATGTCGAAGGTACTCTGACATCTCCCTCACAATCCTGTAAGAAAAGCCACCCTCTTTTGCAGTATATGCTGGATAGCCTCCAAAAGTAAAGATGCAAGGCTGATGGTACCAGAGAACATGTAGCTGACAAATGAGTATGGGCCACAGGGGCAGCTCTTGCAACTCCTCATCCTGGAGAGAAAAGACTGGGATACCACTTGGAATGAGGTATGAAAAAATAATCTGTTTATCACCCTATGAAGAAGTCTGATAGGTGGAAAAATGTACATACTCAGGTTGTCCCAGGGGTTATAAAAAATAAAAAAAAAGTTTTTGTGTTCAACCTGGTTGCAAACAAACAGATCATGGGAGACTCCATAACGCAAACAATCTCTCCACTGAATGGTTTAGGGACCAATCTGTCCCCACCACCTGACCCTGATGACCGAGCTGATCTGCAATCACATTCTGCCTGCTTGGAATGTATCTTCCAATATCAACTTTATAGCATGAGAAACCTTCCACTAGCACCGCCAACTGATACAGAATGGGAGACACTATATATATCATATTAAAAGGAATGAGTTTAGAAGGATGAGGACCTGAGTGGCACTCCAGTGGCCCCCTTCAACCGCCAATGAAGTGAGTGCAGGTGACACTGACCTTCACACATGAGTTTCTAACACAGCTATCTCATCTGTGGTGAATAACACCTCCCTGACACTCTCTTAAGAGGTTCTCCATATTAGATTCAAGGGATAGAGTTGAGGAGGACCCGGAGATGCATTCTAGTGCCCCTTTGTTGCCAATGAAATGAGTGCAGGTGGTATCATAGCCCCTGAGGCATAAGTTTCTATGACAGTCTCCATACTGAGAGGTACTTCAGTGCTCATTTGGTTGTCAATGAAGTGAGCGAAGGTGGTACTGCCCCTGAGGAACACACTTCTTCATGACTGTCTCCAATTTGGCTACTTAATCTGCAGTGAATAACACCTTCCAGTTGTAACCTCTAAGAGGTCCTCCTCCCTAATAGAACAAGTTGAGGTGGACCCTTAGAGGCACAGGTGGCACTGCCCCTGAGACACAAGCTTCTTCATGACTTTCCATTGCAGTTACCTCATCTGCAGTGAATAACACCTTTCTGACATAAACTCTAAAGAGGTCCTCCCCTACCATCCATTAGATTTGAAGGAACGAGTTAAGGAGGATGATCCTGAGAGGCACTTTAGTGCCCCTTGGGTTGCTAATGAAGCAAGCATAGGTGGGACAACTCCTTAGGCATGAACTTCTAATACAGTCCCAAACAGAGGAGGAAGAGTGCACGGAAGAAGCCCTCTTGCACTTTCATAAGGCCTCACACTTGACGTTCTTTTTCTGCCTGTGCTGAGAAAAGTCCAGGATCAAGGTGGAGAAGAAAAGTTGAAGACAACTAAGAGGAAGATGAAGAAGGAAAGGCCCCTTGGCACAAATTCCCATGTTCCCTGCTGATCACACTTGCCTTTCACACCACAGGATTGGTTGATCCTCTGCTGGGAGAAGTACTGCAACAGGATGGTTTTCTTCCTTCGCAGCAGATGAGGCCAACCCATTAGGAATGACCTTTGCAGGAGGTTCAGGTGTTAAAATCCTCTTTTCCTTCCAAATTATCTAGGAAGCCACAAAAGATGGGCTACCTGGAATATTCAAGATAGGTCACATATCTTGCTGGTACTCACAAAGCTCACTGGTACTCACAAAGAAGACATCTTCCCATGGACACCTGGAATGTTAGAATCATGACCAGAGTTGCCAAAGGGCAACACAGCTACTGATGGAGCACCTCCATCAGAAGCTGCTACGTCCTCAGGCATAAGATTGTGATCAAGTTTTTTTATGCCTAGTTGTGCTACTCCTAGAAGGAATGGCACTTAAAGAGGAAATAGGAATGAAAGTAAATGTAGGAAGGAACTAGAAGGGATTAAATTGGCAAGCCCCTTTTCATCCTTCTTCTTCCTCTTCCCAAACTTAATCTGCTGCAGCAAATCCCAATCAATACATTCCTTGCTAGAAGCCTTAGAATAGGACTTACCCTTGCAAGAAATACACACTGAGGACCCATTATCATGTGTGACATGAACTTCCCACAGGGGCAGCAACATAGTCCATGTTTTTTTATTCATATTGGCAAAAACCAAGAAACCAGGCAACCAAAAACTCAACAAGCAAATGAAAGGCAATGATAAAAATACTTATTCACAATCCTCATTTTCAACTGGCAGTCAGGACAGAAGAATGTGCAGCACATCTGTATTACATGGTGGCTGAAAGAAGTGAGTGCGACAGTTGGTAAGTGAAGGATAGTACACACCCACCACTCATTCCTATATTCACCTGGTTAATTACAGGCGACCCGCGGTTAACGGCGCAATCACTCAACGACGAATCGGTTTTACGGCGTTCGTCAAAAATATTTTCTGGGCTCAGCTCGTGTCGCTGCGCGAAATATCCTTTAATCTATTATTTCTAGGGTAAATGTACTAACACATACCAGAGAATAAATAAAATAAAGAAAAAGGTCAGTGTAACTGACTCGCTCACCCTCCAGGAGGGTGTCGGTATGAACACTAGGCGAGTGAGACCACTACCACGAGCCAAATGCCAATAGAAATCTCCCACTACAAAAACCCTCCAAGAGGGGAGCCGTCCCACAGAGTGAGCAGCTCGTACTACTACTACTCCATCCCATGCTGCCGACTGCTGCGCCTCTGGTGGCCATCCTTTTCAGTTAGCGCACACGAGTCACACGTGTTATTTTTCTCTCTGTGTTTTTTGTGCCCTTTCTTCGGATTATCTATAATGGAGCGTGCAGCTATCGCAGCAGCTAAGTTAAGTACTCAGTATTTACGGTTAGTTGGTTTTTTCCGGCCCTGAGACAGTATTTGCCGTTTTTTAGGTATAAATACGGTCTCGGGGTCGGAAGCATGGCAGCATGGTTCTGCCTCGTGGTGGGTTCGTTCTTGGTCTCCCATACCTAGAACATCCCCTTATTTATGTACGCTCTATATTATTATCCGCTTTACGTAGGTTACGGTCTACTCAGGTTTTTCATGCATGCATGTATTTTACCTTATGTAGGCTTCTTCTATCCAGACCCTAGTCCAGGTTCTTAGTATCGGCCTCTGACTAGCTTTGAGTGGTAGACTTGCCTTCGGGTTAGTCGTACACTCCTGGATTTTTTCTCCTGCTATATTACTTTCTTTCTTTCATTTTTATTTATCTATAATATGTATTTCGTTATAGTTAGGTTAGTTAGGCGTCTGGCTTAGCCTAGGTCCAGGCTCATTGAGCCTATTCTACCGCTCATCAGTTCGGTCGCTTCCCCATAGCATCTCTCTGATTAGTTGGTTTTGGCCCAGTGGGCCTATATGCTACCGCTTTTCAGTTCAGTTGCTTCCCGATAGCATCTCTCTGATCAGTTGGTTATCCTAGGCTTAGTTGTCGTATTTTAGTCTTACCGCCTCGTGGTCACTACGTGATCACGGGTCAGCCAGACGCCTGTCCAGTCACCCTTCCCCCCCCTCCCGCTCTTCCATAGAGTCGGGCGGGGGTGGGTCGGTCTGCCCATGCTCGCTCCGCATACCCGAGCCTGCCTCCCTCTCTCTCCTCAGACGGAGGGGCGGGGGAGTCGGGACAGACCCAGACTGGTCTCGACCTCTCCGGCTTCTCGGTCCGGCCGGGTGGTACGTAGTGGGGGGTACTGGCCTTTCCCCCCCTCCGTTGCTACCTTGTCGCTCCGGGCTAGCTCGAGCCTGTATGTCTTCTCGCCCTTTCCCACCTTACTAGCGCTCCTCCCTGATCGGAGTCCTGGTATCCAGCGGAAAGATGTTAGTCCACCCACAGAGTGGACCGGACATACAGTGGGTCCCTGCTAACCTTACCGTATGGCTGAGTTACTACACTCCGCTACGCACTGGACTTAGTCCGGTTCGTTGGTGCTTAGGTTTAAGTTATCTATAAGTTTATCTTAAGTTTCTTAAACCATCCCCCCTCCCTTACGTGTCTTACCGGATCTCTCCGGGATTATAGCCTATTCAGGCGATGCAGGGAGGGGTTATGCCCAAATTTTTTCCGAGCTCCGGCATGCAACGGAGTTCTTCTGTCCTTTAGTCTGTAAGTGATACTTTTTAAGATGCTCATGTGTCTCCCCACTTACAGGCCACCAACTGTGAGCATCCGGGATGTTCCGCCACACTTCAGGACCCATGTGGACACGAAGTTTGCCGGTCCCATGCTCCATGCGCGACTCCGCACGGGGACATCCAGGTCTGGTACCATGAGACGTGTACCATATGTTACGATCTGGTGAGCCAGCTTTTGGAAGGGGTAAGTATTCCATCTCCAGTAGCTGCTCCGCTTCTATTTTAGTGCTTAAGTTTTCATCATTTACTTTAACTTAAGGCATCTAGTTTAGTTATACTTTAAGTTTTTAGTTTTAAGTGATTCTTTAAATCTAAACTACGCCCTCTCTTACAGGCGCCGGCAGTAAGGATACCGCACTGGACTACCCTGCGGGCCTGGGTCGGCGGTTTTGGCAAGAACGCCGCCAAGGGTCAGCCCTACATCCTGGAGAAGCGGTTGGCATTATTAATCTTCCCCGGAGGCAAGGCGACAGGGTACGTCGACCCGGTAGAGGCGGACCCGACTATCGCCTTCATCCAACAACAGCTGGCTGCCTCCTTAACTGATCAAGACCAGGATATCTCCACGGATGTCGCAACCCTGGATATTAATGTTGAACCTATGGTAGGTATAGACGACCTGTTGGTCGAGGTAGGTAAGGTGGACACCCAAGGGTCACCCTTGGGCGTAACTGTTTCTTCTACCCCTGCAACCTCTCCATCCTTCCAAGGCTTTACGGGTGACGAATTATATACTCCTCCTGACGCTTCGGTTAGACCTAAGGTCAAGGCTAAAGTGATGACCTTGACTAAGACGTCATCGTCGTCTAAGAAGACGACCTCGACTTCATCCTCCTCACGTAAGTCTCCGGCTGGGAATCCCGGACCAGACAGGTCTAAAGCTTCTAGCTCCGGCTCTAAGTCCTCGAGAAGTAAATCCTCCAGAGAGAGATCTCGCACTCCGGCAGAGTCACCAGTTCCGCTACCATTGGTTCCGATTCAGAGCCTCCCCTCCACCTCCGCAGCAGCTCCGGCTTTGGACTCCAATGCTGGCCTGTTGCAACAGGTGGGCGACCTGGTTGGGTCCCTAAAGAGTAGTATGGAACAAATGATCTCTCGTCTGTCGGATAGGATTACTTCCCAAGACACCATTATAGCCGGGCTGAGAGAAGCTCCTCTAGCCTCTCCTTCACTTTCCAACACAAGTGGAACTCAGCTTCCTCCGTATGACTCACTACCTGCTTTCTCTATGAACAACCCATGGAGAGTAGCGTCATACGCCCCCTTCCAGGACGGTCTCATCTCTATACCGGAATTTGGGACTCGAAGAATAGAGGACTTCGAGTTCTACCCGGAAGGCCTCCAGCCTCCGTTCATAGGCTACGCAAGGCTCACGCCTTCGGCTATGGTTCGGGACGATAGGGTACCAAAGGAGACAGTCCTCTATTCACGAGACCAGGCTCAGAGAGAATGGCTCAGGTGTTTAGAGGACATGGATTGTTCTAATACCAAGATACAACCATTTAAAAGTCCCTTTACCATTTTCACAATGGATGAGAGTACCCCGCTCCCGTTCCTAACCAAGATAGCGAGGTCGACCATCCCAGCGGCCCAGAAGGGGGAACCTATGCCTCAGTTGAAGGAAGCAGATCCCACATCTCCGTTACTCCCCTCAGTTGGAGAATTGTGGGAAGACTTGCCGAACACATTCTCAGCTGGCAAACTCAAACCGGACTGTGCTATGGAGCAGTTTGGTGAAAAGCTACCCAGGCTCCCAGATAGTCTTATTCAGGCTGAATTTGACGCAAAATCACGACTAGCCAGATCAATCAACTCTATGGCTATGTCTGAGGTAGCAACCATGGCCTATGGATCAGAACCGATTTTTAAGCTCATGACCAAAGCCCTGACTCAAACGGTACAGTCAGATATGTTCGAGTTTGCCACTGCTAGAACGAATTGTAGGAAACATGTCCTACAAGAGGCAACCATTCGACATGAGCGAATAGGTTTACTCTCCTCTAACATGGGTGGGAGCAGATCTCTTCCCAGAAGCTATGGTTAAGGAAGTCCAGGCAGAGGCTACGAGGTTGAACCAGAGCCTTAAGGACCGTTGGGGCCTTACGGCTAAGAGGAGGCAAGACCTGACAGCTAAAGGTAAGGGACAGAGGAAACCCAGACGTTTCCAACCTTACCAGAAAAAGCAACCACGCTTTCCTCAACAAGTTCCAGCAGTGCCGTTAGTGCAGACAGCCCAACCTTCCACTTCTAAAGGTCAATCACAGCCAATTTATGTGATATCCCCTCAGCCTCAGCCCTCCACCTCCTACGCCATCTCTCCAGCTTACAATCAAGCCTTCGAGAGTCAAGCTTCACAGAAGTATGACCGCTCGGGTAAGGGAGGCAGAGGTAAGCGGTCCTTTCGTGGGAGAGGATCGGGAGGCCCCTTTAATAGGGGAAAGCACTTCAGAGGAGGCCGAGGCGGTTACCAGAACCAATGAAGAACTTCAGGTAGGAGGGAGGCTGTTTCACTTTCGCCACCGGTGGAACTTCAGCCAATGGGCTCAGAGCATAGTGTCAAAAGGGCTGGGTTGGAGCTGGTTGACGAACCCACCTCCAGCCAGACCTTTCCGTCAACTTCCTTCCAAAGAATTGACAGAGTACGCGGAGGACCTCCTTCAGAAAGGAGCTATAGCGAGAGTCAAGAGATTAAAATTTCAAGGTCGCTTGTTCAGCGTGCCAAAGAAAGGCTCACAAAAAAGAAGGGTAATCTTAGACTTGTCCCGCTTAAACTTAGCCATCCGCTGCGACAAGTTCAAGATGCTCACCGATCTCACAGGTGCGGACTTACTTCCCCGTGGGGCCGTCACCACCTCTATCGATCTTACAGACGCCTACTATCATATCCCTATTGCAAGACACTTCCGTCCGTATCTGGGTTTCAAGATAGGAGACCAGACATTCTCCTTCAAGGTAGTTCCATTCGGACTCAACGTGGCACCCAGAGTGTTCACGAAGCTAGCGGAAGTGGTAGTGCAACAACTCAGATCACAAGGGATTATGGTAGTAGCGTATCTCGACGATTGGTTGATCTGGGCCCCAACAGTCGAGGAATGCAACAGAGCTACACTGAAAGTGATTCAGTTCCTGGAATATCTAGGCTTCAAGATAAACAGGTCCAAATCAAGACTCACTCCAGAGTCAGACTTTGTGGCTGGGCATTCAATGGAATCTATCCTCCCACACTCTGTCGATTCCATCAACCAAAAGGAAAGAAATAGCGAAGTCAGTCAAGCAATTTCTAAGTCACAAACTAGCGTCAAGGAGAGCTCAGGAAAGGATCCTCGGCTCTCTCCAGTTTGCATCAGTGACGAACGTCTTAATGAAAGCCAAACTGAAAGACCTAACCAGAATCTGGCGCTCGCGAGCAAATGTCAGGTCCAGGGACAAACTATCCTCAGTGCCTCTGATTCTAAAGAATCGACTTCGGCCGTGGGCGAGAGTCAAGAATTTGTCAATGTCAGTACCCCTTCAGTTCCCTCCACCAGGGATCACCATCCACACAGACGCGTCCTTAAGCGGCTGGGGAGGGTATTCCCAGGTCAAAAAGGTTCAAGGGACTTGGTCACCTCAGTTCCGTCAGTTCCATATAAACGTACTGGAGGCAATGGCAGTGTTCTTGACTCTAAAAAGGTTACGCCCACCAAAGTACTCCCACATGAAAGCTAGTCCTGGACAGCGCAGTGGTAGTACATTGTATAAACAGAGGAGGCTCCAAGTCACGTCATCTAAATCACGTCATGATAGCCATCTTCTCCCTGGCAGACAAGTTCAGTTGGCATCTTTCCTCCACTCACATAGCTGGAGTGAGAAACGTCATAGCAGACGCCTTATCCCGATCAGTACCCCTAGAGTCGGAATGGTCACTGGACAACAGTTCGTTCCAATGGATCCTTCAAAGAGTCCCAGGGCTACAGGTGGATCTCTTCGCATCCCAAGCGAACCACAAACTACCGTGTTATGTAGCCCCCAACCTGGACCCTCTGGCCTATGCCACGGACGCCCTGGCTCTAGACTGGAACAACTGGGAGAAGATTTATGTCTTCCCTCCAGTGAATCTCCTCATGAAAGTATTGAACAAACTCAGGACATTCAAGGGTCAAGTGGCTCTAGTAGCCCCAGACTGGCCGAAGAGCAACTGGTATCCTCTAATTTTGGAGCTGGGCCTTCGTCCTCTTCGGATCCCCAGTCCCAAGCTCTCCCAGTCAGTACAAACGAAGACTGTGTTCGCTTCCTCAGGGATTCTCAAAACCCTAACTTTATGGATTTCATGAAGTTTGCGGCAAAAAGAGATGCGAATATTGACCCTCAGAATATTCTCTTCTTGGAATCCGATAAAAGGGATTCAACTTTGAGACAGTATGATGCTGCTGTCAAAAAGTTAGCAACCTTCCTGAGAGAATCAGATATTAGAATCATGACAGTTAATTCAGCTATATCCTTTTTCAGATCCTTATTTGAAAAAGGTTTAGCAGCTAGCACGATTACGACAAACAAGTCAGCTTTGAAAAAGATATTTCAATTTGGATTTAACATAGACTTGACGGATTCCTACTTCTCGTCTATTCCTAAGGCATGTGCTAGACTTAGGCCTTCTGTGAGGCCTACGTCAGTTTCATGGTTCTTAAACGATGTTCTAAAACTGGCTTCCGAAACCGATAATGACACATGCTCGTTTATGATGCTCTTAAGAAAAACCCTATTTTTATTAAGTTTAGCTTCAGGAGCAAGAATTTCAGAACTGTCGGCTTTATCCAGGGATCCGGATCATATTCAATTCCTTCCCACAGGGGAAGTCCTACTTTCTCCGGAACGTAGCTTTTTAGCAAAGAATGAAGATCCTTTGATGAGGTGGGAACCTTGGAAGGTACTACCCCTTCCACAAGATGTATCCCTTTGTCCAGTTTCAACCTTACGAGCCTTTCTGTCCAGGACCTCCTCATCCTCATCGGGGCCCCTCTTTAAGAGGGAAAAAGGTGGAACTTTATCCATTAAAGGCATCAGGCAGCAAATCCTGTACTTTATTAAACAAGCCAATCCTGACTCTTTCCCGAAAGCACATGATGTCAGGGCAGTAGCCACCTCAATTAATTACTTCCAACATATGAACTTCGATGATTTGAAAAAGTATACCGGATGGAAATCGCCGACAGTGTTCAAACGTCACTACCTTAAGTCCTTGGAAGCTCTGAAATTCCCAGCAGTAGCAGCGGGTAACATAGTTTCCCCTGACTCTAGCTAAATTGTAGTAGAAGATTCAGTCCTCCTTTCTACCTGCCTCACCCAACAGTTCGTCTATTCCTACCTTGTTCATTTGCATTCACCTTGTGTCTTAGCTGCTTTTATGATAGTGTAGTGCCCCTTATTGTCTGGCTAGGGACACTCACAGATGATTACAAACATTGATCTCATGGATGTTACCCCCTTATTTTTTATGGCTAGGGGATACATCATATTACAATGGTTACGGGTTTTGTATATTAAGTCATATACATTCCTTATATATTATTATTGTTGGTTGTTTTGTTTATCTGTTTATATTAATTGCTATTATTCTTTTGATACATGCTGTTACACAGATATCATTGGAGACATGTAAATCATTTTACCTGTATATATGTAAATTACCTTATGTTATCAAACATGATTAGGTTTAAGGGTAATTTAAGCATAATTTTTATTTTTATATCACTGTGTATATGTATCTTTTTAGCAATTATATTCTCTTTATATATATTTTATCTTTTATTTGAGACCTATTCTGATTTATTTTATTTTATTACTTTGTTTACTTTATTTACAATCTTGTGCTATTTCTCTGGTACGATTTCGCGCAGCGACACGAGCTGAGCCCAGAAAAGGGATTTTGACGTAAGGAAAAATCTATTTCTGGGCGATTGGCTCGTGTCGCCAGCGAAATCCCACCCTACCCATCCCTTCGCTCAAGATTGTCTGCTAACTTCAGGATGGCCACCAGAGGCGCAGCAGTCGGCAGCATGGATGGAGTAGTAGTAGTACGAGCTGCTCACTCTGTGGGACGGCTCCCCTCTTGGAGGGTTTTTGTAGTGGGAGATTTCTATTGGCATTTGGCTCGTGGTAGTGGTCTCACTCGCCTAGTGTTCATACCGACACCCTCCTGGAGGGTGAGCGAGTCAGTTACACTGACCTTTTTCTTTATTTTATTTATTCTCTGGTATGTGTTAGTACATTTACCCTAGAAATAATAGATTAAAGGATATTTCGCTGGCGACACGAGCCAATCGCCCAGAAATAGATTTTTCCTTACGTCAAAATCCCTTAATTAAAAAATAAGGCATTTTAAAGGTATTTTTACAGCACAATTTTCAGTTAACAGCGCCGCTAGCGCCGTTGTCTAACGAGTTCATACATTTGTAGAAATGCCGTTCAGACCATAAAGGTTATGCAAATTATATTAACAAATTTTATGGAGAGTTATTACGTAGGTATTAGGGTAAAATATATGCATCTGACACTGTTCTATGCCGAAAATTCGAGTTACATAAGTGCAAATTTAGCTATGGATGTGTCGATTTATAAATGTTCATGCTTTTGTTTAAAATGTGTATGAAAATGTATTTCGTGAAAGGTATTTTTATTTCTGTACAGAAATATGATACAAAGGCAGCTTTTGAAACTGCCCTTCACGTTATCAAATACGATGTTTTTTCATGTTCTTTCTTGTGAGCCGCCGCCTGCCGCTCTTCCGAAAATATAGATTTAACAAAAGTGCAAATTAGCGATCGATGTGTCGATTTTATAAATGTTTATGCTTTTATGTTTAAAATGTGTATGAAAATGTATTACGAATAGGGTATTTTTATTTCTGTACAGAAATATGATAAAAAGGCAGCTTTTGAAACTGCCCTTCAAGTTATCGACTACGATGTTTTTTCAAGTTCGTTCTTGTATTCTGCCGTCTGCCGCTCTTCCAAAAATATAAAGTTAAAAAGAGTGCAAATTTAGCGATCAATGTGTCGATTTTTTAAATGTTTATGCTTTTATGTTTAAAATGTGTATGAAAATATATTACGTAAAGGTATTTTCATTTTTGTACAGATATAAGATACAAATTAAGGCAGCCTTTGTAACTACGCTCCACGTTGTCAGGGGATGTTTTTTCATGTTCGTTCTTGTCCGCCAGTTCCGAAAAATGCATTGTGTTATTTTATTAATTATGCACTTTTCCATAAATCCTTTAAAAAGTTATACATTATTTCACTGTATCCAAGAATATTGTATGTATTCTCATATTATTGTATTTTAAAATACCACGGCAAATTTAAGCCAGTATTCCGCGGAGCGGCCAATGTTGTGGTTTGAAATCAGCTGATGAATACAAATTTGTTGCACCATAACGCAATTCTGAGCGAATGCGCTTGCTTCTAGTTAGCATAAACGAATATCTAGATACTTGACTTATATGAGACAAAGTTATTTTTCCTTATACAGCGTGTTTTTAGGTGGAAATATTTATTGAATATGTCTCGTTGTGAATGTGAACTACTTTTTTTTTCGTTAACAGATTACGTTGGCGGCATGTTTATTGCGTAAAAAATTATGTGATTCCGTTCGCAATAATCCTTTATATCATCATAATATGAACTTTATGTAATTTATCTTGTATCGGCGTGAAACCAACAGTAAAATGTGTTCTTTCAAGCACAGTAGTTTTGATTAAAATGATTTTATCCCAATTTTATCTACGGTTGTGTTTGATGGCATACGTTTACTGCAGTTTTATCCTTGTTGCCGATGTACGATAATAGTCATTAGCAGCTTGAACAGTTTTCTCAGCTTCAGTTATAACTAGGCTTAAATTTAACAGTATACTTCCCAACTGATATTTAATCTATATTGATCTCTGATCTATAGTGAATAAAGTTATTACATTAAGATATCTCAGTTCTATTCTATACATAACGCCATTCATAACAACTACGGTAATGTTGTACTGTAATACGATGATTGAAATACAAGCCAAACGGATGTTATCCAGTTCGGTTGTACTTAGAAAAAAAAATATAGTTTCTCGTTTGGTTGTTTATGGCTGTACACGTTTACGCAACGAGTATAACGTTAAAACCATACTTTCATCATTCTCTTTTGCTGTTATTGAACTTATGTAACTAGAAGATGGATAAAGTTAGGCCATTGTAATTTGATCTCTCATGAAATCGGACTATCATAAGACTAATGATCGTAACCTGAACACTACAGCTACCTGTACACTGTATAAACTTTATTATATCTTTACATACTCTAGACACCCAAATGTACTGTACAGTAAATTCTATAGTACTATACTGCATAAATATAATTTTACTTATTGCGCCGTTGTGGGATTACGGCGCCTTTGACTGGTCTAGAGTTTCGAAAGAAGGTGTGCGGTGGCCGTAGGCTTTAAAATCGCTTGGCGTTGGCGGCCAGGAACAGAACCCCTGCCGCCTGTACTTTGTTAATAAGTTTTCTACTAGCTCACACTGAAAGATGCTCCTACATAAAAGATGATGGTTTCCACTCCCTTAGGAACAAAGATTTTAAGTAGATGTCAAATTACTGGCACGATTACACTGTGGTACTATATGCCTGTAATCAAATATTAATAAATTGATAAAACACAATTTTCTAAATTGACAAAATTCTCTGAAAAAGTGACAAAACAATTCTCTGAAAAATACTGTCTGAAAAAATGCATGAATCTTTGGTTAGCCCAGTTAGTACAACTACCAGCAAATGTTAATGGTGTTGTTATTGAAAAGCAAAATTCATATTTTTCAAACCCCAGGCTTTATAATGCAAGGCTAAATCTAAAATAAAAACATGTTGACTTACAGGTATTGTACAGCACAGGTTGAACCCAAAGGCCACTAGAAGGAACAGAACCAAGTACATCACTAGGGATATGTAAAATAATCCCACTATGACCACCAATACATACTGCCACCATGCACCGCTGAGTGTTGAATCAAGAAAACTGATGACAAACCACAAGTTAATGATTATCACCACAAGTGAAAGCAGTGATGATAGGATCTTGGTAAATCTGGAAAATATGAAAAAAAAAGCCTCCTTATAATAAATATTAAAAGCAAATGCATTATGATCATAGTTATAGTAACAAGAGTGGTGCTTCTTTAAGCTGAAACAAAGGTGTGTGCACTTAATTGCCCTGACATTTAATATGGAATTTCCTTGGCAAATTATTCTGATAATTTACTGGGGTCAGTCACAATTAATTAATTATACAATATGGCAAAAACAAGTGCAGTACTACAGACAAAAAACAAATACCTTTCAATATGATGCCCCTAAAAATCATATTAAATTATTTTATGGACAATATTCTCATGATCATGATTCAAATTCTCAACTGGAGACAGGTTTTTGGTTAGATTTCAGTTATTAATTTTATGATTTTTGGCTAGATTCTAGTTACTAATGTTAGAACCTAAACAACTAAAGCATGATATGAATTATGTGAAACAGCTGTAAAACTTACACTCCATTCTTGAAATCTCCCATTATACGTTCTGATGACGTAAAGGTTATCGTTGGAATTAGAGCAAATGGTAACTGAAGTGACATAATGGCATTCAACATGTCATTCATGCCAGTAAGGTCATTTATATCCTGAAAATCAACAGAAAGATGAAACACCTTTAATGACAAGGAAATAAGCAAAGTTATCACATGCATTACATATAAAATACTAAGTCATTAATTCTAGAGAGAATGTATGCTCAATAACTGATAGTGTGCCAACAAATCATTTCTACTTACCGTCTATACTTGTGTATCATGCAATACTTTAAGAAAGAAATGTATATCTGATTTTGGAGGGTTGCACCATATACCAGATTATTTGGCAGAGAGTAATTTAAAATAGGTCAGGGAAGTATGAAATAATTTCTTGCTAAATAATATAAGCCAAGGCAAAACATAAACCACCTTCATTAAAGAGTAGCATATGTATAATATTGGAATAAGTGTACCAAAGTTGAAGACTATCACAGAATATGTACCCTGAAATCAATAATTCAATATAGTTTATATCAAAATTAGTTGAACAAGATAAAAAGAATCAACAAGTAAAATAAGTCTGAATCATTATATATCCTAAAACAAAGCAAAGTTTGGTATGATATTATATGTAAATATTGAAGACAAGAACTTTTACTTCAGTTCCAGAATACTGCCATATTCATAGTTGCCCCCACTGACTCGGCATTATTGCAAGTATAACCTGTGTGGCTTTAAAAACTTCCTGTATACGAAGTCTCTGTGAAGCATGTGTTTTCATACAGATAAACCTACGATTTCGTGGTTTAAATGTGCTAAAAATTACTTTATTTATAAATGGTGCCTTTTTAGTGGGGGACCTTGGTCTTTTGACCCATGGTGATCTATGTTGAGACCAATTCTTACTATAAAGTTACTAGTGACTGTCGTCGTTTGCTAACATTTTGATATATACATGTTAGTTGTGCGATCAAAATTGATTGAGATATTAACATTACAATGTGACATATGTATACCTCCATATTTCCGACCAGTTCAAAGTGTCATATTTTTGAGACAAGGGCATAATAAAATGTCAACCCACCATTGCCAATCTTTAAGAGTTGCAGTTTTGAATGCCCCTGGGTAAGACCTTTCAAAAAATACTTATTAGAAATCTGGTCATCTTCAGCAAATAAACAGCCCCTGGCTGTTGGACTATGTAGGGTTGTGCAGGCAGCATATATACACTTGTGACTGATGATTGATAAGGAAAACTCCACTTGATTTAACCCTATCTCTCACACTACCACAAGCTAGTATGTATCTCTGTCATTCAGTAAATTACATTCAGCTTCTCTCACACTGTTCGAGTGCACTGATATACTATACTGTTATAAAGTCTGCCACAATGTCAAAAATACTCAATTATAAATATGGTCATTGTGTATTGCACCCATCCCAGAGTGCTTTTTTGCAACCAGACCTGAAAGCATAAGAGAACACAACCAATACACTGATAATTATCAATTATATAATTGAAAAATCTTACCTCAGAAAAGGATTCAAGAGCATAATAAAATTAGATATTAATGTTGGGAGGGCAGTAAGTTACTGAATTGGGAAGAAAATAAAAGAAAATGCATTTAGCACATGAAAAAAATTAATCAAATTAGACACCATTGAAGCATTCCCTGTAGGGGTTAGTGACGTCACTGCACCTCGTGCAGTGCACTGTAGGCATTACTTAAGGCTCTTTGCAGTGTCCCTTAGGCCCCCAGCTGCAACAACTTTCATTCCTTTTACTGTACTTCCATTCATATTCTCTTTCTTCCATCTTACTTTCCACCCTCTCCTAACAATTGATTCATGGTGCAACTACTAGGTTTTCCTCCTGTTACACCTTTCAATTTCAAACCTTAATATACCAATAATTTCCATTTCAGCACTGAATGACCTCATAGGTCCCAGTGCTTGGCCTTTGGCCTAAATTCTCTATTCTGTTATTTTATTCTATAAAAAATTATTAGAAAGAAAAAGCTGAAAACTAATGATAAAAGTCATATAAGAATAATACAATACTGTATAAACTGATGATAACACTTGATCAAATGGAGAGCTCAACACAACTACAGATTTTCCACACAATTACTGATTTAACTACACTTTGCTCAGTATAACATAATTCAATATCACTTCTAAAGTCTTTCACCCATAATAGATTATTAATTTGTATGAAAACACTTGCAAATACTCTAAAACATAGATGTAGTCCAAGGTTAATCTCAAACCAACGTTACAACTAAAATGTATGAAGAAATATTTTACAGAATAACAACACATTAATACAATTTTCATATATTTCTTACAAAAAGTATAACTAAATAGAAATTCCAAACATAAACTAATTTTGAACAAGGTTAGTATTATAATAAAGGTGCACCTCAATTACAGTACAGGTACACAATCCTTTATCCAAAAGTCTTTGGGCCAGATGTGTTTCGGCTTTTGGAATCTTTTGGATTTCGGAACTGTGGGGTCAGGAGCATAATCAATCATCACTACAACAGCAAAAGCATTTTTTTCCTTTTTCTTATGTTTTTTTCATTATTTATTGATTACAGTTTATTATTCATATCAATATACTGTTAAATGAATGAGAAATAATTATCATCATCAGTAATATTATACATAGTGTGACACTTAAAACCATATGTTAACTAACACATATTTTCAACAAAAGCATTTGGTAAAACTAAAAAATATACATATTTGAGTTACCATGATCATGATTATTTGACTGCTGATGGCAAAAATTAGTTAGTAGTAATTTGCTTTATATAATTATTTCTTCTTGAAAACAATATTTTAACAATTTTAACTTTAATATATGTAGTGATATGAAAAATCCCACACAGTGTCGTGGTAATCAAATGTATGACTGCAAATTGATGACGACAGTGACAATAAAGAACAACCTTCTCCAAGATTGATAAGATGAAATCTATTTTATGGTCTTACTCTTTATTGTCATTAAGTCGTAATCAGTTTGCAGTCCCACATTTGATCACTGCAACAATATGGGATTTTTTAAACCACTACAATATTATTAAAGTTTAAATAATTGTTGAATTCTTGTTTTCAGAAGAAATAATTACATAAAGCAAATTATAGAGAAATTTTTGCCATCAGCAGTCAAATAATCATGATTATGATAATGTTCAAACTTAGTGCAGTCACGACATATGTCTATAAATAGAACAGAGATATAGAGGCCAGTCAGTGGATAAAAGATTCCCATGCCAATCAGCCAGCCAATAAGGTTTTAACTGTAGTATTAAGTCTGAGAGAGAACATTTTGCTCATATGAAGTGGACGATGATGTATGTGTTTTTTTAATACATTATGTATGTAGTTCTTAAAAGTGTAGTCTGTATTTTCCTGATTACATGAAGAATAGAATGAATTTCTTCTCATTACTTTGAGTACAAAATTGTTAGTTCAGAGATTCTTCTGCAATGAAAGCATTTTGTTTTCTTCAGAAAACTAACCCTGGGTTGACATACCTTCAAACCAAATTTATCCCTTTAATCTAAAGGAATGTTAATCCATTTCTGTTTACCAGCTAGTCACGTGTTTGACAACGAAATTTTTTCCTTTGTCTTCAAAAGATGTACAGTAAACCCCCTCGTATTCCTGGGGGATGGGTATTAGACCCCCCACTAAAAGCTAATAATTAAAAACACTAAAAAATGCTTAGAATGGATTGAGACGTACAATTAATTATTTTATTATCTTGGGATTTTCCAAGGTCAGTTCTTGGGATTTAGTAAGAAAAATAATGTGAGTAGCAGCACACACCCAAATGACTCAGGTCAGCCATTAATGCCTAGAACTTTTTAGCTTTTACAGGTTTTTGGTTTTTAGAATTTTGAATAAAAGATTGTGTACCTGTACTAACAGAAGAAAGACTGAGTAAGTGAAGGCAGCAACGCTTAGTAAATATAATATTTGGCATCAGCATCAAGAAACTTAATTAACAGGTCAAGATAGAAAGTAAACAATGCCTCATATGACATTCCACCATGCACACATGGTTAAAACCTGTATGGTTGTCAAGAGCCTTTGGATTGCTGATTTCTAAATGAGATTTAATTCCATTTAAGAAAGTTTGGTCAGATAACCTGACCTGGAACCATTTTAAATGAGATTATGATTTTAGACTAATTTTAATATTTCTGGCTTCTTATTGCAAAACTAATAAGGTCTTTCATATGCTATTTGATCAAATCAGTATTGGTATAAATTTTAGATCATAAAGTTAAAGGATGAAATATCACATTTTTTCATCTTAAATGATTAAGCATGGCAGTGACAAATGCTCCACTGAGAATGCTAATAGGTATATCACTTTCATTTGAACATATAATAACAACAGGTGAAGTAAATATTAACATGAATATGTCATCAAACTGATATCCAACACTACATTCATACAGCATATTTACGTTGAGTGAAATTCGCTCAATACTTAACTGCTGCATGATTCCTCTAAAATAATAATTCTTACCTCATAGAATGCTATGAAGAAAGTAGGAAGAATAGCAACTGTACGAGTCAACAGAACTCGCTGCCAGCGTTTCCATCGGAGATTAAGGAAGCCCTTTAAAAGAAAAGAGAAATATTATGATTTTGCTTAAACAACAAATCCCTATCACAATTCATTCATGACTCTGTTACTTAGACTACAGTACACTTACTTTCCACTACATAACATGATTTTCCCTGGACAGGAGAAGGCATGTCCTTGTTTGCAAGAAGAATTATAAAAATCCAGGTACATACATACAATGGAACCTCTGTTTTCATACATAATCCATTCCAGAATATCTGGAACAGTCAGAAACAATAATTCCCACAAGGAATAATGTAAATACAGTGTAGTACAATTAATGCATTCCAGACACCCAAAAATATTAGCAAAAAGTACATTTTATAGGGAATATACACAGTTTTACATACAGAAAAAGAAATAAATATAAATGACTAAAGAAATGAGTAAATGAACATTTAACATCACTTCTCCCTTTATGGAAGACTTGTTTGCATATGGAAGACAGAGAGGAGGGAGAGGGAGGAGGAAAGGTTATTGTTTGGAAGGGGAATCTCCCTCCAGAACATCAAGTATCAAGGACCTATCAGGGGTTACTTCCCCTCTTCATTTTTTACTGGGACTAGGACCAGCTTGAGTCACTGGACCCTTGTCACAACAAAACTGTCCAGAAACATTTGTTTCTGGTGTCTCTTTAAAATTTGTCAAAAGTGAAACAAGGCATTGTCATTAAACATATTGGAGGTACAGATTACATCTTTGTTGGGATGATAATTCTCCACAAAATTTTTTTCATCACTCCACTTGGAAAGCACGTCCTTAATCACGGAAGTAGGCTCATTATCCCCTCTCTCTTCCTTCTCCTCTTCCGATTCCTTACCTGCCGTCTGTTGTTGTTCCTGCAGAAAGTCTTACAGCTCTTCAGTGGTTAGTTCTTCTCTGTGGGCATCCACTAACTCTTCCAAAACCTTGCCACTCACTTCCAAGCCCAAGAAATTCCCCTGAGAGACAATAGATTCCACAACAGGCATAGAGTAGTCAGGGTCAGCCTCAAATCCTTCAAAATCCTTCTTGAGGTAACATTCTGGCCACAATTTCTCCAAGTAGAGTTCACTGTTCTGCCAGGTCTTATCTATAAGGCTTATGCAATTGAAGATATTGAAGTGACCCTTCCAGAACTCTCTTTGGGTCAGTTCAGTGTCTGAGATGACTTTAAAGCATCTTTGAAACCGTTCCTTTGTTTACAGTTTCTTGAAGTTTAAAATGATCTGTTGTTCCATGGGGTGGATGAGAGGAGTGGTATTGTATTAGGGGGCAAGAACTTCACTTTGATGACTTTAAAGTAATCAAATAACTGGTCTTCCAAGCCAGGAGGATGTGCAGGAGCACTGCCATTACCAGGAGGCATTTGTTAAGGGAGGAAACCTTCAGCCTCTGAATACTCTATGAATTCATCAACAAATTCTTTGATGGCACGTTTGTCGGAACTCACAGGCCCCCCATGCTGCACGACACTATGATGCCCATTCACCTTTTGAATTTTTCAAATCAGCCTCTACTGGCTTTAAAATTACTAACAGTAGCATTTGTTGTAGGCATTTTCTTACTGAGATCGGCATGCAACACCCTTGCCTTTTCCCAAATTATCGCTTCTAACTCACTATCTTCCACTAACTGTTTTTCGTTGATGCACACCAACAACAGCTTGACATCTTTGACCAGTTGAGATCTCTGTCTGGTTAAAGATATTACCCCTTTTGCAAAATCAGCTGCCTTGATTTCTTTTTTCTTTGCTAGGATGGAGCCAATTGTTGAAACAGACTTGCCTTACATTCTAGCAAGATCAGTCACGCATACTCCTCTTTCATATTTTGCTACAAGTTCTTTCATGAATTTCATAGTCTCACCTTTTTTTACAGAAAGGTTGGTACTTGGAACTTTCTTTGGCCCCATGATGGCTTGTCTTTAGCAGTTGCACTTAAATAAAAAGCACAAAACACAATGAACATGTGGGGTGATGCGGAATACTAATGTGTGAGTTGATGCTCATTCACCAAGGCACATAGACAGAATGGGTCACGACAGAACATGGGATGCTTTGTTTGGGCACTCAGTGCAAGGCTAGTTACAAGGTTGGCCCTGGAGGAAGCGTTTTCAGGTGTAAGAAATCTGAGGATATGTATGAAACTCAAGTCAAAATTTCATAGAAAAAAGTCTACAAAAACCAAATCGTACAAAACCAGGGGATACAAAATCTGAGGCTTGACTAGGAGTAAATAGGCTAAATGAATAAATGAAAAGTAACAGACTGAAAGCATTCCAGTTGGTGCTTCATGGATGCACACACTAATTAATGTATCCAGAGCAATAAACACCTTACACTTGTATCTTCCTTATCAGTGGTACCTCGTTTGTTGAACGTTTCTTATGTCAAACTTTCCATTTTTTTAACAAAATTTTCGAGAAAATTTTGTATCATTTGTTGAACAAATGCTCGTACTTCGAACTGACTGATTATCTAGATTACACTTGTATTCGACAGCCTACTGGGTCTTACAAGTTAAACTGTATCAAATTTATTTTTTCATTTGCAATATATAGTTAATGATAACAATATTCAACAAAATAAATAAAAGTATACAGCATTTAATATAAAATCTAGCTTTCAATATAACATTTAGCATAAAAGATGTATAAAATCATCCATAACCGTGGCGACGTCACACCCAGCTGACTTGAGACTGAACGAGGGAGCGTTGATATGTTAAGGAGAGAAGGAGAAGAGAGAGTTAAAATATTACTGTATGTGTATGTAAAAGCAAAAACAATTCACATAAAAAGGGAATTTCCCAATAAATTTAATGTAATGATAAAATATGAAAACAATCAAATGCAATACAGAAAAAAAGTCTAAATTGAGCCTGTGTTTGGTGCACCGAGTGAGACGGTCTAGTTGAACAATATTAACAAAACAGTAAATGAAAGAACAAAGCTCTTCACAATAAAATTGAGCACATGATTAACAAAATTATTTGTCATTGCGGTGATATACAGCTAACCTGAGGTACAGTGAGGGAGCGTTTATATTTTTGAGGAATAATGAATGAATGATATTAAGTTATCATGTGTCGTGGTATTGTTGAGGAGAGAAGAGACAGTAATATCTTTGCTATAATATATACGTAAAAGCAGTACCAATTCATGTAAAAAATAAAATGTTATTTCACAATAAACTTAACATACCGATAAAATATGAAAACAATCAAATGCAATACACACAAAAAAAGTCTTAATTGAGCCAGTGTTCATTGCACCGAGTGAGACTGTCTAGTTGAACAATATAAATAAAACAGTAAATGAAAGAGCAAAGGTTTTCACAATAAAATTTAGCACAAGTGGTTAACAAAATCATTCGTTATTGCAGTGATACACAGCTAACTTGAGGTAGAGGGAGGGACCATTTATATTTTCTAGGAATGATGAATGAATGATTTTAAGTTATTGTGTGTTGTGGTATTGTTGAGGAGAGAAGACAGTAAAATATATACTATATGTACATAAAAGCAATACCAATTAACGTAAAAATAAAATGTTATTTCACAATAAGTTTAACAATGATAAAACATGAAAAAAAATGCAACACAATAAAAAAAAAAAAAGCTTTCTTGAGTCAGCGTTCGGTGTGCTGAGTGAGATAATAGAGAGAGAGAGAGAGGAGAGGAGAGGGAAGAACGGCTCTGCTTCCCATTGACTTATTAGCTGATCGTTGATGATTATTCCCCCATTTCTTTCACTTACACTCGATCTGCCCAAATCACTTTTATTTTTGTTACGGTAATATACCAATCTAGTGACAATTGTTTTTTTAGGATTTTTTTACTAGTGTAAAAGTAACTCAGCTCTGTAATAAACAAACTGGCGCCGCTTTCAGCTTCTGCATGCATTCGATTATTTGTTGAAACAGCTTCCTTGTGAAAAGTTATTTTATCTCTTTCCTTTTCTTGCATTCTTGACTTCTTACTTATTTGTTTGCAAAATCCTCATGTTTGCTTTAAAAGTCTGCTGTTTGCCAACATTAGGTTTATGTATTGTGGTATAATTTCTCTTTTGATTATCTTTGTACCTAATATGTGAATAAAATTTCTTTTGTTATCAACCTTTGCATACTGCAACCAATTTGGTTTGCTCAAAGGGCTCCCGTCTCTCTTCCCTCCATCCTCCAGGTGGCCGGCGCCATTTTTACCAAAGTTTGTAAATCATACACAGAAAGAATAAAATTTAGAATTCATTACTTTACACTCTTAATTTAACTTTTGAACATATTAATAATAGAAAAAATTTTAAAATGGGGACTTTCTGGGTTGGCTGGAACAAATTATCCTGATTCCTTTTTATTTCTTATGGGGATATTTGTTTCATATTTCGAACAAATCATACTTCGAACAGCCTTCTGGAACGGATTAAGTTCGAAGTACGAGGCACTACTGTATTTTCATCACTGGGTAAAAGATATGTATTCATAAATAAAAACATTTTTAATACATTTATAATATGTACAGTGGTCCCCCCGTATTCGCGGGGGATGCGTACCAGACCCCCCGTGAATAGTTAGAACCCGCGAATGTTTGGAACCCCTATAAAAATGCTAAAAACAGCCTATTTTGTTAGTTAAAACTCAAGAAAAACCCACTAAAAATTTTCATACATGGTTTTTTTAATAGTTTTATCACAAATAGTGCATTTTATGATGAAATTCATAAAAAAACCATGAATTTGTGGATATTTACCATAGAAAAATACCGCGAATGCGCGAATTTTCCACAAATAATGCAGGGAAACGTTCCCGAGAGAAATCCGCGAATGTGTGAGTCCGCGAATCTGTACTGTGAATGCCAGAAAAATACCATGATAAAAGTCCACAACCACAAACTTTTAGAGAGATATTTCATACAAATTTACCAGTCATACAGTGCACAAATTTGCAAACTAGGATGTCCCCAAGTTCACTATAGTTTTACTTACAATAAGAAGACCAATTGTTCACACATTTACCACCTCCTCCCTATTTATTTATAACAAGAAACATCAATATTCAAGGAATAAGTAGAAGTTACTGACTACAGGGTTTTAAAAAGTAGTTTGCATATTTTAAAATCTTAAGATTGATCATCACAGCCCCATCAACTATAGAAAGGCTAAAGGCCAAAGGCCAAGCACTGGGACATTTGAGGTCATTCAGTGCTGAGTATTTAAAGCCAAGTAATATTCATAGAGTTTAAAAGCCAAGGAAGTAAAAAAAAACTAAACTCATCTTGTTAACTCTCATTTTACCTGTCTTTATCATCCTCTGAAACCTTACAGTAAGCACAAAGGGTGAACTGGCTCAACTAAAATTACATGTGTTCCAAGAGACCTACTTCCTTCATTGACTGTTGGACAAGAAAAACCTGGGATTGTTCCCCCTTACGATTCAAATTTATTCTCAAGTGATGATGAATAACTCACAGAACCTAGATTATCTTCATTGCCTAAGGCTGATGTCAAAGTTGGGACAGCAAAGGGCGCAGTTTTATGCTCTATAGACTCGCAGTTAGCAAACCTTTTGTGTGTGTGTGTGACTAGTTTAAAGTGCTTGCAGCCCACTAACCCATTTAGAGAAGGAAATGAAAGAAGAAACTCGTCTTCATTGTGTAATACAGTAGTACCTCGTACTTCAAACTTAATCTGTTCCAGAAGGCTGTTCGGAGTACGATTTGTTCAAAATATGAAACAAATATCCCCATAAGAAATAAAGGCAATCAGGATAATTCGTTCAAGCCAACCCAAAAAGTCCCCCTTTTCACATTTTTTTCTATTATTAATGTGTTCAAAAGTTAAATTAAGAGTGTTAAGTATAATGAAACAGTACATTATATGAAGTAAAATTTTTTAAATTTTATTTTTTCTAAGTAAGATTTACAAACTGTCTGGTAACAATGGCGCCGGCTGGCTGGGGGATGGAGGAAGGAGAGATGGGAACCCTTTGAGCAAACCAAATTGGTTGCAGTATGCAAAGGTTGATAAAATCATTTTTATTCACATACGTATTAGGTACAAAAACAATCGATAGTGTGTCCCCCCGATTGTAACTGAGAGAGAGAGAGAGAGAGAGAGAGAGAGAGAGAGAGAGAGAGAGAGAGAGAGAGAGAGAGAGAGAGAGAGAGAGAATAATTGGTGTGTTTACACTTGGACCTTAAGTGCACAAAAGAGATTAATTATGCCACAATATATCAACTTACTGCTGACAAACGGTAGACTTTTAAAACAAATATGAGGATTTTGCAAACAAATAAGTGTTGAGTCAAGAATGCAAGAAAAGGAAAGAGAGATAAAATAACTTTTCACAAGGAGGCCGTTTCAACAAACAATCGAAGGCATGCATAAGCTGAGAGCGGCACCAGTTTGTTTATTTATCACAGAGCAGAGTTACTTGTACAGTAGTAAAATATAGTAACAAGCATTTGTCACCAGACTGGTACTTTACTGTAACAAAAATAAAAGTGATTAGCAAAAATCAAGTGTAAGTGAGAGAAATGGGCGAATAATCATCCCAGATCAGCCAAGTCAGTGGGAAGCAGAGCGTTCACCGAACACTGACTCGAGCAAGCTTCTTTTTCTATTTCCTGTATGCATTTGTTATCATGTTTTATCATTGTGCTAAATTTATTGTGAAATAAATTTTTTATGTGAATTGGTACTGCATTTATTTACATATTATAGTAAAAGATTTCACTGTCTCTTCTCTCCTCAACAATACCATGACGCACGATAACTTAAAATCATTCATTCATTATTCCTAGAAAATATAAACGCTCCCTCCCTCTCCCTAAGTTAGCTGTGTATCACTGCAATAACGAATGATTTTGTTAACCACTTGTGCTAAATTTTATTGTGAAAAGCTTTGTTCCTTCATTTACTATTTTGTTAATAATGTTCAACTAGACCGTCTCACTCAGCACAACGAACACTGGCTCAATTAAGACTTTTTTTCTGTATTGCATTTGATTCTTTTCATATTTTATCATTATGTTAACTTTATTATGAAATAACATTTTATTTTTTATGTGAATTGGTACTGCTTTTACGTACATATTATAGCAAAGATTTTACAGTCTCTTCTCTCCTCAACAATACCATGATGCATGATAACTTAAAATCAATCATTCATTATTCCTCAAAAATATAAATGCTCCCTTCCTCTACCTCAAGTTAGCTGTGTATCACTGCAATGATGAATGATTTGTTAATCATTTGTGCTAAATTCTATTGTGAAAACCTTTGTTCCTTCATTTACTATTTTGTTAATATTGTTCAACTAGACCATCTCACTCGGCGCACCGAACACTGGCTCAAATAAGACTTTTTTTACTGTATGGCATATGATTGTTTTCATATTTTATCATTACATTAAATTTATTGGGAAATTCCCTTTTTAAGTGAATTGTTATTGATTTTACATACATACAGTAATATTCTAACTCTCTTCTTCTCTCCTCAACATATCAATGCTCCCTTGTTCAGTCTCAAGTCAGCTGGGTGTAACATCACCGCAGTTACGTACGATTTTATAAATCTTTTATGCTCAATGTTATAATGAAAGCTGTATTTTAAATTAAATGCTGTATACTTTTATTCATTTTGTCGAATCTTGTTATTATTAAACTATATATTGTAAATGAAAAAATATTAATACTGTTTAACTTGTAAGACCCAGTAGGCCGTCAAATACAAGTATAAACTAGATAATCAGTCAGTTCGAAGTACGAGCGTTTATTTGACAATGATACAAAATCTTCTCAGAAATGTTGTTCTTAAAACGGAAAGTTCAACATAAACGTTCGACAAATGAGGTATCACTGTATAATAAAGACTCTTGAGGAGACTTGGACAGTACTTTGGAAAGAATTCAAAAGGCTTGGAAAAAGTCCCATTTAGGAAGTTTTAGAACTCTTCACGTACCTCCTCCTCAAAATGCTGAGGCAACATTCTCAGGTGAAAGGAGGTGCACTTGCCTCATCATTGAAGCTCAAACACTTATAGGAGAACAGAGCTACAGCCTTTAATTCCTACACAGCCTGATGTTATTGGTTTTGCTTTCAGTGAAAGACATCCGAGGAAAATGAAATTACATACAATACCACAAACAGGTGCAAAACAGTCAAACTTCATAGAATATCAACAATCACCAAAGCAGAATGGTGGCAAAAAGAATTCTGACAAGAGCTAAAAGATTCGAAACACACCTGGTGGAGAACAGGTGAACTAGTCATCCATGCAACCATTCAATTTTTTTTTTGAATGCCAACTTGCCTAATCAGTGCAGAGATATAAGCTAACTTTAACAATAGGTAAGATTCATCCCAAAATAATTCACTTTAGACAGTTAGGAAGAAGTGAAACTTAAATAGAAAAATAAACCATGATTACTATCGTGTTCAGTAAGGAAACTAAAATAGAAAAATAAACCATGATTACTAACATGTACTATCTGATAAGTGAATTCAAAATTACACTAAGAAATAATATATTTTACAATGATTGTCAAAAACAAACCAGGAAAAAGGAACAGATTTATCTATGAGTCACAAGTGGCAGAGAAAAGTAAACTGACTACAAGTGCACAAGTTTCTTAAACTAGCTAACTGTCTGTATACAGTGGTACCTCGACATAAAAAAGGCTCAACTTACGAAAAACTCAAGATACGAAAGCAAATACGAAAAATTTTACGGCTCTACATACGAAAATTGCTTAAGTTATGAAGGTTGTTGCTGTAAAGTCCTGAGATTCGCCCGGACCACCGAGAACAATTTTAAAACTAGCGCCCCACCAACTGAGTAAACTCGCCACCATCCTCCCACTCTCCCATTGGTTCCTGATGCTAGTCACCCCATAAGATCCTGCTCTCCTATTGGTCAGCATCTACCCCTTGTGCTTTATGTATTCTATTGGCAAAAGGATGCTGTAAATTGAAAAACTTATTCATGCAATACATTTAATAAAAAAAAAACATTAGGTAAAAATAGAATAAAGAATAGAAATGAATGGTTATTATACTGTTTGGTAGTTGAAGAGAGATAATGAAAATATACCAAATTTGTAACTAATTTGTATTTTTCATAACTAACAAACCTGAGGTCTTAACATTAGGATTTACTAGCGCCAAGCTGGAAACCGGTAGAATTAAAATTACACTTGTGAGATCCAGGGACTAATGGCATCTATACCAGGTCACGGGGCATGTATACCCAGAATGCCCACGGCTACCTGTGACCCATCAGTTATATTTCTAACCCAGTTTAGACTGCTAGAGGGGTGGTTCGAGGTGGGCCTTTAACTGTTAAGACCTCAGGTTGTTAGTTATGAAAAATACAAATTAGTTACAAATTTGGTATTTGTTCATACACGAAACAAACCTTCGGTCTTAACATTAGGATAGACTTACTATTGGAGGGAGGTAAGTCTCTACAACTGACTGGGAGTTTGCCACCTTATCCATTTCCGAATATATAGGGAAATTCTAAGAGAATGGACAATGAACCTAGGACCAAAGATATAAGCGGATCTATTGGTTTCCTCCCACTGGGTGTAGATACCATTCTACTGTTTACTCTTGTCCCTTGCGACTGGATCCACCTTCACCCCTCTTTTCCTTATTATCCAGAGGGGTGTGTTGCTACTGAAAAGTATATCATCAGCTAAGATAGCTTCACAGTATGGCTGACCATCTCACCTGCATCTAGTCCGTTCCAGCACATGACGGTACTCTCCTTCATATTGCCCGTAGTTAAAGGAGCAGGAAGAAAGTAGTAAAGAAAAAAGACCAGTCATCCCATTCATTCTACTTTCATACCTTCATCTTAGACTAGACGCAAACTGACCCGCCAGGGGCACTGGATGAACTATATCACTTGTTGGGCCGCCACCACTGGACCCAAGGAAAAGGTGTCCAAGGATCTATGGGCAACATCTTTCAAATAAAATGAGGTGAAAGTTGTTTGGCGCTTCCACACGCCAGCTTTCAGAATTTTATCCACAGACATGTTCTTCTTAAATGCCAGGGAAGCACTCACACCCCTGATGTCATGAGCTCTAGCTCCCACCTGGCTATCTGACCCTCTGTCTTCTGCAGTATAAGCATCTCTGATCGTCTCCCTTAGCCAAAATGATATTGTATTCTTGGACACTTCCTTCTTGTTCCGTCCTGTACTTACGAACAACCTCTGGCACCCCGGCCTGAGGTGCCTTGTTCTCTTTAAGTACTCCCTTAGTGCCCTGACGGGGCACAGGAGCATTTCAGCTTTGTCGTTGTCTACAAAGTCTGCCAAGGAAGGTATGGTAAAGGAGTCGAATCTGCCGTCTACTATTGTTGGATTTTGGGTCTTTGCCACGAATTCTGGGACAAACTCACACACCATTAATCTCCAACCTCTCGAGTGCTTTATGAGATATGAGAGGCCATGTAGCTCCCCCACCCTTTTGGTTGAAGCCAGGACCAATAAGAAGACTGTCTTCAGGGTCAGGCTCCTATCCGTGGACTGCCTTAGTGGTTCGTAGGGGGGTTTTGTCAGACTACTCAGTACCTTGGTCAGATCCCAATCTGGGGGCTTTTAGCTCCTTTGGTGGGCATGACTGGGTTCAAAGCTCCTCATCAGCATGGCCAACTCCCATGAAGACGATATGTCCACTCCTTTCATTCGTAAGACTGAGGCTAGAGCAGCCCTGTACCCCTTCACTGCAGATACAGACATATGTTTTTCTGTTCTGAGATATATCAGAAAGTCTGCTAACTGCTGAATAGTGGTACCGAGTGGAGACACGTTCCCTCTACGACACCAATCACAGTATGCTGACCACTTCCCTTGGTATACTGTCGCAGATGATTTTCTGATATTACCTGCCATCTGAGTTGCTGCTTTCTGCGAAAACCCTCGCTCTCGGAGGAGATACTTGACAGTCTCCACCCGTGAAGCGATAGGGACTTCACCGACTGGTGGTACCTCTCCACGTGAGGCTGACACAGAAGGTTGCTCCATGGAGGTAACTCTCTTGGCACATCTACTAGGAGTTCCAGTAGGTCTGGAAACTACTCTGCTTTCGGCCATAACGGGGCTACCAGGGTCATCTTGAGGTTCTGAGACCGCATTACCCTGTTCAGAACCTGACGGATTAGACAAAATGGAGGAAATGCGTACACGTCCAGATTGTCCCAGGGGTGTTGTAGCGCATCTTCTGCTACTGCCTCTGCGTCCGGGACTACTGAACAATACACTTCCAACTTTTGTTGTACCTGGTTGCGAATAGGTCTATGATCGGTCCTTCCCACAACATGAGCATCCTGTCCACTACCTGTTGGTGTAGGGACCACTCCGTTCCCAGAATCTGATCCCTGCGGCTCAACTTGTCGGCCACTATGTTTCTTTTTCCCGGAATATACCTGGCCTTGATGTCTACCAGGTTCTCTATAGCCCACTGGTGAAGTTGAACTGTCATCACATGTAACTGCCGAGAAACTAGGCCTCCTTGCTTGTTTATATAAGCTACTACTGTGGTGTTGTCTGACATCAATACCACTGAGTGTCCCTTTACTCTCTCCCTGAATTCTTGTAGAGCCAGGAAAGCTGCTTTCAACTCCAGCACGTTTATATGGAGTTCTCTGTCCTTGCAACTCCATTTTGCTGACACCATCAACTCCTCCATATGGGCTCCCCAGCCTTCTAGTGACGCATCTGAGAACAGCAAGAGGTCTGGGGAGGATTGTTGAAGGGGGACACCCACTGTCAGATTGTCGTCGTCCACCCACCACAGCAAGTCTTTCCTCACTTCTGCCGACAAGGGAATTTGCTCGTACGGGTGATCTACTGTTGGTGACCAAAACTCCTTCATCCTCCATTGTAGGGACCGAAGGTGTAGCCTTCCTTGTGGTACTAGCTTCTCCAGGGAGGTTAGGATTCCCAGCACCACCTGCCACTGTCTTGCTGGCTGTGTCTGCTTTCCCAGAAAGGCATTACACACTTGTTTGCATTTCTCTACTCTTTGGTCTGTCGGGAATACTTTGGCTTGTGTTGTGTCTATCACCATTCCCAGATATTCCAAACGTTGACTTGGATCCAGCTGCGACTTCTGCTGATTCACCACAATACCTAGGCTGTGACAAAGCTGCAGGAGGGCCGGCCTGTCCCTGAGTAATTTCTCCCTGGACTTTGCTATCACCAGCCAATCGTCCAGATATCTTATTAGCCTGATCCCCTGAGCATGCGCCCACGCCGACACGAGGGTGAACACTTGTAAAAACTTGAGGAGACGTTGTCAATCCGAAGCACAGGACCTTGAACTCGAAAGCTTTCCCTGCAAGACTGAAGTGGAGAAATTTTCCTTGAAGACTGATGGACTGGTATCTGAAAGTATGCGTCCTTTAGATCGACTGTCAGCATAAAGTCTCCGATTCTGACTGCTTGTAGAACCGTTTTCGGAGTTTCCATCTTGAAACTGGTTTTCCTTATAAACAGATTCAGCGTTGACAGGTCTATTACTGTCCTCCACTCCCCGTTGGGGCTTTGGGTACCAGGAAAATCCTGCTGTAGAAGCCTTTTGTCGGACTGCATACTTGTTGCACAGCTCCTTTTTCCATCATCTTCTTCACTTCGTCCTGCAGAATAGTGGCCTTCTGAGATTTGTGGGCATAAGTGACGTGGGGTAATGGTTGATCTGTCAGGGGCAGGGTTACCTCGAACGGAATCAAATACCCGATCCTGAGAACATCCACCACCCACTGCTCTGCCCCTAGTTCCTGCCACACCTTCCAGTGATTTGCCAGGCAACCCCCCACTGGTGTGGCCGAGTGATGGGAGGCGCCCATCCTATCTTCTTGAGCCTCTCCCTCTTCCCCTATTGCCCCTTCCTCTGTTGTTTCTATTGTGAAAGGGCGATGAGTTATCCTCTTTGGGGAAGAGGGTCTTGTGACTCTATTAGGGATGCTATGTCTCACTGTCTTCTTCGAGACATCTGCTGTTGTCTTCCCTCCAAAGGAGTAGTTTGACTGTTAGAGGTTTTCCTAACTGCCTGTTGCACCAACCTATCGTTAGTGTCCATCCTTCTTCTATTTATCGCCTCTTCCAGTATGACCTCTGGCAACAGTAGTTGCGATTCCAAGATATCCCCATTCCTCATTGCTAACAGGGAATCCAAATCCACATTGCGGCTTAGTCTAGCCAATGCTGCATCTCTCCTCATTAGCAGGATATTTGCCCAAACATTGGCACTTACGTTTGTCAGGTACGCAATCGCCTTGGACCCTGACTGTAGTAATCTAATGAACAATGGTTCATCCACTACTTTCCTTGTTGCTTCCGAGGATGCAATTTTCGCCACTGCTGTTGACCAAAGGTCTAACCAGGACGCAGCCTGAAAGACAGAAGAAGCTGTTGCTTCTAACGTAGCAGCCTCTTGGTACGTCATCGAAGGGCACTCCATTTTAACCTGATCCAAGGTTAATCCAGGCCTTAACCTTACAACATTAGGGTTCATTTGTCTAGACAGCAAAGGGACCTTCGGTGTCGTATAATATTTCCTTTGCTTTATCATTGGAGGGGGAATAAATTTAAATGATCTATTAGATCTTAAGGAATTATCCCTCCCTGCAATCTTTGCGTTTACGTGTTGCAAGACCGATTCCGCATGACTCGAACAAGGCAATTCATATGACACCTTGGTATCCCTCTTTAGTCCAAACGCCATGTCAATTCCAGGAGGAAGCATACTGGCCGGTGTTTCTGTCTTCTCCGAAAGGCTATTGAATTGACGAATCAAATCAATAACCTCTGCATACGAGGCCAGAAACTCTTGGTTTTCTCCTTCCTCCGGCTCTAGTGTACCACTCTCCGTCACGAGAGATGTTGTCTCGCCTCTATCTTCTGACAGACGGCCCAGAATTCCACGGCCGCCTGCCCCTACGGCCGCGGTCTCTTTGATCTTTGCTGGCCGCTGTTGGCTCGATCCCAGATAATCAGCAGGGGAACGAGAACGCCTCACTCTTTCTCTGCTCACGGATCTAGAGCGAGAATCTCGTCTAGATCTCCAAGATAAAGGCTCCCTTACGACAAGAGGTAAGTTCGTCTCTATTAGCATTGGCATCGTTTTCGAGCGTCGGCGAGCCCGGCCTCGGCCTTCTATCCAGACGGACACTGCCTTCCACGAACGTATCCGCCGAGGTTGCCAACTCTCTATTTTTCGTACTTTTAATAGGAGCCTTATCGTCCTTCGTACGTATTTTGAACGGCCTTACGGGCGAAACTGGGACCTGCATTCCATCCTCTGCTGCGCACCTTTTGCCGCCAACGTCGATTTTGACCAGAGGTATCGCAGTTTTTGCGATCCGAACTGGCAACTCCGCCTCGGCCGCTAGCTCGCCGGCCGTCACCTCTCTCGCTTGTTCGGACTCTTGCGAACGGCTTCGTCTGCCAACCTTGTGCTTAATAGCCACTGATTTTCTGACCTTCTTGCTGACTTGGAAATGACAGTCTTGGTCCGAAGAAGAGGAAGAATTGATTCTTCTCCTCTTGGCCCGAGGATCCGCTAGGAACTCCCGAATCCTCCTCCAACGCTTGACTGGCGCTCGCCGTGACGTTATCGGACTTAGCGATGACGCCGAACTAGAGGAAGAAGACGAAGAAGGCGAATCACACTTTTTCTTTTTGTCTCTCTTATTCATTCTCTCCTCTATATCCTGTAATTTCTGCATTACAGTTTGCATTGACGGGTCAGAAGGCGTATTAGCGTCTGGGTGCAGCGAAAAAGGCCGAGAATCGGTCTGTGACGTCATCACGCCTGCCATCTCAGAGTGTGACGTATGTTGTGACGTCATCCCTCTCGTAGGGAGAGACTGAGAGGTTTCTGCTGGCAACCGCACGTTTGCTGCCAAACTACCTCCCACGTTCTGCATTGCTGTAAATACTGAGTGGGATGGTGAAGCAGCGGCATTAATTCCCATAAATTGCAAGCCCGGGGGATGAGGAACATTCAGCGCTGCCGGACCCTGCTGGAACCGTGACGTCATATAATGCGCAAGCAGACCATCCAAGGTTGGTACGCCTGGTAGGCCTAGCGCTGACCACGTACCATCTAACCTATGCGCTTGAGTAGCAGGAGCCTGGAACAAAGATGGCGGATCTCCCCCTCTACTTGCTGGGAACAAAGGAGAGTGCAAATTATTCATAAAATTACCCAAGGCCCCTCCTGACGTTTCCGATACAGAACCGCTAGGAGAAACCGAAGGGGTATGAGACAATTCAAAAGCAGGTGGAGAAACATATGGAGCAGCCTGGTTTATTACCGATACAAAAGAAGCCGGTAAGGTTTGGTCATCCAAAGATGGCGTCACCCCCTTTCTTTTGTATTGGCTTTTCCCATAGAACTTCTTCCACTGTTCCACCAACCAACCGCGACAAACAGAACACGGATTAGTAACCGTACATACGTTTTCCCTGCACCTACTACACGTTGGATGAGGATCCGTCGACACCGAAGTTAGGAACCTAGAACAAGGGAAGCCACTGACTCCTGGGCATTTCCTTTGTCTCCTCTTCGAAGCGGTAGACGATCCCGATGTTGAGGCAAAATTCTCCATCATACCACGTATACACTCTTACCACACACTGATCACACTTGGAGAAAGAAAAGGAATGAAAAATAAAAAAATGAAATGGATAAAGAACGGGCAAACTGAAAAACCGGCTTTAAATGAGATAGACAGTAACACGTCTTATCTTAAAGGCGGTAGGAAAATAACTGATGGGTCACAGGTAGCCGTGGGCATTCTGGGTATACATGCCCCGTGACCTGGTATAGATGCCATTAGTCCCTGGATCTCACAAGTGTAATTTTAATTCTACCGGTTTCCAGCTTGGCGCTAGTAAATCCTAATGTTAAGACCGAAGGTTTGTTTCGTGTATGAACAATTATGGCTTACTGTGTACTAGGAAAAGTAATTGCTTGGCGATCGTTCGGTACTCGTAAGTGCTGGATGTAAACAGAAGTTTGGAAGCTTTTTTTTTGTTTGTTTATTATGGTTAATGGTTACTTAATAATTATTTGAAATGAGTACATGCAATACATTTAATAAAAGAAATTGTGAATTAGATATCACAAAATATAAAATAAATCAGACTGCTATCATCGAAGCCAACAAATACGTATATTTTCTAGAATTCTTCTTCTGTTTTAATATTACGTTACGTATATGTTTCATTATAGCTGTCAGTAACTCGGTATCTCCATTAGGTAAAGATAGAATAAAGAATAGAAATGAATGGTTATTATACTGTTTGGTAGTTTCATTAGTTGAAGAGAGATACTAATGAAAATTTATGGCTTACTGTGTCCTAGGAAAAGTGATTGCTTGGCGATCGTTCGGTACTCGTAAGAGCTGAATGTAAACAAATGATTGGAAGGTTTTTTTTTTTTTTGTGTATTATAGTTAATGATTAATTAATAATTATTTGAAATGAGTACATACTGATTATTTATACATTTTATTGGCATATTCTAAGCTTTTAGCTTCTTAGGTTTAGATGTCAGAATCAAAGACTAGGCTACAGTAGCAACCGCTAACATAGGCTAGGCTTATTGCTAAGGGACATATGCTAAAGTTCTAATATATGCAGTAAAAATGGGGTTGAACATTACATGCAGTTGAATATTACTCAAGTATGTACAGTATTTTGCCTTTTTGGAGTCATATTTCTTCCGTCGGATTGGCGTCGTAACCCTAGAACATGTGTTGTAGGCCTGGAAATATAATTTACTGGGGTGTTTTTGTAGGGCTTGGAACGGATTAGGCATTTTACATGTAAAATGCGGTTCAAGATACGAAAAACTCATGATACGAAGGCCGCCTTGGAACGGATTAATTTCGTATCTCGAGGTACCACTGTATAAGATGGTAAACAGGTGAACACACACATGCTAGTTGATCATCAACTAGCATCTTGCTAAAATTTTGATGACATTACTTGACAGCTTAGCATCTATCAAACATACAAATGAGAATGAAATGTGAACATATTGTATAAAAGTGCATGACCAGATTGCATTAGAGCTACTGTTCTTGATGATCAGCAAACCATCAACATGGCTCACTTAAACCTCCTGACAAAGTTGCAATCTGAGATAAAATTGCAAACCATTTACAGACAGATACACAAAAGGAGATTTGTTTGATGAACCGTCTTTCTACCCTAGACTTATTTCTATAGATAGATTACTTTATTCATTTTACACTGCTGGAAATATAAAATGATTTGATTTCTATATCTTGTTTGACATAAGATCCAAAATGAATAAGGTTATATGAAATACAACAAAATAAATAATTCACTATAGTATCATTCATGATAAGATTCATTCATTATATTATACCAACAGCATCTAAAATAAATTCAAATTGTAATGTTATAAAGGCTAATAGAGGATGTATTTCATAGACCTATATTTACAAATGTCACTTTGAAGACAGTAATAGTAACAAACATTGTATGCTTGTTTTAGTATTATATAATGGTAAGAGCCTTTAATTCAGTGTCATATTATTCCCATTTTAGAGGGAAAAAATCCAGTTGAAACTGGAAAACATGGATAGTTTGCCAAATAAAACTAGAAAATATGGGTAGTTTGCCAAATACATCAACAGTAATAATTAATGTGAATTGGATTCGTGACTGAAGATAGTTGCCAGGTAGTAGTTTTATACACTTCTCCAAAAGATTTTGGTGTGTTGTAAAACTTGTTTGATTAAGCTTACAAATCATCAACATTAGCCACTCTTGTGAGATCCAGTCAGCCTAACATATGTCACTGAAGTGCACTGAATTAACTTACATGAGTTCAATTTTTCAAATGACCCATTTATTTCAACATAGCCGTTTAATTAGTAATATTCAGCAGCATTTACATACCCACAACATATCACATACCTCTTTTATTAACTGTGAAGCTATAGTACCTAACAAGTGCAAAATTTAGTCAATTTAAATCACACTAACATGTTATTTATTGGTAACATTATGTTAAGCAGCTACAATAGCATGTACAATAAACTAATTTTGTAAGTGTTATTGGAAGTAATAAATAAGTTATTCCTTACTACAAGTGCACAACTTTCTTAACCTAGCTAACTGTCTGAATAGAAGTTAAAATCATCAGTAATAAAGTCTCATTTTTAAAGAATTTCTAAACCTTGAGATAATTTAAATTGGGTACCACCTATTCAGTATAGTCTATAACCATAGAATTATCACTGACCATAAAGGCAAAATTAAACATAACTGACAATTTAAACATATTGTCAAGGACACATTTCCAATGATAAAATTATTGATAACTTTCTTTTCAAAGTACCTGTATATTTTCCTTACTTGATCTAGGGCTTGATTTTAATTTGATTCACTAAATAAGCTAAACTAACTAAACATGAATCCCAAATGAACTGAATATCACAGACGCTCTTTCTATATTATAATGCTTTACTATATTTTATGCCGTTGTTTCTGTCTCAAAATAAAAAACAAATTACTTATTACAAATTATTATACTATATTATTGTATGAACTTACCTCCATGGCAAACTGACCAACATAGGTCCCAGTCATGGTAGAACTCTGGCCAGCTGCAAGTATTCCTATAGCCCATATATACATACATGCGACACCAAATGTGCAACCCAAGAAAACACCTGCTTTATATAGATCAGCATCAACAAGATCATCATTTTCCTGAAAAACAAAACAGCAAATAGAATACCATCCATTCAGAAGTAAGAGCTGCAATTGCTGGAATGTACAATGTCTTCTATGATCAAGTAAAACACAAGTAGTACAGTGATCCCCTTTTTATGCGGGATAGGTTCCAGAACCTACTGTGGCAATGCAAAATCTGCGGAAATGCAAAAATCCCCTCTAAAAATGCTTATATGTAACTGGATTATAAATTCCAAATACTTTGTACCCCTCAAACTAAAATACTTATAACTGTCCATTCTAACATTTTACTACTTGATTTGTTATTTAAAACAAAAATATACCTTAAATTATCAAACTAAATTTGATATTTCAAACATACATACATCCCAAACCCTTGTCTCAAAACACCCAAAGTAACCTCCTACTACTGTTACTCTTAGTAGGTTAATAGCCTACACACCCCTAAAACTCTTATAAATGCTTATTTCAATAGTTCATTGCCAAACTTTACAGTTAAAATAAAAATATACCTCAAACTATCATCCCAGAACACCCTCGTATCATTTCAAAGTCATGTTGCAAAATTAAGTACCAGCCTACAACTGTTATTTTTAAGTATCCTGTATCATTCAGACACGCACGTATTCTTTGGCCTATGAAACTTTGCGCATCGTTCTGTGCATACCGTAATGCACTGGACAAATTTTACATATGGTACTATTGATATTTTCCTGTCTTGTAAGATGATTTCTAAATATTTACTGTACAGGCAGTCCCCAGTTATCAGCAAGGGTTCCATTCCCGGGGGTGTGCCAATAAGCGAAAACCACCATTAACCGAAACTAAGTGATTTATGGTGCCATAATGGTACTTATGGAGCTGATAACCGGTTATCGGCACCATAAGCACCCATATGGTGTGCCATAAGCACCCTTATGGTGTGCCATAAGCACCCTTATAGCGCACCATAAGAAACCTTATGGCGCTGATAACCCGAGCTCGTCCCGTTATGGCGCATAAATTGCCAATTTTATGGCGCTAGACAAAACACATAAAACTGGATCGCCAATAAACAGGGACTGCCTGTACAGGTATGTATTTAGGCTAGCAATATTGTACAGAACATATCTAAATAATACATGGATAGTTTAGAACAACAGGACAGAATCCCAGGTTTGTTACATCACATTAGTATTTTCGTGATTATGTACATACAGTCAAACCTCGGTTTTTGTACGCCTCTCTTTTTGTACCTATGGGAGATGAGGAAGAAGAGGAAGAGCCACAAGCAAGACCAACGTCAGCTCCTCAAGGTTTTCAGGTCAGCAAGAGATGGTTTCACCGCTTTCAGAAGCAGTTCCAACTGAAGTGTTTCTTTGCATGGGGAAGCAGCATCGGCAGACATGGAAGCAATCACAAAATATGCCGAGACCTTCAAGAAAATCATCAGGGACAAGAGCTACCATCCAGAACAGATGTTCAATATCAGCAAGACTGTCTTGTTCTGGAAGAAGATGCTGTCCCAGACATACCTCATGAAGGATGCAGCCAGAGAGATCTGGGTTCAAGACCCAGAAGGATAGGGGTACCATCATAATATGTGGGAATGCATCTGGCTTCATGCTGAAACCAGGCATCATTTACAAGGCTGCAAACCCCAGGGCCATCAAGAATAAACAGCACGTGCTACCAAAGTTTTGGATCCACAAGGTGCAGTTGCTCTCTGACAAAACATTTTGTAAATTCATACTCTGCTCCAAAACTTATATCTGACAATGGCACAGAATTCATTAACTCACTATTACAAGATATTTAGTCAGCAACTTTTAGCAAATCCACCAGTGTGTCAAAAAGGTTAATGGAAAATAGAGGCGCCATTCGCTCTGAGGCATATGGTCGCTCATGAAAGGTACTGTTGTTCCCCTATGAGAAAAACAAATAGGAGCCTCTACGTCACCAAACAGACTGTAGAAGGCACTTATAGAACGCGATCATCACACGAAAAGTGAATACAAAAATTAATAGGAAAAGAACCCATAGAGTAAAACAAGGGGAGACAGGCAGAACAGGGCATAGAAGGTGAGAGTAAATATATTTAGTGAAGTGATTCTGAAAGACTCAGTGAAAAATCCTAATCCAATTTGTGAACTTAATGTATGGCCCTATATGCCCCTCTTAAGAGAAGAACCAAGTGAAAATCCTAATTCCAACTTGTGGACTTTGTGAAATTACCGTATGTCCACCTTAAGACAGACTCAGTTACAGCTACTACTCAAGAATAAGGTGAAAACATTATAAATTTTAAGACACTAATAAATGTAGAAAGGGAAAACATGACTGATTAAAACCTGAGAAGCTTATATTATCACATTAAGAAAGCTTTGTTTCTACTCAAGGTGAAAAGCCAACATTTCGAAAAGATATAGCCTTCAAAGAAGACAGCAGCTAGCTAGCTACTACATATGCATCTGCATATCAATAGAATTCATCAAGTCTCCTCTTCTGGATCTGCCAGGAGCCAGGACCAAACTGGATGACTCCAAAGCACTTTGCCTGTTTCAAGAACACTTCTTCAATGGGTCAAGGCAGGGAAAGCAGTCAGTCTTATACAGAAGACTGTTTCAGTGCCAGTAATGTCCCTGTATTGTATATGCAGCCTCATAAAAGTAGGAAGGCAAATGCTGGTGTTCTTAGAAATCTCATCAAAATATGCCATTATAGAAGGAGAAAGCCTAGTTTTCTTCAACGATTAATTGGTAAGAAATGCTTGATGACAACAGACAATTAGCTGATATGGAATCCCTTTCCTCTACTAAATGAGAATAAAGAGAAGCATAATCTCTAGAGGACTCCCCTGCATCATTCTCGTTCTCTGCCTGGAAGGAGTTGGGACAGTAACTGCCAACCTCTCAAACAATACTGCTGGCACCACAGGAGGGAAGACAGCAGAAAGTGCACCCTCTTATGGCTCATCTGAGTCAGCCAGGCAGCTGAGCAAGAGAGGATGTAATGCCAAGAGGTGCCACAGGAAACAAGAAAAAAGGCTGGGAAAAGGGCAGGAAGGGAAGGTCCCACCTTATCTGACAACACCACTTCACTCAAAAATGCCTTGCAAGATTGAATATCACTACTGGAAGGCAAATTGCTGGACAATAATACAGCTAGAATGGTACTATTTAGCTCAGATTCCACTGAAGCTGCATTAAAAATGAAGAATGCATAAGTTGAAAGGGAAACATTAGCAGCAGCAGGAGAGAAAAACCAATTTCTTTTATTTTGAATGTTGACCAGCTTGTGAGTGCAAAGATTTAGCTATCTTCAACAGTATGATTCATTGCAAGTAATAACATGAAATACAACATGCACATTAATGATAGGCACATGAAATACATACATATGACAAATATTAATACAAAGCCACAATAATACTCACCGGGAAAATATCACTATGAGTGTTGTTTACTGCAACACAAGCATCATGCTGAAATCATGAAAAACATTCTTAAATGTATTTACAGATAAAATACTAAGAATAATTACTGTATTCACATATAAGTAGCTATTTAACTAAACGACAAGATCTAGATTTATAATGTACAATTATAATGAATGTAATCTTTCTAAACATAACACTAAAGCTATTTCACATCTTTACTAAGGCTATATTTCATTCAAAAAGCTGTTGTAGTCTTTGTATTTGGGTCCAAAAACCATGTGTGTTCTTAAATGCCTTTTAAACTTGCTGTAATTTACATGTATGTATTAGACAAATAAGAAAAAAAATACTGAATCACCACGAAACCCTACTCTCCCTTCATTGCTTAAATGTTTTGAGACTGCATTTTTTTTCAAGTATCTTAGTTTAAAGACCTGATAATAATATTACTTACCACCTGCTGATTGGTTTTACCATAGAGCCCTGATGCAAAGACTGACACAACGAATACATTGATGAGGAATGATACAAAGAGTGCAACAACTGCCTCAATGAAAAAATACTTGTTTGCTTCACTAACTTCTTCTTTCTTCCTGCGATCTACATCCCGTGACTGAAAATCAGAAGGATTATTAAAATGAATTAATATAACAGTGATATAAATATACTGTATATAGTACACTGTATATACAATCTACTATATACACTGCATATACAATCTAAGTGATAAGAATATAGTTCATATTATCTTTACAGATAGTCTATAACAGCATTACCAACAATATTGTTTGGATGGCCTACATAACCTACTTTCTTGGAGGCTTAAAAATCCAACCTTGAAAACCATGGCAACTTCTTTATAGATCTGCCTTTTGGATGTTACTTCTAAATACCATCTCTCACTACAAATTTATATAAAAAAAATACAGCACCATCATTTTAGAATGTAAAATACAACTCAAAAGATTTTGGGGCTGAGATAATACTCCATAATCTCAAGATCTTTTTATAATAAAAATTACCTTCACCAGAGCAGAATGCAAATAAAGATTGTGAGGCATTATAACTGCTCCAACAATTCCAACAGCCTGGAGAAGAGCAGCACTGTTGCAGCCTTGACATCTAGGAATAATTAGGCCTTCTATTACCTTCACTTGATCAGGTTTTGCAACACCATATTCATACCCAAATGTTACAGCCATCACTGAAATAAGGAAGCCAAAAAATGCTTCCAACTTCCGCAGACCATAGCGATCGAGGAGGAGAAATGTGAATGTATCAACAACAGTGATCAACACACCACCCCAAAGCGGAATTCTGTAAGATTGACAAAAAGAAAAGTTACCATTATTCTTATGAAATTCAGACTTATTCTTTTCTGTGCACACCTTACTGAAGAAAAATTATTTAAAAGGTAAACATTAAGGCTTATACATTGCAATTTTGAGTATAAAATGAGTACAATTTACATGTTGTTATCAGATATTTAACCCTCTTACGCCGATTGGACGTATTAAACGTCGAGTCAAAATGTCTCCCGTATGCCGATTGGACGTATCAAAAGTCGGCTCAAAAAAGTTTTTTTAAAAATTCGCGGAAAAATACTTATAGGCCTACCAGCCGAAAACTTTTGAATCACGCGCCTTGGGGAAGGCTGGGAGTTCACGGATCAAGGCGTTGTTTTGTTTACAATTGCTACGCAGGCGCGCAAGCGCGAATTTCTTTCTTATCGCCCTAAAAAGTATCAGTGTCACATCTCAAAAATTATTTCGTCACTTTGACATAATTTTTGCACCATTTTAAATTATCCTTTACATGAATTATTATATATGAAAATGTGCGCAATTTCATGTAAAATACAACAAAAAAATACTCATGATTGTAGCTTTTATCATTTTTGAAATATTTTCATATAACTAACGATAAGTGCAAAAATTTCAACCTTCGGTCAATTTTAACTCTACCGAAATGGTCGAGAAACGCAATTGTAAGCTAAAATTCTTATATTATAGTAATATTCAATCATTTGCCTTAATTTTGAAACAAATTGGACGTCTCTGGCACAATATTTCGATTTATGGTGAATTTATGAAAAAACTTTTTCCTTACGTTCGTGTGAAACCTTCCGATAAATTTTTTTGTGCGATTGTCCTAATGTTTGCACCCTTTTAAATTTGCCGTTACATAAAGTTTTATATATGGAAATGTGCGCATTTCATGCACAATACAACAAGAAACAACCCATGGTTGTAGCTTTTATCAGTTTCGAAATATTTTCATATAAATAACGTTAAGTGCAAAAATTTCAACTTTCGGTCAACTTTGACTCTACCGAAATGGTCGAAAAACAATTGCAATTGTAAGCTAAAACTCTTATATTCTAGTAATATTCAATCATTTACCTTTATTTTACAACGACTTTGAGTCTCTAGCACAATATTTCGATTTATGGTGAATTTATGAAAAAAAAAAAAAAATTTTCCTTACGTCCGAGCGGTAACTCTTCCGAAAAAATCAGAATTTTTTTTGTGCGATTGTCGAAATGTTTGCACCATTTAAAATGATATTGTTAGTATACAATAAAGTTTTGTACATACTTACCTGGCAGATATATACTTAGCTTAGGTCTCTGACGTCACGACAGAAAATTCAAAACTCGCGGCACACGCTACCGGTAGGTCAGGTGATCTACCTTACCCGCCGCTGGGAGGCGGGTGTAAGAACCAGTCCCCCTTTCTTGTCAGGTTATTTTCTTCCACCTGTCTCCTGAAGGGAGGCTGGGCGGGCCATCAATCGTATATATCTGCCAGGTAAGTATGTACAAAACTTTATTGTATACTAACAATATCATTTTTGTACATGAACTTCCCTGCCAGATATATACTTAGCTGATTGACACCCTTGGTGGAGGGAAAGAGACACATACTTACTTAGAAAGTGGGGACAACACATGTTAAAGGAATACATAATATAAAACTCTGGTTCTTACCTGATTTAGGCAGAAGACTTGATAGTTACTGTCTATTAGTCTGCGTTGCCTAAAGAGTCTCAGCGAGGGCGTGACCTATGGCTGAAGAACTCTTTGGGTCTACCAATGGGAACTGAGTCCACTTACTTGGCAGAATCCAAGCAGGATCTGGTCAATGGGGATCAACCCGCTTACATGCCAGAGCCTATCACTACCAATTGCAAGGAGCCTCAAGCACAACCGATCACCTAACCAAATACTAACATTAGTATACGAAAGAAGGAGCTGCCTCCTGCAACCTCCTTCGTACAACCAAAAAACTCAAACTTAAAACTAACAGGGAAAAAGGATTAAAAAGGATGTGTTTCAGCTCCCTGCCCCAGCACTGAATCCGCCGATACGTAAGGGCCTAGCCCAAAACACTTATCATACGTAATCGATACGTCCCTTAGGTAGTGATTAGAGAAGACTGATTCACACCTCCAAAAAGTGGCCTTCATAAGGTTTTGTAATGACAAATTCTTCTTGAAAGCCAAAGACGTCGCGATGGCCCGTACTTCGTGCGCCTTGACTTTCAGAAGGTTAAACTGTTGCTGATTGCAAGAAGTGTGTGCTTCTCTAATAATATTCCTGATAAAGAATGAGAGTGCATTTTTAGATAAGGGCCTACTGGGGTCCCTTACAGAGCACCAGAGATTGCTCTCATTAGCAGCAAGTCTTTTCTTCCTCTGAAGATAATATTTCAGGCTTCTCACCGGGCAAAGAGATCTCTCCTCTTCTGTCCCAACTAAGGAGGATAAGCTTTTGATTTCAAAGCTCCTGGGCCACGGCGAAGAAGGGTTTTCATTCTTGGCTAGGAAAGCCGGAAGAAAAGAGCAAACCGCGGAGCCTCCTTGGAAACCTACCTCACCTTCTAGAGCCTGCAGCTCGCTGACCCTCTTCGCTGACGCTAACGCACAGAGAAAAAGTGTCTTCATCGAAAGGTCTCTGAACGAAGCAGCATGGGGAGGTTCGAACCTTGAGGACCTCAGGAAGAGCAGCACGACATCTAGATTCCAGCTAGGCACTAAGGAGGAGGTTCTTTTAACCGTTTCAAACGATCTGATTAAATCATGGAGGTCCTTGTCCTCAGATATGTTTAATCCTCTATGACGAAAAACTGAGGAAAGCATGCTCCTGTATCCCTTGATGGTGGAGACAACCAACCCGCATTTTTCCCTCAGGAAGATAAGGAAATCTGCAATCTGAGTCACAGAGGTACTGGAGGAGGAAACTTTATGAGTCCTGCACCAGCGTCGAAAAACATCCCACTTCGACTGGTAGACTCTAGATGTGGAAGGTCTACGTGCATTGGCAATAGCCCTTGCAGACTTTGCCAAAAAGCCCTTAGCTCTGACGAGACTCTTGATAGTCTGAATCCAGTCAGACTGAGAGCGGGGAGGTTTTTGTGAAACCTGTCGAAGTGGGGCTGTTTGAGCAGATCGACTCTTAGCGGTAGGGATCTTGGGACATCCACCAGCCATTCCAGTACCTCTGTGAACCAGTCGTGGGCGGGCCAGAACGGAGCTATCAACGTCATCCTTGCTCCCTCTGACGCTGCGAATTTCCTTAACGTTTCCCCTATAATCTTGAAAGGCGGGAACGCGTAAAGATCCAGATTCCTCCAATCCATCAGGAATGCATCTATTGCCACTGCTCTTGGGTCTGCAATAGGGGAGCAGTATAGATCTATCCGCGCATTCCTGGAGGACGCAAATAGATCGAGATGGGGCCTGCCCCACGTCCTCCACAGCTCCTGGCATACGTCCGCGTGCAGAGTCCACTCTGAGGGAAGGACTTGATTCCTTCTGCTTAGCAGATCCGCTCTGACATTTCTTTCTCCCTGTACGAACCTGGTGAGAAGCCTTATGTTCCTTTCCTCTGACCACAAAAGAGGAGCGATCTCGCTGTCTCGTACAGGGAGAAAGAGTGAGTCCCCCCCTGTTTCCGAATGTAAGCCAGGGCTGTAGTGTTGTCGGAGTTGATCTGAACATATTTCCCTTTTACGAGGGGTTCGAAGGTCTTGAGAGCTAACCAAATCGGTGTTAGCTCCTTCTTGTTGATGTGCCAGGACACCTGATCCCCCATCCAGGTGCCTGACACTTCTCTCAACCCGAGAGTAGCTCCCAACCTTTGTCCGAAGCGTCTGCATACAACACTAGGTTGGGGTTCCGAACCTGCAAGGAAAGGCCTTCCTTGAACAATAGAGGGTCTAGCCACCAACGTAGATCCTCCTTTATCTCTTGCGAAATCTTGAACGCAAAGTCCAGACCTTGAGATTTCCGATCCCAGTTCCTCGTCAGGAAGAACTGTAGGGGTCTGAGGTGCAACCTTCCTAGAGAAACGAATTGCTCCAGCGAGGAGAGTGTCCCCAACAGACTCATCCACTCCCTCGCTGTGCATACATCTTTCTCTAGAAAGATTGCTACCTTCTCCAAACCTCGGGTTATCCTCTCTGGGGACGGATACGCCCGAAAAACCTGAGAAGCCATCAGAATCCCCAGATAGATACGCTCTTGACTGGGGATTAGCTGTGACTTCTCGAAATTCACTAGCAAACCCAGAGAAGCTGCTAGATCCAACGTCACTCGTAAGTCCTCCAGACATTTCTCCTTGGATTTGGCCCTGATAAGCCAATCGTCCAAGTAGAGGGTAAACCTCACTCCCTCGAGATGAAGCCACTGGGCAACGTTCTTCATCAGTCCTGTGAATACTTGGGGGGCCGTGGAAAGGCCGAAGCATAGGGCCCTGAACTGAAAAACGTTCCCTCCCACATGAATCTGAGAAATTTGCGAGAAGTAGGATGGATTGGTACATGGAAGTAAGCGTCCTGAAGGTCCAGCGACACCATCCAGTCCCCAGGACGAAGAGCTGCTAAGACTGATGACGTCATCTCCATAGCGAACTTCCTCTTCTTCACAAAGACATTCAGGGCGCTCACGTCCAGAACCGGTCTCCATCCTCCTGAGTTCTTGGGAACTAGGAACAGACGGTTGTAGAACCCCGCTGAAAGAGGGTACTGAACCATCTCTATTGCCTCTTTCTCTAACATCAGCTCTACCGTTAGAGCGAGGGCTTGATTCATTAGTGGGTCTTTGTATTTGGCCACCAGTGCCCTTGGAGTGGTGGTCAAGGGTGGTCTCGAGATAAAGGGAATGAGGTATCCCCTCTTGATGATCGCGAGGGACCAGTTGTCCGCCCCCTTTCGTGCCCAGACATCTGCAAAGTTCAGAAGTCTGGCACCCACAGTTGTCTGGAGGACACACGAACTACTTCTTGGCCCTAATAGACCGGGAGAAGGTCCTTCCTCTTCTAGGTGGTCTCGAACCTCTGGAGGAAGAAGAGCGAGACGAAGGTCCTCCTCGAAAGGGTTCTTGCCTACTTTGAGCCTCTTTCTTCGTCTTCTGCTGAAACGAAGGTTTCGGAATTCTAGCCGAGCGAGCTAGCATATCCTGCGTCGCTTTTGCTGATAACGAGCTGGAGATATCATTAATAGTCTTCTTGGGGAAGAGTTGCGGGGAAAGCTGTGAATACAGCAAGGAAGCTCTCTGTGCGTGAGAAACCGCCTTGGTAAGAAAAGAGCAGAAAACGGCCCTCTTCTTTACCACTCCTGCACCAAAAAGTGAAGCAATTTCCCCGGAACCGTCTCTCACTGCCTTGTCCATGCAAGACAGAACTGCGTGGAGGTCTTCAGGCGAAAGAGTGTCTTGCTCTTGAGTCCTCTTAGCCAACACTCCAAGGGTCCAATCAAGAAAGTTAAAAACTTCTAAGACTCGGAACATTCCCTTCAGAAGATGATCCAACTCGCTCATACCCCACGTCGTCTTCGCAGAATTCAGCGCCGAGCGACGTGCGGAATCAACCAACGAAGAGAAGTCCGAGTCTGCAGAAGAGGGAAGAGTTAGACCCAAGGGCTCTCCTGACTCGTACCAGAACCCCATCTTACCCGTCAGCTTGGACGGGGGAAAAGAAAAAACTGTCTTGCCTTTCTCTTCTTTTGAAAGCAACCAGTCGTCAAAGTTCTTCAGAGCCTTCTTCATAGACACTGTAGGCTTCATCTTAACGACTGAAGACTTCTTAGCCGTATTGGTCGTTGAAAATAAGGACGGAGGAGACGGAGGAGCAACGGCCGAAAGAGACTCCCCAAAATCTTGCAAGAGGAGGTCTGTAAGTCTCTTATACAAAGAAACCGAAGCATCCTTGGGCAAATCTTCCTCGGAATCACCAACAAATTCTTCCGAAGAATGACGTCTAGAAGCTCTACTGCCCGGAGGAGAGCTAATCCTTGGAGAGCGCCTGTTCGGAGAGCGCCTACTAGGCGAGCGCCTACTGGAAGAAAAACCACCGGGAGAGCGCTTACACGGGGAGCGCCTACCAGGAGAGCGCCTACCAGGAGAGCGCCTACTTTGAGAGCGCCTCCCAGGAGAGAGCCTACTAGGAGAGCGCCTAGTTGGAGAGCGCCTACTAGGAGAGCGCCTACTTTGAGAGCGCCTCCCAGGAGAGAGCCTACTTGGGGAGCGCCTGCTAGGAGAGCGCCTACTTGGGGAGCGACTAGGAGAGCGCCTACAAGTGGAGGCCCGTCTGTCGGAAACAGATTCTAACTCCACAGAAGAGCGTCTGGATAAGGGAGAGCGCCTATCAGGCTCTCTGCGCCTGCTAGGCTCTTGGCGCCTGCCATCCTCAATACGCCTGCCAGGCTCTTGATGCCTATTGAGCTCAAAACCCCTGCCAGGCTCTTGACGCCTGCCACGGGGAGAGAAAACATCCACAGATGAATCCCTGTCAGAAGCGCGGCGCTTACAAGGCTCTGAGCGCCTATCCAATCGGGAGTGATCTAACGGAGGAGAAAACTTCCGTTGCCGCCTACCAGGCTCTTGGCGCCTACTAGGCTCTTGGCGCCTACTAGGCTCTAGACGCCTACTAGGCTCCGAGCGTCCGTCAAAAGGAGAGTGGCCACCAGGCGAAGAACTCTTCCTTCGCTCCTGACGAAAACGAGGCTCTTGACGTCTGTCAAGCTCTTGACGCCTAACTGAAGAGGAGCGGAAATCCTGAGGAGAGAGCCTGTCTGGCTCCTTACGCCTTACATGCTCACAACTCTCGCTGGGAAGAGAGGAGAGCCTACTCGGAGAAAGATCCCGAGCTCCAGCCTGCACTTCTGACCTCCTACTAACAGGCTCAAAAGCTTTTCTAGCCAAAGGAGATTTAGCCGAAGGAACGTTCTTAGACTTCTTCACCGGAAGTGAGGCGTCCTTCCGACGATGAGAAGTCCCGGCAATAGACTCCGCTAAAGCCGCAATCTGCGCCTGCAGACCCGCCAGGATACGCGCAGGAGATCTCTTAAACTCCTCTACAGGGGACGAAGTCCGAGAGCGAACAGGAGAAGCGTAACTGGACGAAATCTTGGTTCTCTTGCGTTCCACTTCTGGCTCTTCCGCGAAGGATTCGGGGCTGGAAGGAAGGGCGCAAGGATCCTTCCAGGGCCTCTTGAGAGGGCGAGACGACTCCGAGGCGCTCCATCTACGCTGAGGAGAAGGCGACGAAGATGACGAGAAGCACTGGCGCAATAACTTTTCTTGGTTCGATCCAAGGCAGCCTGGGAACGAGCAACAGGAACTGCCGAGGGGACGCCTGACCGGTGGGGGTTCTCCCTAACCTTCCTGCGGCTTTCGACTTTCCTCCTCCACTGGGTCTGGGAGTCTGGAAGAGGTCTAGGCCTGGAAGCGTTAGTGAGCCGGTCAGACGCACCCTCCACTGCACTAGGGGCACTGCACTGATCACTTGCACTATCATCACTCTTACCTTGTCGAGAGCGAGCGAGGCTCTCCTTACTCCTGATCGAGGCTCTCCAGAAGCAACTTCCGAAAACGAATCTTCGGGTTCAAAGCTGGGCGCAGGGGCTGAAACTGGAGAAGGAACTACTTCTACTACAGGATTCTCAGCGTCAACTTCACTCACCCTCGATCTACTAGAACTCTTTGAAGAAGCCTTGCGCACCCTATCCTTCTCTAACTTCCTCACATAAGAAGAAAGAGCCTTCCAACCATCCTCATCCAAATTCTCACACTCTTTGCAAGGGTTAATAAAAGAGCATTCATTCCCTCTACAAGACGTACATACCGAGTGAGGATCTAATGCAGCTTTAGGAAGCCTAACTTTACATTCCTTCTCTGAACAAACCCTAAATAAACTAGGTTTCTTAACTTCAGAATCATCCATGATTATAGATATGTAAGAGAAATCCAAAAGAAAAATCCAAAAAACAGTCCAAAAGCGTATGCCAAGCCAACAAACAAAGGGTACTTCACCAAAATCCAAATCGTCGGCAACGAGAACGAATTTTAACTATCGTAAGGACTGAACAACAGGTGTTGTCCAGCCGGCGACAGAAAATAATCTGACAAGAAAGGGGACTGGTTCTTACACCCGCCTCCCAGCGGCGGGTAAGGTAGATCACCTGACCTACCGGTAGCGTGTGCCGCGAGTTTTGAATTTTCAGTCGTGACGTCAGAGACCTAAGCTAAGTATATATCTGGCAGGGCAGTTCATGTACAAAATTAGCCGTTACATAAAGTTTTATATATGAAAATGTGCGCAAATTCATGTAGAATACAACAAAAAATGATTGAAGGTTGTAGCTTTTCTCTTTTTTTGAAATATTTGCATATAAATCACGATAAATAGAAAAAAAATCACGTTCGGTCAAATTTGACTACCGAAATAGTTGAAAAACGCAATTGTAAGCTAAAACTCTTACGGCCTAGTAATATTCCGTCATTTTTCTTCATTTTGAAACAAATTTGAAGTCTCTAGAACAATATTGTGATTTATGGTGAATTTTTGAAAAATATATTTACCTTCACTCCGCGCGCCGATTCGCGGCCGCAAGTCTCCGAAATACGTACATCGCATTATCCTAATATTTGCTCCTTTTCATATTAGCCGTTTTATAGAGTTTTATATATCAAAATGTGCGCAAATTCATGAAGAATACAATAAAAAATAAGTGAAGGTTGTAGCTTTTTCCATCTCCGAAATATGTGCATATAAAAAAATATATATAAAAATTTCGACATTCGGTCAAATTTAACTCGTCCGAAATGGTCGAAATCTGCAATTCTAATCTAAAACTCTTACAGTATCGTAATATTAAATCATTTGTCTTAATTTTGAAACAAATTAGAAGTCTCTAGAACAATATTTAGAATTACGGTGAATTTTTGAAATAACATTTTTTTACGTCCGCGCGTTACGAATTCGTACATCATTTTGTGATAATATTTTTTCGGTGTTGCTTTTATTGTTTTACTATGTATTATATATCAAAATGATTGCAATTTAGTGTACAATACAACGAAAAAAGTAACTCGTTAGCTTTGACCGTGCACAGCGTGATTTGAATACAATTATCTATGAATATTTTTTATTTCGCTACCATATCTCGCATTATTTACATACGATAATGATATTATTTTTCATTTCTGATGATTGCATACTAAACTTCAGGCAATGACAAAAAAATGAGCCAAAAATGAACTCTTAATCTTTAAAACTAAGCGCGCTGTGATTTTTTGAAAAAATATTTTTTCCGCCTCCGCACTGACTCCAAACCGGCGCCGGCATACAGGAGAGGTTTTGATTTTTAGGGCTTCGGCGTAAGAGGGTTAACAAACTTCATGCAAACAATCAAAGTAGTAGAACCAAATTAATAAGGCTTATGAATCTAGAACCACCTGCACAATGCAGAGTTTGTTCTAGCTGTGAGCATCTTTGAAGATGCTAAAAAGCCCTATATATTATCCTTTAGACAAAACAATGTGTGTTTATACTGTAGTACATCTGGTTTAAAATTACATTATTACTAAGCATTTTAAATTTTTTATTCTAGTATACTTTACCCTTCATATACTTTTGTGAATATAACTGGATAAACAAGTATATTCATCAAGATTCATAAATCTATAACTATCATTGTATAATTAAATTTTGTAAAAAAAAAAATATCTTTATTTACTAATCAAAACTAAGCTATTCTATCTTTCTCCAAAATTTCATAACATCTTTACAACTTTGTATGATCATTTGTATGATCATTCACAGCTTTACACATGTGCAACAATTCTATTATTATTATTTTGTTTGTCTGTCAGTTATCCTATTCAACCGGGTTGATCCTATTCAACTGGGTTGAATAGGATGACTGGTTGTTCTGGGTTGCATCCTGCCTCCTTAGAAATTTATCACTTTTCTTACTGTGTGTGCTGTTTCCAAGAGCACACTTTTCTGCATGAGTCCTGGAGCTAATTCAGGAACTGTTTTGCACCATATCATAAATATGGACATTGTTTTCTAGTGCTTTATACTGAACTATCTGACTATTTTTTAACTGATGATGTAGATGCTTTTTGGTAACTTTTTCTAGTAATAGTAAAATATTTAGTTCACTTTCCTTTTCCTTATTTTTATTGGTAACTTTTTTCTAGTAGGTAATAGTAAAATAATTAGTTCACTTTCCTTTTCCTTATTTTTATTGTCTTATTTATTAAAACAATGAATTAATGCATAAAAGGTTGAAGTATTAATATAATAACACTTGGAAATTAATAATGGAAAAAATTACAGGTTATAAATATGAGATGTAAACATTTTGAACATGAAAGGTAAGCCCCCAAAAAGTTACTAAGACCCCAAAAAGTTACTAAGACCCCAAAAAGTTACTAAGACCCAAAAAGTTACTAAGACCCAAAAAAGTTACTAAGTGTCTTTTGATACCACCATTATTTTTGGTATTGCTCGTTATAGGGTTAAGGGAGAAAGCATGGATCCCATTCACAGACTGTCTCCCTGAACAGAATCTGCTTGCTTGTATATTTTCTGAAGCTCACTAACTCTTTTGTCATTTGCTAGGGCTGCAAGGAACAGTGTTTCTAGTTTGGTTGAGACACATGGAACAGAGAGGCTCAATAAAAGGGTCACGTTAACCACTTGTGAGCTATGTCCAAATTCTAATATACAGAGTCGACTACTCTCTGCCTTGGAAGTCTCTTGGTTTGAAGATAAAATATATATTTTAACCTTTGTGTTTACATACTAAGACTAGCCTTGCTCTACACACCTTGAAGGTGGAAGAAGAGAGCCCCCTTAGCAGTCCTCAGGCATAGGAGGAGTTTCACTAACTGAGCTAAAGAGAAAGTTACAGACTAGGTCTTATAACTGTTGCAACATCAATGGAAGACTGCCTACATAAATTGGTGTAGTTGGCAAGAAGACTACTGTCTACATCTTGCAACAGTCTCCCCAGTCAGTCTATCTAAGGAAAGAGTGGTCCACCCTTTTAAGTGGTATCTTTAGCAGTGAGGTTGTCTGAGTAGATATGGATTGTGGAAGAAGTCATGGAGAGTCCACCAAGAACCATTTCTGGTTTGGGAACCATTATCCATCGTCCAGAATTGGCTAAGAGGGTCATCAATACGTTGCAATGAACCTGAAAACTTGTTCAGCCCTTTCTTGACCAAGTTGAAACTACCTTGCAGCATGGCGTCAGTTGCCTGTGCATGAGGGCCAAGGATTGGAGAACAAAATGAGGAAAGCAATAGTTCCTTAAGGCGGCAAACTAGGCCATTAACCAGCCCATGCCATAGATTCTGCCAGACCAGGGGATCCAAGGTCCACATGGCAGGAAGGACATGCTTCTGATAGTTCAGTGCATCTGGCAGAACTAGTAGTGTGCCCTGAAAAAATCGTGAAACCAAACACTCGATTTGATCTACCCATCATAGGATTCTCCACTAACTGGAGAAAGAGAGAGAGCCTCCTTGCTTCCTTCTCCATATGCTTAAGGACTGATGTCTTGAACCAAGACTACCACAGTCTAGGTATGCAACAGGTCGAGAAGCATTGAAGTCATAAGTGCAAAGCTTTCAGCTTCCTGACATAGATGAGAATATACTAAGAAATGTGGTCTTGTGACAAGATTACCACAGTCTTGGGAGTGAAAAAGGGTTGATAAGCGTTGATGTCAGGAGGTGAAAAACTTTCAGCTATCTAAGAGATTAGGAGATTATGTTCTTCCAAGGGCTGCATCCCAAAAACTATCTGGTTCCCAGAGCAGGCTCCCCAACCAAGATCCTAGGCGTTTGAAAAGAAAACCAAGTCTGGGTTTGTAGTAGGAAGGCACTTGCCTTCCATAGGCTTATGTTTGGACAGCCACTACTGTAGGTTCAACCTGATTCAGAGCTAAGGGGATAAACAAGAGTCCTGTGCCAAATGTAAAAATCCTCCTCACACTTTCCTTTGAAGGTAATCAAAGAAGTCAGTCATCCAGGGAAAGAATGACATTTTAGTACATGAAGTCAAACACTAAAGACTTTAGATTCGAGAGTAGGCTTGCCATAGAGAAGCTAAAACAGATCCTCGCACTAGAGGACTATCCCACCAGGCAGACTTGAGATACTCCCAGAGTCTGGCAGGGACATGAAAAAATACTTCCTGCATAACCCAGGTCTTCATCCAAATGCTCCTGGAGAGAGGATGACAGGATCGTCTGGTTCATCTTTATTCTGAATCTCGTCTTCTATTTTAAAAGAAAAAAGGGGCATTGCAGATTTGCTGACTACTGTGCTGTCTTGCAGACAACCGAGGGAACTTGCAGAACCTCGGCCCAACTTACAGACGACCATGCGAACTAACTGCTGACCCTGCGGACTCTTTAACAGTTTGCAGACACTTGGACTCGATACTATAAAGGACTCGATAACATTAAATGCAGGCCAAAATATGCGGAAAACACAGAAGCATAGCAAAGGCAAAACTGTGGGTTTGACAAACTGAGCCCAACCCTTCTGCATAACAGAAAATTTCTTAACTGTCCTGAGGGAAGAAGAGATGAAGGCCTGGAAGCGAAAATAACGGGGCTGAATGCAAATTAGTGACTCGGTCAGCATTAAAGGAGCACTCAACTTTTCTCTTCCTGAGGTTTCAAAGTAAAGAGCAGAAATCTCTAAAAGACATCTCAATCATTCTTACCACATAGGACAGAACTCGGAGACAAACTGAAGCAATGTCTCTCGACTAAAACTGGAAGTCCTCTTATCTTCTTAACCAGTGCTCCTGCTGCCTAAGGGGAGGGAGCGTTCTTCACAAAGCTAAAAAATACTAGATATAAATGTACTGTCCATTTATGCAAAGGACATCACTCTTAGACACTAACTGGCATGGAGCGCCGCCTGGCACTGAAAAGGAGACCTCTCTAATGCAGATTAATGCCCCAAGTATGGTGTCCAGATGCGGGAAACTAATACTGAAAAATTAATGCCAGATAACAGAGATTGGCATCGGTCACTCCAAAAAACCAGAGCCATCCACTCAATCGGGAACTAGCACTCAAGAAAGAACAAAAGTGCTTTCTAAAAAAAACTGTCAACGTAAATGAAATAGGAGACATACCATTGTCACTATCTCTTCAAGGGTTGAGACATGCTGTGAAAAATACCTACGCTGCTTGTCAGGGCTAATTTGAGCTTGACGACAACACAGATGTCCTTCCAACAGCAGTCTGAGGGTTTTCCACTACATGAACTTAAGTGACAGGTTCTATGTTTGTTTGTATGGTGTTTTTACGTTGCTTGGAACTAGTGGTTATTCAGCAATGAGACCAATGGCTTTACGTGATTCCAAACCATGTCGAGAGTAAACTTCTACATGGTGACAGGTTCTACTGAGGAGATGACTTCCCACAGGCACATCCTACCAACCTCCTTTGGACCTTCGGTATATCTTCTTCCTTCCAACTAGGAGTGTTAGAGAGCACTCTGGAGCCAGTAGACACTTGTAAATTACTGGGCACTAAGGTGCTGGGTTCTTACGAGCAATGGAAGTGTGTTTTGGTGCCAAATACTGGCGCCCCACAACTGGAAGTTCAGGAGACAAGTGCCGTGGACTTCCAAACGAGAATTCATATCACTAAAACACATCCTTATGGTTACCTATTCAATGGTTGTCTGCCGAGGCCTGGAACCGGACAACAGGCTCGACTGAGGGAGGGCAACTACCTGGGGCAAACCCCTTTGGACTCCCTTGGACTGCAAGTATGTCTTCTTCCTGATTTAGGAGAGCATAACAGTGACTTTTGGTTCTGATGAGCCAGATATTCACTTCGTCCCCTACACTTCCAATAGGATGCCTTTTCAGTGGGTGTCTATCACAGCCTGGGAACGTACAACAGGTACTACTGAGGGGGCAACTACCCAGGGGACTTACCATTAGCCTCCATTGGATTTTCAGTATGACTTCTCCCAAGTTCAGGGGAGTATGACGGTGACTTGGGTCTAGGAGAACTGACAAGCTGGGTAATCACCTCCTCCACTGCACAACACTTCACTATTACAAGGTTAACTTCTGTTAACCCATACAAGACTGGCAAAGGCACAGCAAGGAAAACAGGGAGCCAGGCATGGGAGGTAGACAAGCGGGAAGAGTTTGCGCCAGACGATCAGGAGCGAGTGGTAAGTGTTCAAAGGCGAGAGTTAAGTACCCAACAGATGTAGTCACTCTGGAGTAGGTGCTGACCGTTTGGGAATCAGCACCGAATGCTTTGGGGTTAGAGCCAAACTTTTGGCAAGCAGCGCCAAGCACACAGAGGTACACAGCGCAAAGTGCTCAGAGACTGCGACTGTCATATGGAGCCGAGAGGAGAAACTCTCGAGCTGGCGCCAGACGCTGGTTGCTTCCAGGTTGTAGATGGCGAGACTTGCAGATATTTATGTCATTGCCGAAATATTTGTTTGGCAGTGAATGCAATGTTTACATTCTTATTATGCTACTTGGCAAAGATGGCAGCGAAAGCAAATTTCTGTTTACTATTACGCTACTCGGCAAAGCAGTAGGTAGAGAATGCAAATGGGGTCTTATTATACTACTCAGTAAAGGTGAGGTAAACAATGTGCTATTGCAAATTCGTTACTGTAGCAAAATACAGTGTTCCCCCACTTTTGTGTAGGAATAAGTTCCAGAACCTGCTGCAGAAATGCAAAAAAACCCTCTAATAATCCTTATAACTGCCAAATACCCAGTACCTCTGTAACTAAAATGCTTGTAACTGTCTATTTTAATATTTCATAGCTTAATTTGATAGTTAAAACAAAAATATACCTTAAATTATCCTAATAAAACAATTTAATATAATTTCAAATAAAAATACATCCAAAACCATAATCCGCAAGAACCCTAAGTAATCCTACATTACAGTACTAATCTACTATTGTTATTAAGTAAGCTATATACACCCCTGAAATGCCTATAACTGCCTATTTTAACAGTTCATCCCCAAACCTGACAGATCAAACAAAAATATAATTCAAAATACTATCTCAGAGCACCCTAACATTTTAAAGTCATGTTGCAAAATTATGTATCAGCGGACAACTGTTATTTGTAAGTAGTATCCCCTACCATTCAGACGCACGTTTTTTTTGGCCTATGTAACTATGCGCATTTGTTCTGCACCTAAATTTTATGTATACTGATATTTTCCGGTGTAGTAAGACTATTTTGAAATTATATTTACTGAATATGTACGTATTTTAGGATTGCAATATTGTATAGAGCATATCTAAAATATCTGGATAATTTAGAATGACGGGACACGTACGTACCTCCAAACAGAAAGCTAGCTTTGTTACGTCACTTTAGTATTTTCATTATTACATACAAATACATTTATGATAAAAAAAGATTTGCTACAGTAAGTTCTTGGTTTATGTCGTATTGTGGTTAGTCCTTGCATCTCCCATAGATTTGTTAAAAATTCTTCTGCTCTCTCTCTCTCTCAGTAGTATACATATTACTTTAAAGAAAAAAAACAGCAAAATATCTGTACTAACATATTTCACTTAAAGAATCCATTTACGTACATTGTATTGATGTAATCACTATAAAAATATTTAAAATCCATCTGAATTTCTTACATAGGCAATTTAAAACTTCCAGGCTTCAGTATTTTAGCAATTTTTCTGAGTGACTATGTCACAAACATATATGTACAAAATTAAAAACAATAATTCCATTAATAAATTAGTTTCTTATAGCAGCTAAATTATTTTCCTAAATAAATATTTTGGTAATATGCATCATCAGCTGATTCTCAGAGCATAAAAAAGACAAAAATACAAGGCTACAGGTCTAAGCAAGTCTTCAACTGTGATGAGACTGGCCTTTTTTGGAAAAAAATGCCTCGTTGGACGTACATCATGCAGGAAGAGAAGAAGCTACCCAGGCATAAGCCTAAGAAAGACAGGCTTACGCTCGCACTTTGTTCGAACGCCAGTGGGGATTGCAAGGTGAAGTCCCTACTTGTCTACCATTCCGAGACTCCTCGAGCCTTCAAGGCCCACAAAATGCTTAAGGAGAAGCTTCCAGTGATGTGTAGGGTTAATGCAAAAGCCTGGGTAACAAGGCTTTTGTTCACCGAGTGGGTAAATCTGTGTTTCGGCCCGACAGTGAAAAAATTCTTGGAAGAGAAGCGCCTCCCTCTGAAATGCCTGCTGGTGTTGGACAATGCCCCTGCTCACCCTCCTGGCCTCGAGGAAGATATCCTAGCGGAGTATTCGTTCATCAAGGTTCTTTATCTTCCGCCTAACACCACCCCTCTCCTCCAGCCCATGGACCAGCAAGTGATATCGAACTTCAAGAAGCTGTATGCGAAACATCTTTTCAAGAGATGTTTCGACATCACCGATGCCACAAACCTCACCTTGCGTGAATTTTGGAAGGAGCTTTTCGATATCGTAATATGCATCCGACTCATCGACCAAGCTTAGCAGGAGGTTTCGAGGCGAACCTTGAATTCCTCGAGGGATTCGACGTGGGCGAAGCTGGTGCTGCAGATTCAGAAACAGTTGACGATCCTGAAACTGTTTCGCAACCAGATCTTGACGAGATCGTTGCACTCGGCAAGTCCATGGGGCTGGTCGTCGACGAGGACGACATCAATGATCTTCTCGAGGAGCACCAAGAGGAGCTTACGACAAATGACCTGAAGGAGTTGGAGGCCATGCAACATAACGTCGTTCAAGAGGAGTTCTCTAGCGGCGGCGAGGAGGACGACGACTCTATGATAACGGCAGAAATTAAGGATGCTCTAGCTGCTTTTCATAAGGTGCAATCATTCGTAGAAAAGAAACACCCCAAAAAGGCTTACACAGGTCGTATGCTTGCACAGTTCGATGACGTTTGCCCGAGTCGTTTCAGGAACATTGTCAAAAGTAGGCAGAAGCAATCTTCTTTGGATAGTTATTTTTTAGAGGCCTTTAGTAGGAGTAGTAAGCAAAAAGGAAGAACCAAGCGATACTAAAAAAAACAAAGTTGAAAGTGGTGAAGAAGTTGAAATAAAAAAAAAAAAATCAAATTTTAAGTTTTTTGTAAAGTTAAGTGTTACAGTTTTGTAGATGTGTTTCGTAAAGTTTAGTTTATGTTTTCCTTACATTTTTTTATGTGTTTCGTAAAGTTAAGTGTATGTACGTATCTGCCGTTTGTCCTCCTCCTCTGTCGCCACTTTCGAGGATAGCCTCATTCGAAAGGTAAGCTTCCACATTTTACTACATACGTATTTATGTACGTACAGTATTTCTTGTATACCATGTACACTAATACACTTTATTTACAGGTATATGTATTAGCAGTACGTATTAAGTTAGGTATTGAATGGTCCAAATTGTTGTAGTATTTCATTGTTTATAGGTCAACTTAGCTTTATGTATTATGAAATTTACTGGGGTGTTTTTGGAGGGGCTTGGAACGGATTAGCCATTTTATATGTAAAATGTGGTCCAAGATACGAAAAGATCATGATACGGAGGCCGCCTCGGAACGGAATAATTTCATATCTCGAGGTACTACTGTTCAGTGGTCCCCCCCGTATTCGGGGGGGATGTGTACCAGACCCCCCCGCTAATAGTTAGAATCTGTGAATAGTTGGAAACCCTATAAAAATGATGAAAACAGCCTTATACTTGGTTTTTTTAATAGTTTTATCACAAAATGCACATTATATGATGAAATTGATAGAAAAAACCAGGAATTTCTGGATATTTCTCATAGAAAAATACTGCGAATAGGCGAATTTTCCACAAATAATGGGGGGAAATGTTCCCGAGAGAAATCCGCACAATGTGTGAGTCTGCGAATCCTTAGAACACGAATACCTGGAGGTTCACTGTATAGTCATATCTATTCTCAGCTGATAATTAGGCTGGTATATATGTGCAACAGCAAATGTGACTGTCTGGCCCAACAAGGTTAAATGCTCCCCTGTAATCTGGTGTTCCAATTTTATCCTTTAAAGTTGCTGAGTGAACTAAGATAAGGCTTTTGTTATCAACATCAAGGAGGGTATACAGCTAACATCCAGTCTGTGTCCCAGATGCAGATGAAAAAGTGGATTAATTTACCTCCTACTGTATTGTGCATCCTCATGATCCTCTGGACAGCCTTTGCAATGCTATTGGAAGCTTGTTCTATGATGATTCACTGTAAAACCTCCAATTTCAGTTCACTTGCACTATGCTTACTGTTCATTCCAGAGGAAATACTTGAATACTATCAAACATTTTCTCAACATTCACGCCACTGAAAACACAAGGATACTGCACATTTGCACTCACACCACTGACAACACAAGGATACTGCACATTTGCACAATTACTCTTATTAATTTCAAACCTTACAATGTAACTGTTCTACATTCACAATAAGATTCACATCAAGCTCAGCTGTCTAAAAATCTTGGGAAATGGCTTATTGCAAAGGTATAAAAAGAAATAAAAGTGAGATATTTTCACTATGGTAATCTGATGTTGACTGAGACCACACTGCCATACCCAGCACTAGGTAACACTGCACAAGTCATAAGTGTGTATAAGTACAGAACATTACTGAGCATCCTACCCCATCTGAACATCATTGCTTTATAGGGATATTTTTTTTTTTTATAAAAAAAACACAAATCACAAACAGTTATGCTAAATCTAAATTTCTGATAAAAATTTCAGTGAGTCTCAATGCTTGAATTTCATAAAATAAAAAATAATGAAATGATTTTAAAACAAAGGCCACATACATAATTTTACTAAAAGTCAAATGCAATATATCTACAACTGTTTTCTACTCAACAAATTATGTAAACTTACGCTTTATTTGACAGAAGGTATAGAGCAATGGCTGTTCCAATTACTTCTTGCATGTCTGACCCAATTATAGCTATTTCAACCATTATCCATACCAATACACGTGGAATCTTTGGGTACTGTCGATAGCATACTTCAGCTAAATGCAGACCGGTAACAACACCAAGGCGAGCTGAAAGACGTTGCATAACAAGTCCTAATATAGTTGCCCACATCAAGACCCATAAGAGCTGCAAGGAAAGGTTAATGTTAAAATATAAGTGTGTGAGATATCATCCAAGATGGCTTGATTTACCAAAGTAACAAAGTTACTATCACCTAATAAATGATTGGGAAAAGTTTTAATATGCAAGAATCCCATTGATGCTTAAAATTTGCCAATAATTAACATACTGGACACTTCTGCCCTTATTCTATTTCCATTCATGCAATTGTAATAACTTCTGTATGACTTATGGTACAATACATAGTTACCTTGATACTGCCATTATGCAGAAATTTACAAACCTGGTAATTTGCTGCTGCACCCGACTGAAGATCTGACTCAATGTTTCCAGGATCTAGGTAAGCAATGCTCATCAGAAATCCAGGCCCCGTGAATGCCCAGAATTTACGGAAACTGAATATTTTCTGTGAAAAAAACCATGAAATTCATATAAACAAAAGCCATGATAACTTAATATTATCTGTTGTAAAATTCTGGAATTATCTTAAGAAAAAAATTCTCACTACAATCATAATAATTTCATGTTAAGTTTTCCTATCAGGTCTAGTTCTTCATCAATCCCCTTTTCAGGTTTTCCTAAACCTTCCTACAGGTCTTTGTAGTGTTGCTTCCACAGTTGCTGTTTATCTCATTACATGCTCAAACCATCTCTTTCTTTTGTTATCTCAGTTCATTTTCTAGTTGCTGGACAATACATCTCTTTCACTTCCCCATAAGTAACACAACCTACCTTCTACAGTAGCCACACACTTCAAAGGTAAATGAAAAAGAAGGAATCAAAATAATAGTATGGAATAGTACAACATTATGTAACTGTTGTGTGAAATTAATCACATGTAAAAGGCTTGAAAAGGGAAGAATATCCAGTGCATATACTAATTCAAAGATTATATAAAAACATGCAATGATGATATTACAATATGCTGTAATACCTTCAGTAATATATAACACACTGACACTTACTGGTTACAAAAACAAAATTCTGATGTCAGATAACTTTCTACATGATTGTGTTAATCACCAATTTTCTCATTTCTACTGTTTGTGAAAATCTCCATTGCTGTCATATTGGGATTCTTAACCAAGCAGTGAAGTATTTTATTTATATTGATAAAGGCAGTCCCCAGTTATCAGCGGACTCAGTTAATGCCGATCCGGTTTTATGAGGCTTGTGTATAGCGCCATAAAATCAGTGATTTATGGCAACATAGCACTCCGAGTTCCGGTTATCAGCGACATTAACTGGATATTGGTGCCACAAGTGCCATAAATTGCCTAGTTTCGGTTAATGGCAGATTTTGCTTATCAGCACCCTGCCAAGAACGGAAACCCCGCCGATAACCGGGGACTGCCTGTAATCAATATCTCAAGGAATGAAATTTATTAAACCTATTTCCTACCACTGGTTAACATTTCCTTAACATCCTTGAAAACTAGTAAAGTCTCATAATTATTCAATACCAAAGCTAAGTTTACCAAGCAGCTACACCAATATGACATGCTGCTATGAAATGCAATTATTGGATGGGATAAGCCCCAGGAATACTCTTAAGGGGGCCGGCCAGAACCCTTATATATGGGGGTATAGGGCGAAAAATGCAAAGTCATGAAAAAATTCATGGAGCTTCATATGGCAATCGAGAATACATATAAAAAGAAACTTGGGAAATTTGCTAGCAAATACTGAAGCAAAGAAGAACATGCTGTTGGAAGTGTATCCTAATGCACTTCCTCTTTTTCTTCTTCTGAAGAGACAGGAGACAAGTTGGAAGGGGGCTGAGCAGGTGCTGGAGTTTTTGAAACCACCCCAAAATGCCAAAAAGTTTTTGCTGGATATCCATCATTGAAGAATCGGCAGAAGTTTGAAGTCCTGAAGGATATGAAGGCACTGCAGGAGTTGCAAGTCCTGGTAACTGAGGTGCAGACAAAAGTCACACTGAAGGAGGATGATGCACCAATGGGAGCTGAGGTGCTGATGGGCGCTAATGGAGACTTGGGAGCCAAAGGGAGCTCTTGCAGTAGTGAGTACTTTGGCGCCGATGGGCACTCAGTTGACAACGGGTACTCATGAAATGGTTGAAATGAAAAGGGTATAAGTGCCGATGGGCACTCTGGCACCATTGGGAGCTTTGAAGTCTCCCAGAGACTAGAAGTCAACAAATGCACAGGTGCCAACAGATGCTCAAGTGCATGGCACTTCTTAGGCCTAGAAGAATTTTCAGCAGGCACTGAATAATCTGACACTGACATGGGAGCCCCTTCTAGGGCAGACACAAGCACATTACTATGAGGCTCTATGGACTCTGAAACGGAATGTACGGCTGACGAGCGAGGGGCAAAAGGGGTACCTAGTGCCAACAGATGTTCAGATACTGTCCTTGGTGTAGGAACACCCACTGGTATGACACTAGATCTTTCTTATGAAGATTTCCTAAAGGAGAAAGACCAACTCCTGGATGAAGGAAATTTCTGGAGCAGACTGCCCTTCCCCCACTAGAAATTCCTGGGAAAAGCGCTTGGGACTGTCCAAAAACTACAAGACGGGTGTTGCTAGGAAGGAAGATTACTAGCCTTCTTGGAAGACACAGGAGAAAGTGAATATGTCCTCACTCATCTTTTCAGCAGACAAAATTCATCGCAAAGCACCATTGGCACTTGGGCGTCAATTCCTCTGAGCACAGAGATGCCTTTCCAGCAGTACTCTGTCAATACCTGGGATACTACAACAGGATCGACCGAGGGGGTCACTACTCATGGATAGACCCCACCAACCACCCTCGAGCTACAAGAATGACTCCTCCCAAGTTAAGAGGAGTATGACAGGGACCTTTGCCAGGAGAATCAGTGGGACAGCAGCCATCTCCTCCACTGCACTAGCACTTGCAATAACACTTTCATCAATTTTACCTACCTTGTCCATGGGAACTTTGACTGAAGCTCCCAATTGTTCCAAGGCCTGTAACATCATAGAAAATTTCCGATATACTTGTGATTCGAGGCTGGCAACAGGATTGGGTTCGGGTGCAAGGGGTCCAGGGTTAGGATCGGGTTGTAAAGCTTGAGACATGGGAACAGATGTAACAGAAGACGAATGAGAAATAGAGACATCAATTTCAACCTGAGTAGCTAAAGACTGCCTACCACTAGCCCTCATAGCTGCTTTTCTCTTTTTATCTTTCTCAAGCTTATTCAAATGAGTCTTAACAGTCTTCCACACCTTATCCCCCAATTCTCACATTCGTTACAAGTTAATTGAGGCGAACAATTCTGACACCTACAACTAACGCAAATGGAATGCTGGTCACAACAAGCTTCAATTAGCCTAGTATTGCAGCCTTTGCTGCAATACCTTACACTCTGTGTTCTGCAATCGGTTCACTTAAGGTAGATTCATGGGTGAGCCCTATGCCTGAGAGACTTTTGTTTGGTGGCCTCTGATTGGCTGCTATTGGGAGGTAGGCAGCTCACTCAGTGTCTCATATTTTCATCTGTTGCTGTTGCTAAGGAAACTAGCAATTTGTTTATATTTCTTCAATTATCTCACACTTTGCACAAGATAGGAAAGTTTTGGTCATACCATAGGATTCAGTATTAATTATATAACTAAATCATCTTTTCCGAAATCAATAAGATAAATCACAAAGAAATTACAAGTAAAAGTGAAAAGAGGCATTCTTTATAGCTGTTTTTACTCATCATTGGATTTTGCTTCATTTATGCTATCAAGTTAAGATAAAACTTGTATTTTCATACAATAAATTCACCCTGAATACGCTGGTGCTTTCAGATTTTAGATGCGTGTGATATGTGCAGAGAAAATATAGAATATGTATTATGTTGCATCCATAAATGATTCAAGTTTGACAGTACAGGCAGTCCTCGATTATCAGCGGACTCGGTAATCAGCAATCCGGTTTTATGGGGCTTGTCTAGTTCCATAAAATCGGCAATTTAAGGCACCATAACGGGCCAAGTTCCGGTTATCGGCAACATAAGGTTGCTTTGAGCACTGATAACTGGTTATCGGCACCATAAGTGCCATAAATCGCCAAGTTTCGGTTAATGATGGTTTTCACTTATCAGCACACCCCAAGGAACGGAACCTGCCCCAATAACCGGGAACTGCCTGCAGTGCCAAGAGACAGTGATCTGCAAGACACCGTTACATTGGTTGTCCCGGCGAGAGCTTTGAGTTGCCAATTAGTGATATAAGATGGTTGCAATTTCAACATTATTTTACCATGTTATTTCATTACATTTTCCATAAATAAATACATGGAATTCCCATTATGACAGTCAAACATTTTCAATCCAATATCATTATGCGAGTATGTCTGGACATATCTGATAAAAAAGAAATAATAAAATAATCAGATGGATGCATCTGGTATTGTTAGAGCCTCAGATCAAGCTGGGGGATATTCAGTCCAGGGAAGAAGCGGAACTCTACGGACAGACATCACACTCATCAACCCAGCCTGAGCTTTAACCAGGTTGTTTCAGTATATTGTTTCTAATTTTCTTATAAGAATATATTTTCAACATATTCTTCATCTTCTCTTCACATATCACACGCATCTAAAATCTGAAAGCTCCAGTGTATTTGGAGTGAATTTATTGCATGAAAAAACAAGTTTTACCTTATCTTGATTACATGAATGATACAAAATCCAATGATAAGTAAAAACACGTATAAAGAATTAAATCCTTCTCTTTTCACTTTCACTTGTAATTCCTTTGTGTTTTATCTTATCGATTTTTGGAAAAGATGAGATACTTGTACAATTAATACTGAATGCTATGGCATGACCAAAACTTTCCTATCTTTTAGAAAACTTGAGATAAATGAAGAAATACAGTACAGTCCTGAAATATGCGTGGTCGGATTGTGCGATTCCCCTTTTATGCAGTCGCTAGTTCTCAAAAATATTTTCTGCATCTGCGAAGCCGTTCAAAGTCTGCGAGTCACGTGCCACAAAACGTATCAAATATATTGTCTTTTCAAGTATTTCGGGGGGAGGGATGGTGTCTGAGAGAAGGGGTGGGTGGGGAATGTGAGAGAAAGATTTCCTGCTCAGCCACTGGTTAAAACGGAAGGCTCCCGCTCAGCCATTAGCTAAGACAGAAGGTTCCACCTCACGCACTTGTGACATCATAGCGCAGTGTGTATGAATGATCGGTATCATCATCATCGCTATAGTATGCATTACGTATTCAGACCTGCGAAGTGTATTCGGATCATCTGCATCATGTATACATCTGCCCAGAAGTCGAAGAGGAAGACCCTTTCTCTTGGAACTACAAGGCTTGTCCTTAGGTTAAAGGATGAAGGAAAGATCAACTGTGCAATCAGCCACCAGCTGAGCATTTAGCCGTGTCCTCCATTTTGGCAGCAGTCAACAACTTGAAATCCATCATTGCTGAACATGAAGTAAGAATTTTTCTGTCTAGGTTAACTTGCTTTGACTAACTTTTGGCATTTGATAATTTATCTTTTTCTATTGTTGAAATAGATTTTGATGAAAATGATTAGAAGTTATTAACAGAGAAGCAGATGCTTCAGAGAGAGAGAGAGAGAGAGAGAGAGAGAGAGAAAGTTACAAGGATTAGGATGTCTCAAAGACTTGTTAGTCCATCCAAGGAGACATCGTGTGCTTACTTATCAGTAGGAGCAGGTTTTACTGTGCATTCACAGTGTCCTAATGATTTTGTCTAGCTTTCTTTTAAACTCTTCCACACTGTTGCAGTTTACAACTTCTGGTGACAGTTTATTCCATGTCTCACATATCTTGTATGTAAAGAAGTTCCCACAATGGGATGTGTTGTTATCTCTTCAGTTCTAGCTTCCATCCATTATTTCTTGTCTGGTTTTCATTTAAGGTAAATAGGTTACTGTCTACTTTTGTTATACCTTTCAGTATTTTGAATGTTTCTGTTAGTTGTCCTCAAATTCGTCGTGTTTCTAAGGCATCCATGTTCAGGCTTTCTAGTCGTCTTCGGTAACCTATTTGCCTGATGGATGGAATTAACTTTGTGGCTCTTGCTTGTGCTCCTAATCTATTTACATCTTTTCTTAGTGTTGGTGACCAAAACTGTACTGCATATTCAAGATGGGGTCTAACTATTGATGTGTAGAGCTGCAGCACAGTCTCCTTGTTTCTGTATTTGAACTGCCTCTTTATGTATCCCACTAGTTTCTGTGCCTTCTATTCTGCTTTTATACACTGTTTTATGGATATCAAGTCCTTGGTAATAATGACTCCAAGATTCTCCTCTTGTTCTACACTATTTATGCCATCCCAAGTAGCATGTAGCTGGCATAAGCTCCCAAGGGTTGTTTGTTCCTATTTGTAATACTTTACACTTATCTACATTAAAAGGCATTTGGCCCTTTTTTTTTTTTTTTGAGAGATAGAGAGAGAAGAGAGAGAGAGAGAGAGAGAGAGAGAGAGAGAGAGAGATTGTTCAATATAAACTTCAAGAAACTGTAATTTCAAGTTGAATTTTTATCATTTCTTTTTAAGAAATTGTAATTTCAAATCAAATTTTGAATTTTTATCAGTTCTTTTTTATCGTAGAGTAAATTTAGATGAAAACGATTACATAGTGAATGTGACAGACAAAGAAACTGAGACAGGAGCTCATAACCAAAGTTGTTAGGCCTAACAGGAGTGAAGACAGGCATGATCCGCCAGTCCCCGAAACCTCAAATGTTCACAAAGCCTTCCTTCTGCAGAAGAACTCTTCACTGAGGATGAGATAGAGGAGTTTGAAGGTTTTTTGGCAGTGGATGGTTAGAGGAAATTCCACCCAAAAGGTTTGTTAAAGATTTTTACAGCCGGAAATGACTGTATTGTGCAGTACACTTCCACCCAATGGTGGCAGTGTTTGCATGTGGGAGTTTTCACCATCCTGGGTGTAATTCTAAACTTTTTCAAGTTATTGAAACCTTAAAACCTTTTTAATGTTTTATTTATCCATAAGAACAATTTCATATTAGAAAAAAAATACAGTATAGTACATAGAAAGTATTGAAAATGGGTAGTAAAAAAGTTTGACTGGGTAAGTTGCCGTTTGCCTTGGCCCTAATGGAATTATTTCCATAAGGTATGTGTATCGAAATCTGTGATTTTCCAGTTCTGCGAGGCTGTGGATCTACCAAATTTTCGCATAATTGGGGACCGTACTGTATAAACATATTGCTAGTTTTCTAAGCTACAGACAAAAATATGGGACACCTTGTGATACCAGCCAATCAGAGGCCGCCAAACAAATGTCTCGTAAGCATAGGGCTCACCCAACAATCTACCTTAAGTGAACCGACTATAGTATCAGACATTACCGACTATAGTATCAGACATTACCGGCTACTAACATAAACAGTCTCAGCCTAAGTTGAGATAAAAGCAGACAAAATCAAAATACTGGATTCCTGATAATAGCTAATCAATGCCAAAATGGCTACCAAAGGCAAGAGTACTTCACCAAATGCCACAGAAAACGATTGAGAAGATTCTATCAGATTCAAAATTCTGCTGCTGCTAACCACTGTTACCGTCATCAGTCTGCAGAAACAACTGATTTGTTTTGCTGGGTTGGTTCCTCTCTTCCCCGGTGGTAGCGGGGTGGTCGCCTAATCAAAACAATAGAGCACTACCGCAAGTTTCAAAATTTTAGCTGACGATGAATAGTGAAACTAGAGCTATTTGCTTGGTAAGTTGCATGCATAAAACCAAGAAGTCTCATTTTTTGTTTCAATCTGTCAAACTACCATTGGGGGTGGAAGTATAAAAGCTATATGTATAATGGAAAGGTAAGGTTCATTTTAAAAATTACCTTTAGGTTGGGTAAGTGTGGTAGCCATCATAAATTAAATAGTAGAAAATTGATTAACTGATTACTATAGGTTTATTCAGTTGGTATTGTCAGCAGGAATACACACATAGTTAACTTATGCTAACTAAGATTTTTGTAAATAAAATCAGTAGAAAATATATATTTTACGTAGTGATTGTATAATTTACTTTCAAAGATTGTTGAAGTAAAACCACTGCTATTGCTCCTTACCCCTTCCATTAATGAACACTGGTTCCTATGAAAAAAATATATAGGTTGTGATTGTATGATTTACTTCCAAAGACTGTTGCTCCATACCTCTTCAATTAATGAACACTGGTTCTTAAGGAAAAAAAAAAACATGACACGAGTGTTGACCACTAATACATACTTCTTTTTGTATCAGTGGTAGTCGTCTACATCATTATTGTCCCCAAAATCCAAGGATTAATTACAACTAGTAGGTTTGCACATTTTTACCATCAACCAAATTACAGTATCCTAATTCAAACACTTAAATATTCCTCATAATAACAAAAAAGAAAGGTATGAAAAACTTACATTTTCTGATTTTGGGATCTCTATTTTTTCATCAGCAAAGTATGTATCAAACTCTTCTTCATTTGCTGTTAAACTTGTATTTTCATTGAGTGTTGTAGTACTATTGGAATTGCTAACTGGACTTATGGGCCATGAAGTTACAACAGTATCACTAGGACGTACAGGGGTTGCTCCATCTTCTCCTCCACCCCCTGTCTCTGTTCTGTCTTGTTCATCTATGTTACTCATTTGTCCTTTGTAGTGGTAGAGTACCTGGAAAGAGTAAACAATGAAAATCATCATCATATCATAAGAGAAACAGAAAAGGTTTTCTCTTCAAGGATACAAATGCTCACAGAAAAAAGCCTTACCCCATCAGTTGAAGTGATGACAAAATTTATTTATTGCTAAAAATTAAATTTTTATAATGAAATTAGGTTTTATATATACCTACCTACCAAATAATTTCACAGCTAACTTTCTAGAATTGGCAGCTACAATTTTGAAATTTGTGTCTTGCTATTTTTTAGTGGCTAGGAGAGTAGCCCAGCCCACTTTTGAGGAAAGAGAGGAACAACTAGCATATATGGCTTCAATCTGTTTATGCCGTAGGGTCATGTGAGGGAAAGAAGGCAGGATCCAATCATGCACGTAATTACTTGAATATATATAGTACGTATATACATAACCTAATTTTATTATAAAAATGCCATTTTCATATAAGTAACTTACCAGGTAATTACATAGTTGATTCCCACATTGATAGGAGGTGGGATGCATGAGCACATTTACACCATCACCACATGAGAGGTGATAAATTGAGAATAAGAGAATGCTAGCATTTAAATAATGTCTGTTGTTTACCTCATAAACAAGCTGCTATTTGGAAGCTACTGCCTTTGGATGGAGCTTGTTTATTCCAGTAAACCCAAGGGTCGCCTACTATACAGTGGGTGCCTTGTAGCATGGATGATTCTAACTGCCAACAAGGATGACAAGTTGTCCCTGCCCAGGAGCAGTACATAATAATTAACCAGAGAAATACATCACCTATTACCACCAAAAAAAAAAAAAATGCACCACTACCTAACCATAAAAGACTGAAGAGTACTATGCTACACAGTACTCCAAGGCTTCTGTAAAATTCCAACACCATAATTAAACGAAAAAAAAGGAAGGAAGGAAGGCTTTCTCCTGAACACCACGCCAGCAACTGAGAAGGGGCTCAAAGTACTGCAATTCATGGCGATATAATGGGCCAAGTTTTAGTTACCGGCACCATAATGGGCCAGGTTTTGGTTATTGCCGTCATTAGGTGCCAATAACGAGTTATGGCGCCATAACATACCTAACAGAGGTGCCATTAACTGGTTATCGGCGCCATTAACTGAAACTTGGCGCCTTAAGCGCCATAAATCCCAAAGAAAATGAACAAACAGCATCACCCCGTGAGAAACCCACTTTCTTGTCTACGGCGTGGAACTCACTTATCCTTTTTGCTATGGCTATGGTTACTAAAAAAGTTTTCCTAGCTGAATCTCTTAAGAGAGATTGAATTCAAATGCTCAAAATGTGGACTTGCCAACCATTTCAGTACCACATGCAGGTCCAAGGTACCACTGCTACATCTTTTAGTCTTGTGATGTTAAAAGATTTAATTAAATCTGGTAAGTCCTTTTGTTAAGTCCTAGTTGGAGGATAAATCCATTCCTACATGACGTAAGACAGAACTTAACATAGTGGTATAGGCCCTGATAGTTGGAGTAACCAGAACTTTATTGGTCTTCAAATATAGCAGAAAATCTATTATCTTAGCTGTATATGTTTGAGATGATGACTCTCTGTTCTCTCTGCACCATGTTTGAAAGATGGACTACTTCGCTTAGTATACTTTATCAGAGGAGTGTCGCCTGCAATTGGTGACAGCTTGCGAAGCTGGTCTTTAAAAGCTCTTCTCGTGCAGAAGCTTCCCGATAGTAAGAACCCAGTCAGGGGCAGAGAATACAAACCCTGATGAAACTGCCAAAAGTGAGGTTGTTTGAGCAGCTGAGTCTTTTGAGATAGTAGCCTTGGGAAATCTGTCAGAAGCTCTATCAGGTCTGTTACCCACTCCTTTGTCACCCAAAAGGGAGGTATTAGATCCATGGATACATTCTGGTGGACTGGAATTTGTTTTTTGCCTGCCTGACCATACTCAGAGGAGGAAAGACAGAGATGTTTGTCTGGCCAGTCTTGTAGCATGGCATCTGTTGCCCATGCTAGTGGATCTTGGACTGGGGAACAAACAGATCCAAGACCAGTGTTCCCCACAACTTCCAGAGATCCTGACACACTTGATAGTATATATATAGTTCCCATTCTGTCAGTAATACTTGCTTCTGGTGGCTCAGTTCATCCGCCAGAATGAATCTGGATGAATCTTGTCGGAAGGGTTGTTTAATTTTGGTCTCCCAAAGCAACAGATCTTTCGCTACTTCGTAAAGGGAGAAAGAGTGCGTTTCCCCTTGGTTCTTTACATAAGAAAGGGCAGTTGTATTGTCTGAGTGAATTGATACTATGTAATATACTTTATTGGATACTTCCTTTGTGAAATACTGAAGTTCCAAGTGTACCGCTTTCAACTCTTTGACGTTTATATGACAATTCTCTTGTTCCTGAGGCACTTTCCCGAGACTTCCTTGTCTCCTAAGATCACTCACCAACCTAGATTTGACGAGTCTAAGTAGAAATCTTGGTCAGGTTCACTGGCAGGAGGGATTTCCCTTCTGAAAGTCTGTTTTTTACATTCCACCAACAAAGATCTGCCATTATATTGGGAGTCACTGGAAACTACTGAATCTGGGAACACTTTCCTGTCCTAATTGGTTCTCAAGTAATACTAGAGGTGTCTCATATGAAGTCTGCCCAGGTGAACGAACTGTTCCATTGACGATAAAGTTCCTAGGGGATTCATCCAGTTGTTTGCTGAACATTGATTTAAAAGGAGAAATTTGCCAACTGTCTTCAGGCATGACATTACTTTCTTTGGGGATGGAGAAACTAAAAAATTTTGAGTCTATTATCATTCCCAAATATAGAATCTGTTAAGACAGAATTAATAGTAATTTTTGGGAGCTTATAATTCAAGCCCAGTTTTCAGGCTAATAAAAGTTTTTTCTGGAGGTCCTCTGAATACTTTAATTTTGATTGGGCTTGAAGTAGCCAAATGTCGAGGGAGAGAGATATCCTTACTCTCATTAGATGTGTCCATTTTGCTAATGGCGTGATAACTCTTGTAAATACTTGTGGCACCGTCGAAAGACCGAAACACAGTGCACAAAATTGGAACACTGTGTTCCTGTAGACCAACTTCCTCAATTCCTAATGCAGTCAACCCCCTGAATTCTCATTATCAAGATTTGCGGAATCACCTATTCGCAGACTTTTCTTTGGACCATAAATACCCATTATTTGCGGGAAATTTTCCTATTCGCAGGTGTTCCAATAATAAAATTCACTAATAAGTGTACATATTTTTATGTTATTTTCACAACTAAATGTATTTTTAAGGTACAAAAATGATTTACTAATTTTCAGATATTAATACTGATTAACCCTTAAACGCCAAGCCGGTATTTCTGAAAGTGTATCCCGCATGCCGGCGGCGTTCGGGAGAGCGCGCCGAAGCAGAAAAAAAGTTTTTTCAAAAAATCACAGCACACTTAGTTTTCAAGATTAAGAGTTCATTTTTGGCTCCTTTTTTTGTCATTGCCTGAAGTTTAGTATGCAACCATCAGAAATGACAAAAATATCATTATCATATATAAATACTGGAACATATGACAGCGCGAAAACAAAATGGAATCTTCATTATAAAATTAAATTTTATTGCATACTTACCGAACAATTATACAGCTGTAGGTTCCCTACGAATGGTAGACAATAGATTCAAAACTTCCACGGTGGCGCCGCCATCGCTGATGTAGGTGACGTCATCTCCCTCCACTCAGGTGCAACTGCCCAGGTAACAGCAATTCGTTCTGCCCAGCCATCCACCTGTAGGGAGGAGGGAGGGCTTTGATTAATAATTGTTCGGTAAGTATGCAATAAAACTTCATTTTATAATGAAAATTCCATTTTTATTGCAGTGTCATACCGAACAATTATACAGCTGATTACCCATTGCAAGGGCAAGGGGGGCTGTGGATGTAAGTTTTAATTAAAAAATAACATATGATTCTTGAAAATAAAGTATACCCAAAAGCACTGTTAGTGCCTGTTGTAGCTTACCTTGTAAGAGAGCTACTGCAGGAGAATACTGCCTCTGGTCGGTGCTCATCTTACGTAGCAAAAGGCTTGGAGTATGACCAATGGGTGCCTCTACATGGAGTGGAAGATCCTCGTAGTCATGGTGTTCAACGCTGACTCAACGAAGATACAACAAAATATTGCTCTTGCCCTGGGCTAAGACCACAAATAACCAACATGAAAAAAAAATACTGTCACCTACACCGAAATAAAACCTTTACCCACCAAAACTAACACTAAAATGACTGGTGAGTACTCCAGGTACATTGTACCCCCAGACTTCCTTTTAACTCATCAACCTTGGTACAAGGCGAAACATAGGCTAACAGAGGGAGCAACCCCCTATGTCGTTTCTCCCAACACCATGCCAGCTACCGAAAGTGGACCGAGAGACTTACAATCTTCAAACACTGTCTCGATTTCTTTCAAATAATGCGTGGCAAACACAGATTTAGACCTCCAAAAGGTACTTTGGAGGATAGCGGATAGCAACAAGTTGTGTCGAAAAGCGAGGGAAGTCGCTACCGCTCGAACTTCTTGCTCTTTCACTCTCAGTAAAGGAAACACTGCGTCGTTAGCTTGAGAATGTGCTTCAACTCTCAGAAAAAAGGAAATAGCGTCTTTTGAGAGGGGACGAGAGGGATTTTTAACAGAGCACCACAAACAATTCGACTGACCTCTAATCTTCTCCGTTCTGCAGAGGTAATATCTTAATGCCCGCACGGGACATAAGAGCTGTTCTTCTTCTTCCTGGCCTATCAAGTCTGTCAGGTTCTTGAGAACAAAGTTACGTGGCCACGGATTAGAAGGGTTTTCATTTTTCGCGAGAAAATTGAGCTCCAAGGAGCAAACTGAGTCGCCTTGAGAAAATCCCACTTTTTTGTCCATCGCGTGTAGCTCGCTAACTCGTCTAGCTGATGCCAATGCAACTAAAAATAACGTCTTCTTGGTGAGATTCCTCATAGACGAAGAAAGTAACGGTTCAAAGGGAGGACCAGAAAGCCGTTTAAGAACTAGTACGTATATCAAGATTCCATGCTATCGAGCCCTTTGACGATTTGGAAGTCTCGAACGATTTAATTAGATCGGAAAGATCACTATTCGTGGATAGGTCTAGTCCTCTGTGTTTAAAAACTGAAGCCAGCATCGCTCTGTATCCCCTAATAGTCGAAGGCGCTAAACGCTTAACGTCCCTTAAGAAAAGAAGGAAATCGGCTATTTCGCTCACAGATGTTTCAGAAGAAGAGACTTTAGTCTGTCTACACCATTTTCGAAATACTCCCCATTTAGACTGGTATAGTCTGTAAGAAGAATCTCTTCTGCAGTTCACGATAGCTTCTGCAGCTCATCTCGAAAAACCTTTCGCTCTGACGAGACTCCTGACAGTCTGTATCCTGTCAGTGCCAGGGATAATCCTTGGTGGAATCTTTCAAAGTGCGGTTGTCTGAGTAGACATCTCTTTAACGGAAGAAGTCTGGGGAAGTCTACGAGCAAGTCGAGGAGATCTGGGAACCATTCTTTCCTTGGCCAGAATGAAACGACTAGTGTCAGAGAAACATTTTTGTGGAATGATCCTTATTTCAGCACCTGTCTTATTAGGCCGAAAGGGGGAAAGGCGTACGTTTCCAGGCCCGACCAGTCTAGTAACATTGCATCGACTGACCATGCAAGAGGGTCCGGGACTGGAGAGCAAAACAGCGGAAGGCGGTTGTTCCTTGAGGTTGCAAAGAGGTCTATCATCGGCTTTCCCCAAAGTTTCCATAGGTCTAGGCAGACCTTCACATCGAGAGTCCATTCTAACGGCAGTACGTACTTGATGACGGCAACTTAGTCCATCTGCCAACACGTTCATTTTCCCTTGAACAAATCGAGGGATCAGCGTAACTTGAAATTTTTCTGCCCACAGAAGCAGATCTTTTGCAAGGTTGTAGAGGGTGAAGGAGCGCATTCCCCCTTGTTTCCTGATGTAGGAAAGTGCTGTGGAGTTGTCTCCGTGAACTGCTACCACCTGTCCCGTCACGAGATGAGAGAACGCCTGAAGTCCCAGGAACACTGCTCCCTCACGTTGATATGAAGAGAGCGCTGCGTTTCCGACCATTCCCCTGACGTTTCGTTCTTCCCCAACAGGGCTCCCCAACCTGCGTCGGAGGCATCTGAAAAGAACTGAAGGGTTGGATGGAGCAGACGAAGCAAAAGACCCTCTTCCAGTCTTGGTTTTGAAAGCCACCATGTTAAGTCCTCCTTGATTTCGTCTCAAATCGAGAATACTGTCCAGTCCGGTTGAGTCTTTCTGAACCATGAAGCCTTCAGGAAGAATTGTAGGGGCCTCATGTGCAGCCTTCCGAGTTTGACAAACTGTTCCACCGAAGCTAGTGTTCCTAACAGACTGGTCCAATGGTTGGCAGAACAGAACTTGCGGTCCAGGAAGTCCTGTACTACTTCCAGACACAACTGGACTCTCTTTGGTGAAAGAAAAGCCCGAAAAACTCGAGAGTTCAGTCATCCCCAAATAGAGAATGTTCTGAGTCGGAATTAGCCGAGATTTCTCCTCGTTTATAAGAAGACCTAACGAGTGAGTTAATGAAAGAGTCCTCTTGAGATCCTTCATGCACTGACTTTCCGAAGAGGAGCGGAGAAGCCAATCGTCTAGGTAGAGTGACACTCTGATGCCCAGGAGGTGCAACCACTTTCCCAGAGGAGTCAGCACTCGCGTAAATACTTGCGGTGCTGTCGAGAGGCCGAAGCAAAGAGCTCGAAACTGGTAGGTCTTGCCCATGAACACAAACCGAAGGAATTTCCTGGAGTCCTGGTGAATTAGGATGTGGAAGTATGCGTTACCATATTGAATTTGGTCTTCTGAACGAATAAATTCAGTCTGCTTACATCCAGTACGGGTCTCCAGCCCCCCGATGACTTGGGGACTACGAATAGACGGTTGTAAAACCCCGGGGATAGTCTGTCGCTTATCTCCTCTATGACAGCCTTCTGCACAAGTCTCTATTTCTCGGGTTAAAGCTACAAACTTCTCCAAGTCTGGAGAGTAGGCGGGTAATGCGATGGGAACATTGGATAGTGGCGGAGTGTCTTTGAAAAGAATGGAGTAACCGAACCGGAGAACTTGGGTCACCCAGGGCTCTGCCCCTCTGCGACTCCATTCTTCCCAAAAGAGGCTCAGTCTGCCCCCTACCGGAGCATGAAGGATTGAAGGATCACTTGGATGATTTCGTGTTGGGTTTGGTCGCGGACTTGGTCGGGTGTCATAAATTCGATCGAGGCCTGACGAACGGTCTAGGCCGTGATTCCGAGGTGGTAGTCGTCACAGTCGAGGGTTTAACTCGCTTAGAAGACTGAGCAAGCAAGTCGTTAGTAGATTTCTTTTCCAGTGCGGAAGGTATCTTGGCCACTGTTTCTTCGGGAAACAGATGATCCTTGTCGAAAGGAGAAAACAAAAGGGCGGACTTCTGAGGCGTAGCGACTCCTCTCGAAACAAAAGAACACCAGAGCTGTCTTTTCTTGAGAGTCCCGAATGCAAAGAAAGAGGCCAGCTCATCGCAACCATCCCGAACTGATTTGTCGGCACATGACAAAACCCCAAGCCAGTCCGATGCCAGGTCCTCCTGGAGAGTAGGGCAGTCCTCTATTTTCATAGCGAGGGCTCCGATCATCCAGTCCAAGAAGCTTATAATCTTTAAAATCTTGAAAATATTCTTTACCAAATGGTCCAATTTGGGCGATGTAAAGAATATTTTAGCTGCTGCAAACGCGGACCTCCTATTTGCATCCACCAGGCCAGAGAAGTCCCCCTGGGAGGAGGCAGACACTCCCATAGAGGGGGCTTCTCCGGTTACGTAGAACCTATACCTCTTCTTAACAAGTTTCGACGGAGGATAGGCGAAAGTTGCTTTCCCAAGCTCTCTCTTGAACTTCAACCATTCTTCTATATCACGAAGCGAATGTCTAGCAGCCTTGGAAAGTACGAGCTTCGGGAGAAGAGGATCAAAATTCTTCCTTCTCATCAGGAAGATGGAAGCAGGCGACCTGGGAGCGGCTGCTACGAAGTAATCCGGGTACATGTCCAGAAGGTAGCGTAAAAGCTTTGAATAGCACGAGAGAGGGATAGAGTCCGCTTCTAAGTCCTCCTCATCATCCGAAGAGATAGGCGACAGAGATGGTTCTTGATTCGACTCATTGTTCTTCGTACATTGTTTGCTTTCTTTCATCCAGTTCATCAGCTCTTGCAACTGTCGACGTAAAGGAACTAGATTCTCGTCTTCTTGAGTTGAAGTCGTAGCAACTGGGGTCGTGGACTTCGACACGATCGACACCGGAGGTCTCGCGCCAGTCGAATTATCTGTCGCATGCGAAGTCGAAGGTAAACTTTCGACAGCTTGATGAGTCAAAGATCTCGACGAACTCAGAACCGGTCGCTCACACAATCGAGTCAAAAGGCGGCTGTCGCTGTCGTAAGAATACAAGGCGAAGTCCATGTAGCTACACTACACGACGGGTGAGAGCTATCTACTTCTCTGTTCCTCTTCACAGGGGGTGGAGAGAACACCTCTTCAGTCGAACGTCTCTTCAATGGACGTGAGGCTGAAGAATCACGCCACTTACGTCGTCTAACCGGCGACGAATCACTCAACTCTGTCGATAACTGGTTACTGAACGACACACCTTTCCAATGGTGTTTAGTCGAATCCTACTGTCGCACCACAGGATCGACGGAGGAAGTGACTGTCTGTGGACAAATCCCGACAGTCTCCCTTGGACCTCCGGTATGTCTTCTCCCCAAGGCGGGGGAGTGGGACAGGGACCTTCATCTAGGAGAACTATCGGGACAAACAGCCATCCCTCAGATTGCACTGCACAGACACTTTTCACTTCACTAGAAGTCTTTTCTATGAAAGACTTTACAGATTAAACCTAACTGCATAACCGTATTAGCTAATACATCAAATTTCTTTTCAAATTTAGACTCAAGGCTGGCAATGGTGTCAGGAGAAACTCCACGGGAAGTTGGCAAGGGAGTTACAGGAGCAGGAGTAGGAGGACTCAAGATCGGAGACATAATAAGAGGAGAAGGAGAAGGAATAGGAGCAGGCGCTTTGATAGAAGAAGCAGAAGCAGCTAAACTAGTCTTACTTTCAGCTCTGAGAGCCGCCTTCCTCTTCCTATCCTTAATTATCTTCCCCGAGTGAGAAACAAAAACTTTCCACTGTTGTTCACTCCAATCCTTGCATTCATAACAAGTAGATTCTCTAGAGCACTCACAACCCCTACACTTGATGCACTTAGTGTGCGAATCATAAATTAATTTAACTAACCTAGTTTTGCACCCTCCGGCGCAAAACCTAACTACTGAAGGACTAGAGTCCGACATGATGGTAAGACCACAAAATTGCTGAAAAGAAATTCAGCTTCAATCCTACAAACACGGAGTTGAATACTTCACCGATATTGGAGAGATAATACTTCCCAACAAATTAAGAAAAAAGTCTGCACCAACCACCGATGTTCACCAGAAGCCGGCAGAGAACGAATTGATGTTACCTGGGCAGTTGTACCTGTAGCTCCCTCGAGTGGAGGGAGATGACGTCACCTACATCAGCGATGGCGGCGCCACCATGGAAATTTTGAATCTATTGTCTGCCATTCGTAGGGAACCTACAGCCGTATAATTGTTCGGTAAGACACTGCAATAAAAATTTCATATATAATTGTATACAAATCGTGCTGTGAGCAAAACGGTTAAAGCTAATGAGTTAATTATTTTTTCGTTGTATTGTACACTAAATTGCAATGATTTGGGTATATAACAAATTGTAAAACGATCAAAGCAACACAGAGAAAATATTATCACAATATGATGCATGAATTTGTAACGCATGGACGGAAAAAAAAAGAAAAAAAAAAAAGTGGTTTTCAAAAATTCACCATAAATCGAAATATTGTGCTAGAGACTTCCTGTTTGTTGCCAAATGAAGGTAATTGATTGAATATTACCAGACTGTAAGTGTTGTAGCTTACAATAGCAGTTTTCGACCATTTCGAAGGTCGAATTTTTTCTATTTATCATGTTTTATATGAAAATATTTCAAAACTGATAAAAGCTACAACAATGAGTTATTTTTTATGTATTCTACATAAAACTGAGCATATTTTCATATATAAAACTTTATGTAATGGCTAATATAAAACAGTGCAAACATTGTGACAATCGGACGAAAGAATTTCAGATTTTTTCGGCAGTTACCGCGGAGACATAAGGAAAAAAAATAAAAAGGATTTTGACGTAAGGAAAAATCTATTTCTGGGCGATTGGCTCGTGTCGCCAGCGAAATATCCTTTAATCTATTATTTCTAGGGTAAATGTACTAACACATACCAGAGAATAAATAAAATAAAGAAAAAGGTCAGTATAACTGACTCGCTCACCCTCTAGGAGGGTGTCGGTATGAACACTAGGCGAGTGAGACCACTACCACGAGCCAAATGCCAATAGAAATCTCCCACTACAAAACCCTCCAAGAGGGGAGCCGTCCCACAGAGAGAGCAGCTCGTACTACTACTACTCCCACCCATGCTTGCGACTGCTGCGCCTCTGGTGGCCTCCTGAAGTTAGCAGACAATCTTGAGCGAAGGGACGGGTAGGGGGGGGTATTTCGCTGGCGACACGAGCCAATCTCGCCCAGAAATAGATTTTTCCTTACGTCAAATCCTTTTTCTGGGCTCAGCTCGTGTCGCTTGCGCGAAATCGTACCAGAGAAACAGCAACAAAGATTTAGTAAAGAAAGTAAACAGAATCTAATAACAAAAACAAAATAGGTCTCAAATAAAAGATACAAATAAATGAATGAATATAATTGCTAAAAAGATACAAATACACAGTAAAACAAAATCAGAATTATGCTTAAACATTTACCCTTAAAACTAATTATGTTTAATAATATAAGGTAATTTACATATATACAAATAGGTAAAATGATTACCTATCATAATAAATCTGTGTAACAACATGTATCAAAATAGAAATAGCAATTAATATAAAAGTTACATAAATATTTGATCAATCACAAAAATATATATCTCAGGAAATGTATATGACTTAATATACAAAACCCGTAACCATTGTAATATGATGTATCCCCTAGCATAAAAATAAGGGGATAACATCTATGAGATCAGTATGGTAATCAGCTGTGTGTGTCCCTAACCAGACAAAAGGGACACTATATAATCATAAAGCAGCTAAGACACAAGGTGAATGCTAAGCTAATGAACAAGGTAGGAATAGACGAACTGTTGGGTGAGGCAGGTAGAAAGGAGGACTGAATCTTCTACTATAATCTAACTAGAGTCAGGGGAAACTATGTTACCCGCTGCTACTGCTGGGAATTTCAGAGCTTCCAAGGACTTAAGGTAGTGACGTTTGAACACTGTCGGCGATTTCCATCCGGTATACTTCTTTAAATCATCAAAATCATATGCTGGAAGTAATTTAATTGAGGTGGCTTACGCCCTGACATCATGTGCTTTTGGAAAGGAGTCAGGATTGGCTTGTTTGATAAAGTACAGGATTTGTTGCCTGATGCCTTTAGTGGATAAAGTACCACCTTTTTCCCTCCTAAAGAGGGGCCCCGATGAGGAAGAGGAGGTCCTGGATAGAAAGGCTCGTAAGGTTGAAACTGGACAAAGGGAAACATCTTGCGGAAGGGGTAATACCTTCCAAGGTTCCCACCTCATCAAAGGATCTTCATTCTTTGCTAAAAAACTACGTTCCGGAGAAAGTAGCACTTCCCCTGTGGGAAGGAATTGAACATGATCCGGATCTCTGGATAAAGCCGACAGTTCTGAAATTCTTGCTCCTGAAGCTAGGCTTAATAAAAACAGAGTTTTCCTTAGGAGCATCATAAACGAGCATGTGTCATTATCGGTTTCGGAAGCCAGTTTGTAGAACATCGTTTAAGAACCATGAAACTGACGTAGGCCTGACAGAGGGCCTAAGTCTAGCACATGCTTTAGGAATAGACGAGAAAATAGGTATCTGTCAAGTCTATGTTAAATCCAAATTGAAATATCTTTTTCAATGCTGACTTGTTTGTCGTAATAGTGCTAGCTGCTAAACCCTTTTCAAATAAAGATCTGAAAAAGGATATAGCAGAATTAACTGTCATGAATCTGATATCTGACTCCCTCAGGAAGATTGCTAACTTTTTGACGGCAGCATCATACTGCCTCAAAGTTGAATCCCTTTATCGGATTCCAGGAAAAGAATATTCTGAGGGTCAATATTCGCATCTCTTTTTGCCGCAAACTTCATGAAATCCATAAAGTTAGGGTTTTGAGAATCCCTGAGGAAGCGAACACAGTCTTCGTTTGTACTGACTGGGAGAGCTTGGGACTGGGGATCCGAAGGGGACGAAGGCCCAGTTCCAGAATCATGGGGTACCAATTGCTCTTCGGCCAGTCTGGGGCTACTAGAGCCACTTGACCCCTGAATGTCCTGAGTTTGTCTAATACCTTCATAAGGAGATTCACTGGAGGGAGACGTAAATCTTCTCCCAGTTGTTCCAGTCCAGAGCCAGGGCGTCCGTGGCGTAAGCCAGAGGGTCCAGGTTGGGGGCTACATAACACGGTAGTTTGTGGTTTGCTTGTGATGCGAAGAGATCCACCTGTAGCCCTGGGACTCTTTGAAGGATCCATTGGAACGAACTCTCGTCTAGAGACCATTCCGACTCTAGGGGTTACTGATCGGGATAGGGCGTCTGCTATGACGTTTCTCACTCCAGCTATGTGGGTGGAGGAAAGATGCCAACTGAATTTGTCTGCCAGGGAGAAGATGGCTATCATGACGTGGTTTAGATGACGCGACTTGGAGCCTCCTCTGTTTATGCAATGTACTACCACTGCGCTGTCCAAGACTAGCTTTATGTGGGAGTACCTTGGTGGGCGTAATCTTTTCAGAGTCAAGAAAACTGCCATTGCCTCCAGTACGTTTATATGGAACTGTCGGAACTGGGGTGACCAAATTCCTTGACCTTTTTGACTTGGGAGTACCCTCCCCAGCCGCTTAAGGACGCGTCTGTGTGGATGGTGATCCCTGGTGGAGGGAACTGAAGAGGAAACTGGACACTGACAGATTCTTGACTTTGCCCACGGCCGAAGCCGGTTCTTTAGAATCAGAGGCACTGAGGATAGCTTGTCCCTGGACCTGACATTTGCTCGTGAGCGCCAGATCCTGGTTAGATCTTTTAGTTTGGCTTTCATTAAGATGTTCGTTACTGAAGCAAACTGGAGAGAGCCAGGATCCTTTCCTGAGCTCTCCTGGATGCTAGTTTGTGACTTAGAAATTGCTTGACTGACTTCGCTATTTCTTTCCTTTTGGTGGATGGAATCGACAGAGTGTGTGAGGATAGATTCCATTGAATGCCTAGCACTGAAAGTTTGACTCTGGAGTGAGTCTTGATTTGGATCGTTTATCTTGAATCCTAGATATTCTAGGAATTGGATCACTTTCAGTGTGGCCTTGTTGCATTCTTCGACTGATGGGGCCCAGATCAACCAATCGTCGAGATACGCTACTACCATAATCCCTTGAGCTCTGAGCTGTTGCACTACTACTTCCGCTAGCTTCGTGAACAACCCTGGGGGTGCCACGTTGAGGCCCGAACGGGACTACCTTGAGAACGTCTGATCTCCTATCTTGAATCCCAGATACGGACGGAAGTGTCTTGCAATAGGGATATGATAGTAGGCGTCTGTAAGATCGATAGAGGTGGTGACGGCCCCACGGGGAAGTAAGGTCCGCACCTGTGAGATCGTGAGCATCTTGAACTTGTCGCAGCGGATGGCTAAGTTTAAGCGGGACAAGTCTAAGATTACCCTTCTTTTGTTTGAGCCTTTCTTTGGAACGCTGAACAAGCGACCTTGAAATTTTAACCTTTTGACTTTGACTATAGCTCCTTTCTGAAGGAGGTCCTCTTGCGTACTCTGTCAATTCCTTGGAAGGAAGTTGACGGAAAGGTTCTGGCTGGAGGTGGGTTCGTCAACCAGCTCCAACCCAGCCCTTTTGACACTATGCTCTGAGCCCACTGGCTGAACGTTCCACCGGTGGCGAAAGTGAAACAGCCTCCCTCCTACCTGAAGTTCTTCATTGGTTCTGGTAACCCCCTCGACCTCCTCTGAAGTGCTTTCCCCTATTGAAGGGTGGGGCCTCCGATCCTCTCCCACGAAAGGACCGCTTACCTCTGCCTCCCTTTGTTCGAGCGGTCATACTTCTGAGAAGCTTGACTCTCGAAGGCGATTGATTGTAAGCTGGAGAGATGGCGTATGAGGTGGAGGCTGAGGCTGAGGGGATATCACATAAATAGGCTGTGATTGACCTTTAGACGTGGAGGGCTGGGCTGTCTGCACTAACGGCACTGTAGGAACTTGTTGAGGAAGCGCGGTTGCTTCTTTTGGTAAGGCTGGAAACGTCTGGGTTTCCTTTGCCCCTTACCTTTTGGTGTCAGGTCTTGCTTTCTCCTAGCCGAAAGACCCCAACGGTCCTTAAGGCTCTGGTTCAACCTCGTAACCTCTGCCTTGGACTTCCTTTACCATAGCCTCTGGGAAGAGATCTGCGCCCCAGATGTTGAAGAGAGTAACCTATTCGGTTCATGACGAATGGTTGCCTCTAGCAGGACATGCTTCCTACAATTCGTTCTGGCGTGGGCAAACTCGAACATATCTACTTGCACCGTTTGAGTCAGGGCTTTGGTCATAAGCTTAAAAATTGGTTCTGACCATAAGCCATGGTTGCTGACCCGCAGACATAGCCGTCATTCGGTTGATTGACCTCTGGCTAGTCGTGTTTTCGAGTCAAATTCCGCTTGAATAAGACTATCAGGGAGCCTGGGCAGCTTTTCACCAAACTGCTCCATAGCACAGTCAGGTTTGAGTTTGCCAGCTGTGAAAGTATTAGGCAAGTCTTCCCACAATTCTCCAATTGAAGGGAGCAACGGAGATGTGGGGTCTGCTTCTTTTAACTGAGGCATGGGTTCCCCTTTCTGAGCTGCTAAGATGGTCGACCTAGCTATCTTGGTTAGGAAAGGGAGCGGGGTACTCTCGTCCATCGTGAAAATGGTAAAGGGACTTTGAATGGTTGGATCTTGGTGTTCGAACAGTCCATGTCCTCTAAACATCTGAGCCATTCTCGCTGAGCCTGGTCTCGAGAATAGAGGACTGTCTCCTTTGGTACCTGTCATCCCTAACCATAGCCGAAGGCGTGAGCCTAGCGTACCTATGAAGGGAGCGGTATGCCTCCTGGTTGAACTCGAAGTCCTCTATTCTTCGAGTTCCAAACTCCGGTATGAGATGAGACCATCTTGGAAGGGGGCGTATGATGCTACTCTCAAGGATTGTTCATGGAGAAAGCGGGGCCAGCGAGTCATGCGGGGGAAGCTGAGATCCGCTAGTGTTGGAGGTTGAGGGAGAGGGCAAGAGGGGCTTTCTCTTAGACCGGCTATAATAGTGTCCTGAGAAGTGATCCTGTCCGACAGGCGGGATATCATATGTTCCATACTCGTCTTAAGGGGAGCCCACTAGGTCGCCCACCGTTGTAACAGGCCAGCATTGGTGTCCAAAGCCGGAGCTGCTGCGGAGGTGGAGGGGAGACTCTGAATAGGCACCAAAGGTAGTGGAAACTGGTGATACTGCCGGGGTGCGGGATTTCTCCTAGGTTTACTCTTTGAGGACTTTGAGCCTGGAGCTAGACCCTTTAGACCTGTCTGGGCCGGGATTACGAGCCGGAGACTTGCGCGAGGAAGAAGACGAGGACGTCTTCTTCGAAGACGATGACGTCTTAGTCAAGGTCATATGTTTGGACTTGATCTTAGGTCTAACCGAAGCCTCTGGAGGAGTATATAACTCATCACCCGTAAAGCCTTGGAAGGATGGAGAGGTTGCAGGGGTAGAAGAAACAGTCACTCCCAAGGGAGACCCTTGGGTACCTGCATTACTTACCTCGGCCAACAGGTCGTCTATACCTACCATAGGTTCACATTTATATCCAGGTTGCGACATCCGTGGAGATATCCTGGTCTTGTTCTGTTAAGAGGCCGCCAGTTGTTGTTGGATAAAGGCAATAGAGGGGTCCGCCTCTACCGGGTCGACGTACCCAGTCGCCATTGCCTCGGGAAAGATTAAACAGAGCTAATCGCTTCTCCAGTATGTAGGGCTGACCCTTGGCGGCGTTCTTGCCAAAACCTCCGACCCAGGCCCGCAGGGTAGCCAATGCCGTATCTCTTACTGCCGGAGCCTGTAAGAGAGGGTATATTTTAGATTTAAGAATCACTTAAAACTAAAACTTAGAATATAACTTAAACTAGATGCCTTAAGTTAAAGTAAATAACGTAAACTTAAGTACTAGAAGAAGCGGAGCAGCCTGCGGAGATGGAATACTTACGCCTTCCAAAAGCTGGCTCACCAGATCGTAACATATGGTACACGTCTCATGGTACCAGACCTGGATGTCCCCGTGCGGAGTCGCGCATGGAGCATGGGACCGGTCAAAACTTCTGTGTCCACAGGGGTCCTGAAGTAGTAGCGGAACATCCCGGATGCTCACAGTTGGTGGCCTGTAAGTGGGAAGACACATGAGTATCTTAAAGGGGAACACTTACAGACTAAGGACAAAGAACTCCGTTACATGCCGGAGCTCGGAAAAAATTTGGGCATAACCCCTCCCTGCATTGCCTGAATAGGCTATAATCCCGGGAGAGGATCCGTTAAAATGAAAGGAGGGGTAGGATGGTTAAGAAACTTAAGATAAACTAAAGATAACTTAAACCTACATGCAATGTCATGCAATGAACCGGACTAGGTCCAGTGAAGCGGAGTGTAGTAACTCAGCAATACGGTACGGTTAGTAAAGACCTACTGTATGCTCCGGTCCAACTACGGTGGACTATACCCTTCCGCTGGATACCAGGCTCCGATAGGGAGGAGCTCTAGTAAGGAGGGAAGGGCGAGATGACATACAGACTCGAGCTAGCCCGGAGCGGCAAGGAAGTAACGGAGGGGGGGAAGGCCAGGGCCCCCCCCACAACGTACCACACGGCCGAGCCGAGAAGCGGAGAGGTCGGAACCAGTCAGGGACTGTCGGACTCCCAGGTCCCTCCGGTGGAGGGGGAGAGGGGGAGCCAGGCTCGGGCATGCGGGGCGAGCAAGGGTCAGACCGACCCACCCCCACCCCCACCCGACTCTATGGGAGAGCGGGAGAGGGGGGAGGGGGACTGGCAGGCGTCTGGCTGACTCGTGATCACGTAGTGACCACGAGGCGGTAAACTAAGATACGGTAACCAGCCTAGGCCAACCAACTGATCAGAGAGAAGCTATCGGGAAGCAACCTGAACTGAAAAGCGTAGCATATAGGACCCATAGGGCTAAAACAAACTGATCAGAGAGAAGCTATGTGGAAGCGACCGAACTGATCAACGGTAGACTAGGCTCTACGAGCCGGGACCTAGGCTAAGCCAGACGCTAACTAACCTCACAGTGACAAAACATATAAATATATATAATAAAAATGAAAGAAAGAAGGTAAAAAAGCAGGAGAAAAAATCCAGGAGTGTGCGACTAGCCCGAAGGCGAGTCTACCACTCAAAGCTAGTCAGGGGCCGATACTAAAGAACCTGGACTAGGGTCTGGATAGAAAAGCCTACATAAGGTGAAATACATACATGTATGACAACCTGAGTAGACCTAACGACGCGGATAATCAAAATAGAGCGTAAATAATAAGGGATGTTCTAGGTATGGGAGACCAAGAACGAACCCAACATGCGGCAGGACCATGCTGCCATGCTTCCAGCCCCCGAGAACGTATTTGTACCTAAAAAACGGCAAATACTGTCTCGGGGACGGAAAAAACTCGCTAACCGTAAATACTGAGTACTTAACTTAGCTGCTGCAATAGCTGCACGCTCCATTACGAAAATCCGAAGAAAGGGCACAAAAATCACAGAGAGAAAAATAAACACGTGTGACTCGTGTGAGCTAACTGAAAAGGATGACCACCAGAGGCGCAGCAGTCGCAAGCATGGGATGGAGTAGTAGTAGTACGAGCTGCTCTCTCTGTGGGACGGCTCCCCTCTTGGAGGGTTTTGTAGTGGGAGATTTCTATTGGCATTTGGCTCGTGGTAGTGGTCTCACTCGCCTAGTGTTCATACCGACACCTCCTAGAGGTGAGCGAGTCAGTTATAATCGGACCTTTTTCTTTATTTTATTTATTCTCTGGTATGTGTTAGTACATTTACCCTAGAAATAATAGATTAAAGGATATTTCGCGCAAGCGACACGAGCTGAGCCCAGAAAAGTTTTTTCAAAAATTCACCATAAATCAAAATATTGTGCTAGACTTCCAATTGTTGCAAAATGAAGGTAAATGATTGAATATTACTAGAATGTAAGAGTTTTAGCTTACAATTGTGTTTTATGACCATTTCGGTCGAGTCAAAGTTGACCGAAGGTTGAAATTTTGGCACTTATCGTTATTTATAAGATTTTTTGCACACATTTTCATATACAGGCGGTCCCCGGGTTTACGATGGGGGTTCCGTTCTTAAGACGCGTCGTAACCCGAAAAATCGTCGTAAGCCGGAACGACGTTCTGAAAAACATGTCCAGAGGAACTTTTCACTACTAATTTGCAATTTTTCTTAGGGCCGTATCTCTAAAATTATCACTAATTTACTTTTTTTCATGTGCAACACTGTGTATTCACAAATTACTGTATATTTTCATTAAAATACAAGAGAGAGAGAGAGAGAGAGAGAGAGAGAAATAACTCCTTAGGTTTCAATAGATTGAAATGAACGTCTGCAGGCAACTTTTTCCCCCTCCCATAAATACATATATTTCTCCAGAGAAGAGAGAAAGAGAGGACTGTGCAATTATGTTTGTCTGTCTATCAATTCTTTTGCTGAGAGCGAGAGAGATAAAAGGAAGAAATAAAAACACCAAATGTATGACAAGTATCTTGTGGGGAGAGAGAGAGAGAGGGAGAGAGAGAGAGAGAGAGAGAGAGAGAGAGAGAGAGAGAGAGAGAGAGAGAGATTGTCCTTACAGTATTTAAAAGAGAGAAATGGAATGATTATTGTATTTAAAATACTCAGATATGAATTTTGTACTTATAGTATTATTATTGGAAAATATTAATGATAAACTCATTACATACACGTACATGAAAATGATCTCATCTCAGGTGAGAGAGAGAGAGAGAGAGAGAGAGAGAGAGAGAGAGAGAGAGATTACATAAAACCATTAAATTCGGTTGAACATTGTATAGCATTGTTAAGCTTGAGTGTCACTCGAGTTGAGGTGGGGAAATTGATACAGAAAAAGACAAAGGGAAGAATTTCTTTTGAAATTAGTTATCGTATTATTACTACTTCTATTATTATTATTATTATTTGAAAATATAATAAACACGTGCATCTACCATAAAAATTCTCTCATCTCAGTAAGAAAGAGGAATTATCCTTACAAGTGAAATGGAAAGGTCATTTTCATCTCTTTAAAATACGACCATTATGAATTTTGTAATTAAAGTTTTATTATTATTAAATAACTGAAATTATCAATATGTAAACATTTTACATACTAGTACCATAAAAATTCTTTCATCTCGGTAAAAAAGAGAGAGAGAGAGAGAGAGAGAGAGAGAGAGAGAGAGAGAGAGAGAGAGAGAGAGAGAGAGAGAGAGAGAGAGAGAGGATGTCAGGACCACGTGATTGCAACACTGCAGCTCTCCCCCAGTTCTTCCCCCTTCTGGCTGTCACAGAACTTGATATATGCTGACAGTTTTAGTACCTGCATCTCGAAAAAGGTTACTGGAAGTTACTTCAAGAAGACTGGGATTTCCTTCATTCTTCCAACTTCTAAAGACAGCCCACTTTGATTGGTAAACTGCGATTGAGGAGGGCCTCCTTGCGGTGGCAATCGCCGTTGCCACAGGTCTTGAAAAACCCCTCGCTCTGGCCAACTTCTTGATAGTCTGAACGCAGTCAGACTCAGAGCTGGGAGGTTTTTTGTGGTACCTCTCTAAGTGGGGCTGTCCGATAGATCTTTCCTTAGGGGCAGAGTCCTTGGAAAGTCTACCAGGAAGGACATCACCTCCGTGAACCAGTCGACCGCTGGCCAGAAGGGGCGATGAGGGTCATCCTCGCTCCTTCTGATGCAGCGAACTTCCTCATCACTTCCCCGAGGATTTTGAATGGGGGAAAAGCGTAAATGTCTAGTCCCGACCAATTCCACAGTAGGGCGTCTACTGCCACTGCTCCCGGGTCCAGAACTGGGGCGCAAATACAGCGGAAGTCTCTTCGTTCGGGAAGTTGCGAAAACGTCCACATGAGGACGTCCCCACAGCTTCCATAGCGCCTGGCATACTTCCTGATGAAGGGTCCATTCCGTCGGCAGAAGCTGTCCTTGCCGACTGAGAAGGTCCGCTCGCACGTTTTCCACGCCTGACACAAATCTTGTCAGAATCGTGACGTTTTGCGACTTCGCCCAAATCAGGATATTCTTCGCGATGGCGAACAGAGAAGGAGAGTGAGTTCCCCCCTGTTTCCTGAGGTATGCCAAGGCTGTGGTGTTGTCCGAGTTTATCTGAACCACTTTGTTTGGAGACTTCCTCTTGGAAGAACCTTAGAGCAACGGTAAACCGCTGAAAGTTCTTTTAGATTGATGTGCCAGGACAACCTGTTCCCCTCTCCAGGTGCCTGACACTTCTCTCCCTCCCAGTGTTGCTCCCCAACCCGTGGAGGACGCGTCGGAGAACAACACTAGGTCGGGGTTCCGAAGCTTGAGCGAAAGTCCTTCCGCAAGCTTCTTTGGATCCAACCACCATGTTTGAGGTGCTTTTTCACTCTTATTCTTCCGTCAAAAACAACGACCTCTTCTAGATCCTGTTTGCGTGACCAATTGCTTGACAGGAAGAACTGAAGTGGTCGGAGGTGCAACCTTCCCAGAGAAACAAACTTCTCCAGTGAGGAAATGGTCCCCAGCAGACTCATCCATTCCCTCACCAAGCATGTTTCCTTCCCTAGAAGGCTGACACTTTGTCTAGGCATTGAAGTTGTCGCCCCTGGGACGGAAAAGCCCGAAAAGCCACTGAGTCCATCTGAATCCCCAGATAGACTAAGGATTGAGAAGGAGTCAGATGCGACTTTTCGAGATTCACCAGAAGTCCCAGGGACATTGCTAACGACAGAGTCGTGTGAAGGTCCTTCAGACACCGGTCTTGCGATGAGGCTCGAATAAGCCAGTCGTCTAGTAGAGAGAGATCCTTATTTCCGCAAGATGGAGCCACCTCGCAACGTTCTTCATAAGAACGGTGAACACCATCGGCGCCGTGCTGAGACCGAAGCAGAGTGCCCTGAATTGGAAAACCTTCCCTTTCAGGACAAACGCAGGTATTTTCTTGATCGGGGATGGATGGGGACGTGAAAGTATGCGTCCTGAAGGTCTAAAGAGACCATCCAATACCCCGGTCTTAAGGCCTGCAAGCACGGATTGAGGTGTCTCCATCTTGAACTTCTGCTTGGTAACGAAGCGATTTAGACTGCTGACATCCAGAACGGGGCGCCACCCCCCTGACTGCTTCGGCACTAGGAACAGACGGTTGTAAAACCCCGGAGAACTCCGGTCGAAGACCTGTTCCACCGCCTGCTTCTCGATCATTTGATCTAGTAGATCGTGAAGCACTTTCTGCTTTTCTCCCTGATACGAAGGAGACAAATCCTTTGGTGTCGAAGACAGCGGGGGTAACTTCAGGAAAGGAATTCTGTACCCCTTCTTGACGATGTCCAGAGACCAAGCGTCGGCACCTCTCTCTTCCCATGCTCTCGCGAAATGTAGAAGTCTGGCTCCTACCGTGGCTGAAAGACTTCCCTCTCACTTCTTGCTCTTGGAAGGAGCGGGAGTCTTGCCTCTGAAAGAGCCTCTTCCTCGAGGGGCTGGCTTCGAGGAAGAAGCAGATCGAAAGGGCTTCGATTTCTTCAAAGCAGAGGACCCAGAAGACGAAGTAGTTGTAGGCTTCCTAGAAGACTGTGCCAGAAGGTCTTGGGTTGCTTTCTCCTGGAGACTGGCAGCTATGTCCTTTACCATAGACTGGGGGAAGAGATGTTCTGAGAAAGGAGCGAAAAGAAGATCCGCTTTTTGCGCTGGCGAGACCGACTTTGCAGTAAAATTGCAAATAAGTGCTCTCTTCTTAAGCAGTCCCGTGCTGAAATGAGCAGCCAATTCCTCAGAACCATCCCTGACGGCCTTGTCCATGCAAGACAATACACTGGACAGCTCCCCCAGACTGATGGAATCAGAACTCCTGGACCTGGCATCCAAAACTCCTAGGCACCAGTCAAGAAAATTAAAGACCTCTAGTGTCCTGAAGAGGCCTTTAAGGTGAAAGTCTAACTCACTATGCGTCCAAGAGACCTTAGAGGAAGACAGAAAAGATCTTCTGGCGGCATCCACAATACTACCAAGTCTCCTTGAGCTGAGGCTGGAAGCTTAACTCCGACGTTTTCTCCCGTCTCATACCACATACCAGCTTTGCCACAAAGTCTTGAAGGTGGTAAAGCGAAAGAAGTCTTGCCTGAAGCTTTCCTCTTTTCCATCCAATCATGGACCTTTCGAAAAGCTTGCTTCGTAGAAAGCGACTTCTTCATTTTCACAAAGCCCGAGATCTTAGTAGCTTTGGATGACGAAAACTGAGAGGGAGGAGTACGTGGAGCTTCAGGTTGGAAAGTGTCTGCAAAGACTGACTGTAGCAAACGAGTCAAAACCTTGTAGTCCGTCGAAACTGGAGCCAACTGCTGTTCTTCGTCCACTTCGACGAAAGCGTCACTAATTTCCTCTTCAGACACTGGAGAAGTCGGAGGAAGTAAGGAAGAGTCACGAGCTTTCTCAAAAGAGAAAGAGCGGCGAACAGGAAGAGTTTCCCGCTTACGCTTGCGGAGGTTGGTAAACTGACGTCCGTAGGCGCGCGCGAATTTTGGTTGTCGTCCGGAAGCCAATCTACTGGCGCCGACTGAAGCGCGCTCGACAGCAACAGGTGTACACCTGGCGTCCACTGGCGCGCGCTGAGCGTCCACTGGCGCGCGCTGAGCGTCCACTGGCGCGCGCCGAGCGTCCACTAAAACGCGCTGAGCGTCCACTGGCGCTCGCTTACCTTGCACCGAATCACGCTCGGCGTCCACTAAAGCGCGCTTGACTTTCACAGAAGCGCGCTCGGCATCTAAAGAAACGCGCTTCTTATCAACAAGTTTCGTAGCAGCGGAAACAACCGCTTCACGAGAGCGAGAAACGAATTTCTCGCCTCCTCTAGAAAGTTGGAAAGTGTCTGCAAAGGTTGGAAAGTGTCTGCAAAGACTGACTGTAGCAAACGAGTCAAAACCTTGTAGTCCGTCGAAACTGGAGCCAACTGCTGTTCTTCGTCCACTTCAACGAAAGCGTCACTAATTTCCTCTTCAGACACTGGAGAAGTCGGAGGAAGTAAGGAAGAGTCACGAGCTTTCTCAAAAGAGAAAGAGCGGCGAACAGGAAGAGTTCCCGCTTCCGCTTCCGCTTGCGGAGGTGGTAAACTGACGTCCGTAGGCGCGCGCTTGGCGTCCGAAGCCAATCTACTGGCGCCGACTGAAGCACGCTCGACAGCAACAGGTGTACACCTGGCGTCCACTGGCACGCGCCGAGCATCCACTAAAACGCGCTGAGCGTCCACTGGCGCTCACTTACCTTGCACCGAATCACGCTCGGCGTCCACTAAAGCGCACTTGACTTTCACAGAAGCGCGCTTCTTATCAACAAGTTTCGTAGCAGCGGAAACAACCGCTTCACGAGAGCGAGAAACGAATTTCTCGCCTCCTCTAGAAAGTTGCTGGGGAGCAGAACGAACTCTAGAGGGAGACTCAAACGGAGAGAGAGACGAGCGAGGAGATGAGAGGGAGAATGCCTCGACCTCTTCACAGGAAGATTGTCATCCTTCTTACGGCAACATGGAACAGTCTCTCTCGAAGAAAAACATCTCGAAGTTGCTGCTGAAGAGACTGGAGAATCTTGCTTGTAGGTGAAGCCTCCTTTTCTGGGGAGGGGCTGATCCTGTGAGCAGGCGAGTGGTGAGGGGACGCCTTCTTCCTACTCCCAGGAACCGCCACTTCACGCACCTTAGAGCGACTGCGGCGCTCGAAAGAAACATCTAGGAAAGACTCCGCTTCCGAATAATCCTTACGCTTCTTCTGCGGAGGAAAAGCAGCAAACGCACTATCAGGCGACGAGCAAAGTTCCGGAGAACAACTTGGAACCGTGAAAGCGTCCCGAACGCGAGCCGTCCTTTTCAGCGAACGTGATGCGGTATGAGAGCTCCTTGCTGCGGGGAGGAAGCTTCAGAAGAAGAAAAGCACTCCTTGAGAAGACGTGCACGCGCACGCTCCTTGGCAGTCTGGGTAGGTTCGTCAGAAGCTGCCGAAGGCACGCCAGATCGGTGGGGGTTCCTCGTAACCCTCCTTCGACTTTCGACATGCTCTCTCCCCGTAACCTGGGAGTCAAGCAGAGGTCTAGGTCTAGAGGCGGAATGAGGCCGATCTGACGCACCCTCCACTACACAAGGGGCACTTTCACTGCACTTCTCTTCACTTTTGCTCTCCAGAGCTAACACTTTTGATTCTAAGTTACGAATCGATTCAAGAATTAGCGATAAAGTATTACCTTCTACCGACACTGCTTCAGGGGCCGGAGGCAACACTACAGGGGTAGGAGCATAATCTACAGAAGGTTTGGGTTAGCAGGAGAATTATTAAAATCTTGCCTTCCTGAAACACTCCTGGAGGAAGACCTCCTTAACCTATCTCGCTCAAGTTTCTTAAGATACGCCTTCCACTCAGACTCTGTTAATCTTTCACACTCCTTACGACTTTCAAACGTACATTCATTCCCCCTGCAAAACTTACAAACAGAATGTGGGTCTACTGAAGCTTTCAGTAGCCTACCTCTACATTCGGACATAGAACAAAATCTAGCGCTAGCAGAACTAGACCCTGACATCTTGATCAAAGAAAAATCAATACCAAATTCAAATCAATCCAAAGTCAATGTGTGCCAAGCCACCGATCCAATTCAGATACCAAAGAAAAAACCAAAAGGGATACTCAAGTAGCTAGTAAGTTTCCAAAATCTGGACGGAGGTGCTGCAAACAGGTGTTTCCAGCACCGGCGACAGAAAAATTATGAATAGAAAATGGGAATGGTTCCTGATACCCGCCTCCCAGCGGCGGGAAGGGAATGGGTACTAACCACCTGACTCCCACTGCGTGTGTCGTAAGTGTTTAAATTTCTGTCGGATTCGGAAAAATACAGCTATATATATATCTGGACAGGTAAGTTTCATGAACAAATTTCTGATTTTTTCGGAAGAGTTACCGTTCAGACGTAAGGAAAAGTTTTTTTTTTTAAATTCACCATAAATCGAAATATTGTGCTAGAGACTTTTAATTTGCTGCAAAAATAAAGGTAAATGGTTGAATATTACTAGAATGTAAGAGGTATACATTTGGTATTTGAACTTTCAAGATAGGCAGTTATAAGAGCTTTTAGAGGGGTTCTAAGTATTTGCGGGTTTTAACTATTCGCAGGGGGATCTGGTCCACACCCGCCACGAATACTGTATCAGAACATGGAAATATGCATCCTCTGTATCTATGGATGTCATCCAAACACCCTGGCAAATGGAAGACATAATGGAACAAACTTGTCTCCAGCCTGAATTTTGTCTTCGACATGGTGACATTCAGCGAGCTGATGTCTAGGATGGGCCTCCAGCCCCCTGACATTTTGGGTACTACATTCTCTACTACTTCTATAGTCCCTTTTTCTATGAGAGACAAGATTTCTTCTGAGAGGGCTACAGCCTTCTTTGAGCCTTTGGAGTAGGCTGTTAATGCCACTGGAGAGTTGGATAAAGGTGGCCTTTCTTTGAAGGGAATCATGTACCCCTTCCTCATTACTCCAACTGTCCATGGCTCCGCTCCTCTGTCTCACCACCTCTTCCAAAAAGGAAGTGGTCTGGCCCTACCAGATTCCAGAGGGCTGGATTTTCAGTTACTTCCTGAAACTTTAGATGAAGATTTCCCGATAGATCTGGAGACAAATCTACTTCCAGATTGAGACCTAGAGATGGACCTTTGTCAACTGCCACAAAAGGGCCACATCTGAAGTGGAGAAATTGTCCTAGGTGGTTGTGTTGACACTTTCTTAGGATGCCTGGAGAATTGGGGCAAAAGATCCTGCATACTCTCTTTCTGGAGATGTGAAGAAATCCCCAGAACTATGTCTTGTGGGAAAAGATGTAGACAGTCCAATGGTGAAAAAAGTAGGGCCGATTTCTGAGAAGAGGTGATGCCCTTAGAAGTTTATGAACGCCAAACTTCCCTCTTTTTCAGTACACCTGTAGTATATAGGAAAACCAGTGCTTGTAAGCTATCCATTACTCCTTTACCATACAGGACAGTAACCCTAACCAGTCCGAGGAGAATTCATCCTTAACCTTACGAGTTGAATCAACAAGACCAGAGAAGTCCCCTGGGAGGAGGCAGAAACTGCCAGAGGAGCTTCCCTGGTGGAGTTAAAATTGGTGTCTTCTCTTAGACAATCTAGAAGGAAGCAAGCAAAAGATGGCTTTGCCCTGATCCCTCTTTTCTGAAAGCCAAATATCAATCTAACTCAGGGCTTTCTTGGGTGAAGAAGAAAGGACTTATTTAGGCAGCATTGCAGGATCTACTAGCTGACCTTCCATGTGAAAAGGAGAAGCGGGAGCCGATGGAGTAGCAGTAGAAAAGAAACCATGAAAAGTTGTAAGTAGCTACTTAAGCAAAGATGAGTATGTAGGCCGAAGGACGAGTATCTTGAAGAGCCCATCATCATCCTTAGCTGAGGAAACTAGAGACAATGCTAAATCTGGCAGTTGTGGAGCAGAAAGAGTCTTCTTAAACATGTTTAGATTGTTATCTAGCTTGCTCTGGTAAGTTACTTATATAAAACACAATAGCAAGTCAATTGAAGAAGCATTCCTCACAGGCGGCAGACCCTTTTCCAACTAAAACAATCTCTGATGTTCTGTTGTTATGTGATAACCTTCTCTTGTTCTCTGTTATTACATCTAACAAGTTACAATTTCTGAATCCAAGACCTTATTATTAAGTTTTTCAAAGAGTCTTAACCTTCCCTTTTTGAGATGAAAGCAAGTCATTGCTCCTATTTCCATACTAACTTTGACTTGTCTGCAAAGAGTGAAGACTTTATGCTGACTTGTCTCCAAAGAGTGAACTTCTGTGCAGTGATGATAAACCCCAACAACAAGAACTTTAAGATCAAGAATCTTAGTAACATGGATCATCTGTGCAGTTTATGTTGGAAGACATGCCTGCCACTGCCTGCACATAATGAAACATGCTTGTGATAGTTAAGTTGCACAAGAGCCACTTTCCATTTCATTTGTCCTATGTTCAATGCCAACTCAAGTCCTTCATAGATTTACAATGGCATACAACTATACTGTCTCTATGAACTAAGGACTGGGGTCTGAGAGGGGATACATAAGTCTATTTTCTAAGTTATTAGTAGCCAGTGTCTTGCTTCCCAAGGTCTTGGGTGTGGAAGGGAGGCTTGGACACTAATCACATGTACAGTATGATCAAGTTATAAGATGCTGTGCATAAGTGCAATGATCTGTTCCTTGCCTCTACTGGTCATTAGCAACTTCTAAACTTGTGACTCCTTGTAGAGAGATACAGTTATACCCCAACCTTACGCGAAGTTAGGTTCCAGACCCACTCACGCAAGGGGAAGTTTCGCATAAGTTTGGCACTGTCTCTGAATCTAAAACCATGAAGTAGTGTGAGGGCTAACTATGGACGAGAGAGAGAGAGAGAGAGATACGCAAGTCATGTGAGGTTGAACTCTAAAGGGGTGTTATCTTTAAAAAGGTGTGAATGGGATCACATCTTCTGAAAGTACATTACCTGCATGTGCTGTAATTACGTAACAGTACATAAAGATTGTACCAGCACTTTTATCCGAGGTTAAGAAAGTAATTTTCACAGAATGACAACTTTGTTATGTCTCCGATATGTTTTACTAGTAGATGATCATGGAGGTCTTATATAGTGACAAACACTGAATTATGTAATGCCTTTGTATTATTTAAAAAAATGTAAACACTATACACAAAATCTCCATACTGATTTTACACTTAAAAGCATGAAAACTTATACTAATTGTAGTACAATAGTACGTACTTCAGATATTAAAGTGTTTCTAAAGGGCTATCATCTTTGAAAAGGGCAGTAACTTTGTGAATGGGTATCGCATCTTGTAAAAGTACGGATATACACTAACTGTAGGTGCTGTAAATACCTTTGTATCATATTTATGCATGTACAAAAATAAAAAAAAACAATTCATTTTAATAAGGATTTTATGCAGAATAGCTTTGATACTTAAAAAATGTGCATACTAAATCAAACATAAACACTTCTGCAGGGCTTTGCAGTGTTTCTGGAGGATTCGCAAATGTTCGCGCTTTGTTTAGAACTCGCGTATGATAATTAATAGTTAGGTTCCAATGAAAAGTTTGCACCATTGTGAATTAGCGCAAATTGAATCGCGTAAGTTCTGGGTATTACTGTACAACGTAAGAGTGCCTTAAATGACACATTGCTAATTATGCCAAAGGTTCTTTGTAGCTTTTCATCAACCCTAGATGTAATGATTTATTCCTTTTACTTTTTAGCCATTCACTCTGATTTCTGCTTACTTAAACCTTGCTCCAATTTTTGGTTCTCATACTGGAATAAATCCCTCAGCCGAACCTGATGAGATTCTAGAAACATGACTTTGGTCTCAAACTATGGTCATTTATAATAACTACTACTGGTTTATCTCATGCGTTGGGTGATATTGTAAAATTCAACCCTCCATCTTCCATGTTTTCTATAAATACAATACGTACCTAGTTACCTTTTTGCTTTCAAGCTTACTAAACATGACACTCCAAACATGCCCATTTGTTTCACAAAGAAGCGCAAACGATATTAGGACATGTAATGTCAGAACTGCATGGATCACCCACCCATGATTACACATTAAAATGCAGAAAAAAAAACAAATACTGTACAACATATAGTCCTTCAATCATGATATCGAAGGAATAAAACCACAACCATAATGACAAGGGCAGTAGTAAATTATTGTAGTAAACAGTACCCAATAATTAACTAATGCAAACCTCTAAATAAGCATTTATAAGGGTGCCCACATAAGAAACAGGAATGGCAACCTTGCATCACATATAAATAAGGTTTGTTTCTGCACAACTGCAATCTTATTTATACAGTACTTCTAACAAAAAATTAAATTCACGACATTGAAAAAATATTGAGTTTTTCTTTGTTTGTATGGTGCTTTTACGTTGCATGGAACCAGTTGTTATTCAGCAACGGGACCAACGGCTTTACGAGACTTCCGAACCACGTCGAGAGTGAACTTCTATCACCAGAAATACACATCTCTCACTCCTCAATGGAATGGCCGAGAATCGAACCCGCAAACACCGAGATGGGACGCTAATACCATAAAAAATATTGACCGAGTTACACTATTATGGAGTTATACAAGAAGTACATACGATTAGGTAGTATCCTTTTAAACTAGTGCACACTGTAATTGAAATAATACTTTCACATTTTCTGATCCAGCATTAGGCAACATTCTTACCAGGAGTTAGACTAACTAGTACTACCGGTAGAATGAAAATGTTCTAAGACAATTACGTACTGCAGTGATTATCAACGCGCGTCTTACAAAACTGCTGGGGTTCACAGTTAAATACACCCAGTGAAAAACACTTATATGACATCCCAAAGATTAAGTCCAGCGATAAAGATCTTATCATATCTTATAAGTTTCTGATGATACCGGTGGGAGCATTAAAAACCTTTTTAATATTCAGTTTCTTTCTTTTTCTTGCAAGATAATTTTCCAAATTTTTTAAATGCCTTTATTTTTAATGACTGACAAGGATGGAATAAAAAAAATGTCATTTTTATACAAAGGCAGTACATGAAAATGGTCAATTAAGCAGCCATTTCACACACTGCTCCCAACTAACAAATTCATGTAAACTTATAGACTACTCCTTTTTTCAAGATTTTTTTTTTTTACATACAGTACACCTAATATTATTTACCCAGAAAATGCTATTCAGGTATTTTGTAGAACGTATACAGTAATGAGAAAAGCATATGCCATATGCTCAACCCTTAGTGGAGGGTTAAAAAAAAAACGGATTTTGACGTAAGGAAAAATCTATTTCTGGGCGATTGGCTCGTGTCGCCAGCGAAATATCCTTTAATCTATTATTTCTAGGGTAAATGTACTAACACATACCAGAGAATAAATAAAATAAAGAAAAAGGTCAGTATAACTGACTCGCTCACCCTCTAGGAGGGTGTCGGTATGAACACTAGGCGAGTGAGACCACTACCACGAGCCAAATGCCAATAGAAATCTCCCACTACAAAACCCTCCAAGGGGGGAGCCGTCCCATAGAGGGAGCAGCTCGTACTACTACTACACCATCCCATGCTTGCGACTGCTGCGCCTCTAGTGGCCCACCCCCCCCCCCCCCCCAATCTGAAGTTAGCAGACAATCTTGAGCGAAGGGATGGGTAGGGGGGGTATTTCGCTGGCGACACGAGCAATCGCCCAGAAATAGATTTTTCCTTACGTCAAAACTCCTTTTTCTGGGCTCAGCTCGTGTCGCTTGCGCGAAATCGTACCAGAGAAATAGCACAAGATTGTAAAGAAAGTAAACAGAACAAAATAAAACAAATTAGGTCTCAAATAAAAGATACAAAATAAAAGAATGAATATAATTGCTAAAAGATACAAATACACAGTAAAACAAAATCAAAAATATGCTTAAATTACCCTTAAAAGTAATTATGATAATAATATGAGGTAATTTACATATATACAAATAGGTATAATGATTACCTATAACAATAAACCTGTGTAATAACATGTATCAAAATAGAAATAGCAATTAATATTAATGTTATATAAATTTATAAAAATATTTGATAATTCACAAAACAATATATATCTTAGGAATGTATATGACTTAATATACAAAACCCGTAACCATTGTACTATGATGTATCCCCTAGCATAAAAATAAGGGGATAACATCTACGAGATCAATATGGTGATCATATGAGTGTCCCTCATCATACAAAAGGGACAATATACAATTATAAAGCAGCTAAGACACAAGGTGAATGTTAATGAACAAGGTAGGAATAGACGAACTGTTGGGTGAGGCAGGTAGAAAGGAGGACTGAATCTTCTACTATAATCTAGCTAGAGTCAGGGGAAACTATGGTTACACCCGCTGCTACTGCTGGGAATTTCAGAGCTTCCAAGGACTTAAGGTAGTGACGTTTGAACACTGCCGGCGATTTCCATCCGGTATACTTCTTTAAATCATCAAAATTCATGTGTTGGAAGTAATTGATTGAGGTGGCTACTGCCCTGACATCATGTGCTTTTGGAAAGGAGTCAGGATTGGCTTGTTTGATAAAGTACAGGATCTGTTGCCTGATGCCTTTAGTGGATAAAGTACCACCTTTTTCCCTTCTAAAGAGGGGTCCCGATGAGGAAGAGGAGGTCCTGGATAGAAAGGCTCGTAAGGTTGAAACTGGACAAAGGGAAACATCTTGCGGAAGGGGTAGTACCTTCCAAGGTTCCCACCTCATCAAAGGATCTTCATTCTTGGCTAAAAAGCTACGTTCCGGAGAAAGCAGCACTTCCCCTGTGGGAAGGAATTGAATATGATCCGGATCTCTGGATAAAGCCGACAGTTCTGAAATTCTTGCTCCTGAAGCTAGGCTTAATAAAAACAGAGTTTTTCTTAGGAGCATCATAAACGAGCATGTGTCATTATCGGTTTCGGAAGCCAGTTTAAGAACATCGTTTAAGAACCATGAAACTGACGTAGGTCTCATAGAGGGCCTAAGTCTAGCACATGCTTTAGGAATAGACGAGAAATAGGTATCTGTCAAGTCTATGTTAAATCCAAATTGAAATATCTTTTTCAATGCTGACTTGTTTGTCGTAATCGTGCTAGCTGCTAAACCTTTTTCAAATAAGGATCTGAAAAAGGATATAGCAGAATTAACTGTCATGATTCTGATGTCTGACTCTCTCAGAAGTTGCTAACTTTTTGACGGCAGCATCATACTGCCTCAAAGTTGAATCCCTTTTATCAGATTCTAAGAAAAGAATATTCTGAGGGTCAATATTCGCATCTCTTTTTGCCGCAAACTTCATGAAATCCATAAAGTTAGGGTTTTGAGAATCCCTGAGGAAGCGAACACAGTCTTCGTTTGTACTGACTGGGAGAGCTTGGGACTGGGGATTCGAAGGGGACGAAGGCCCAGTTCCAGGATCAGAGGGTACCAATTGCTCTTCGGCCAGTCTGGGGCTACTAGAGCTACTTGACCCTGAATGTCCTGAGTTTGGTCTAGTACTTTCATAAGGAGATTCACTGGGGGGAAGACGTAAATCTTCTCCCAGTTGTTCCAGTCCAGAGCCAGGGCGTCCGTGGCATAAGCCAGAGGGTCCAGGTTGGGGGCTACGTAACATGGTAGTTTGTGGTTCGCTTGTGATGCGAAGAGATCCACCTGTAGCCCTGGGACTCTTTGAAGGATCCATTGGAACGAACCCTGGTCGAGAGACCATTCCGATTCTAGTGGTACTGATCGAGATAGGGCGTCTGCTATGACGTTTCTTACTCCAGCTATGTGGGTGGAGGAAAGATGCCAACTGAATTTGTCTGCCAGGGAGAAGATGGCTATCAGACGTGATTTAGATGACGTGACTTGGAGCCTCCTCTGTTTATGCAATGTACTACCACTGCGCTGTCCAAGACTAGCTTTATGTGGGAGTACTTTGGTGGGCGTAATCTTTTCAGAGTCAAGAAGACTGCCATTGCCTCCAGTACGTTTATATGGAACTGACTGAAACTGGGGCGACCAAATTCCTTGACCTTTTTGAATTGTGAGTAACCTCCCCAGCCGCTTAGGGACGCGTCTGTGTGGATGGTGATCCCCGGTGGAGGGAACTGAAGAGGGACTGATACTGACAGATTCTTGACTTTTGCCCACGGCCGAAGCCGGTTCTTTAGAATCAGAGGTACTGAAGATAGCTTGTCCCTGGACCTGACATTTGCTCGAGAGCGCCAGATTCTGGTTAGATCTTTCAGTTTGGCTTTCATTAAGATGTTCGTTACTGAAGCAAACTGGAGAGAGCCGAGGATCCTTTCCTGAGCTCTCCTTGATGCTAGTTTGTGACTTAGAAATTGTTTGACTGACTTCGCTATTTCTTTCCTTTTGGTGGATGGAATCGACAGAGTGTGTGAGGACAGATTCCATTGAATGCCTAGCCACTGAAAGTTTGACTCTGGGGTGAGTCTGGACTTGGATTTGTTTATCTTGAATCCTAGATATTCTAGAAATTGGATCACTTTCAGTGTGGCCTTGTTGCATTCTTCGACTGATGAGGCCCAAATCAACCAATCGTCGAGATACGCTACTACCATAATCCCTTGAGCTCTGAGCTGTTGCACTACTACTTCCGCTAGCTTCGTGAACACCCTGGGTGCCACGTTGAGCCCGAACGGGACTACCTTGAAGGAGAACGTCTGGTCTCCTATCTTGAAGCCCAGATACGGACGGAAGTGTCTTGCAATAGGGATATGATAGTAGGCGTCTGTAAGATCGATAGAGGTGGTGACGGCCCCACGGGGAAGTAAGGTCCGCACCTGTGAGATCGTGAGCATCTTGAACTTGTCGCAGCGAATGGCTAAGTTTAAGCGGGACAAGTCTAAGATTACCCTTCTTTTGTTTGAGCCTTTCTTCGGAACGCTGAACAAGCGACCTTGAAATTTCAATCTCTTGACCTTGGCTATGGCTCCTTTCTGAAGGAGGTCCTCTGCGTACTCTGTCAATTCCTTGGAAGGAAGTTGACGGAAAGGTCTGGCTGGAGGTGGGTTCGTCAACCAGCTCCAGCCCAGCCCTTTTGACACTATGCTCTGAGCCCACTGGCTGAAGTTCCACCGGTGGCGAAAGTGAAACAGCCTCCCTCCTACCTGAAGTTCCTCATTGGTTCTGGTAACCCCCTCGACCTCCTCTGAAGTGCTTTCCCCTATTGAAGGGGCCTCCCGATCCTCTCCCACGAAAGGACCGCTTACCTCTGCCTCCCTTGTTCGAGCGGTCATACTTCTGAGAAGCTTGACTCTCGAAGGCTGGATTGTAAGCTGGAGAGATAGCGTATGAGGTGGAGGGTTGAGGCTGAGGGGATATCACATAAATGGCTGTGCTTGGCTTTTTAGATGTGGATGGGCTGGGCTGCCTGCACTAACGGCACTGTAGGTAACTTGCTGGGGGAAGCGCTGTTGTTTCTTTAGGTAAGGTTGGAAGCGTCTAGTCTTCCTTTGTCCCTTACCTTTTGGTGTCTGGTCTTGCCTTCTCCTAGCCGTAAGACCCCAACGGTCCTTAAGGCTCTGGTTCAACCTTGTGGCTTCTGCTTGTACTTCCTTTACCATAGCCCCTGGGAAGAGATCTGCGCCCCAGATGTTGGAAGAAAGTAACCTATTCGGTTCATGCCGAATGGTTGCTTCTAGCAAGACATGCTTTCTACAATTTGTTCTAGCAGTGGCAAACTCGAACATGTCTGACTGCACCGTTTGAGTCAGGGCTTTGGTCATCAGTTAAAAATTGGTTCGGAACATAAGCCATGGTTGCTACCTCAGACATAGCCATCAGGTTAATTGACCTGGCTAGTCGTGTTTTTGAATCAAACTCCGCTTGAATCAAACTATCAGGGAGTCTGGGCAGCTTTTCACCAAACTGCTCCATAGCACAGTCAGGTTTGAGTTTGCCAGCTGTGAAAGTGTTTGGCAAGTCTTCCCATAATTCTCCAATTGAGGGGAGCAATGGAGAAGTGGGGTCTGCTTCTTTTAAGGGAGGCATAGGTTCCCCTTTTTGGGCTGCCGAGATGGTCGACCTCGCTATCTTGGTAAGGAAAGGAAGCGGGGTACTTTCGTCCATCGTGAAAATGGTAAAGGGACTTTTGAACGGTTGGATCTTGGTGTTTGAACAATCCATGTCCTCTAAGCATCTTAACCATTCTCGTTGAGCTTGGTCCCGAGAATAGAGGACTGTCTCCTTTGGTACCCTGTCATCTCTAACCATAGCTGACGGTGTGAGTCTAGCGTAGCCTATGAAGGGAGGCTGTAGGCCTTCCGGATAGAACTCGAAGTCCTCTATTCTTCGAGTTCCAAACTCCGGTATGGAGATGAGACCATCTTGGAAGGGAGCGTATGACGCTACTCTCCAAGGGTTGTTCATGGAAAAGGCGGGCAGCGAGTCATATGGGGGAAGCTGAGAGCCACTAGTGTTGGAGGTTGAAGGAGAGGCAAGAGGGGCTTCTCTTAGGCCGGCTATAATGGTATCCTGAGAAGTTATTCTGGTCCGAAAGGATGCGAGATATCATATGTTCCATACTCGTCTTAAGGGAGCCTACCAAGTCGCCCACCTGTTGCAATAGGCCAGCATTGGTTTCCAAAGCCGGAGCTGCTGCGGAGGTGGAGGGGAGACTCTGGATAGGCACCAAAGGAAGTGGAACTGGTGATACTGCCGGGGTGCGGGATTTCTCCTTAGGCTTACTCTTAGAGGACTTTGAGCCGGAGCTAGATCCTTTAGACTTGTCTGAGCCGGGATTATGAGCCGGAGACTTACGCGAAGAAGAAGACGAAGACGTCTTCTTCGAGGACGAAGACGTCCTCGTCAAGGTCATGTGTTTAGACTTGATCTTAGGCCTAACCGAAGCCGCTGGGGGAGTATATAACTCTTCACCAGTAAAGCCTGGGAAGGATGGGGAAGTTGCAGGAGTAGAAGAAACAGTCGCTCCCAAGGGGGACCCTTGGGTACCTGCATTACTTACCTCGACCAACAGGTCGTCTATACCTACCATAGGTTCAACATTTATATCTAGGGTTGCGACATCCGTGGAGATATCCTGGTCTTGTTCCGTTAAAGAGGCCGCCAGCTGTTGTTGGATAAAGGCAATAGAGGGGTCCGCCTCTACCGGGTCGACGTAACCAGTCGCCTTTCCTCCGGGGAAGATTAACAGAGCTAAACGCTTCTCCAGTATGTAGGGCTGACCCTTGGCGGCGTTCTTGCCAAAACCTCCGACCCAGGCCCGCAGGGTAGCCAAAGCCGTATCTCTTACTGCCGGAGCCTGTAAGAGAGGGTATATTTTAGATTTAAGAAGCACTTAAAACTAAAACTTAGAATATAACTTAAACTAGATGCCTTAAGTTAAGTAATGATGCAAACTTAAGAACTAAAGAAAGCGGAGCGGCATGCGGAGATGGAATACTTACGCCTTCCAAAAGCTGGCTCACCAGATCGTAACATATGGTACACGTATCTCATGGTACCAGACCTGGATGTCCCCGTGCGAGTCGCGCATGGAGCATGGACGGCAAACTTCGTGTCCACAGGGGTCCTGAAGTGTAGCGGAACATCCCGGATGCTCACAGTTAGTGGCCTGTAAGTGGGAAGACACATGAGTATCTTAAAGTAGTAACACTTACAGATAGGGACATAAGAACTCCGTTATCTGGCGGAGCTCGGAAAAAATTTGGGCATAGCCCCTCCCTGCATTGCCTGAATAGGCTATGATCCCGGAGAGATCCGGTAAAATTGGAAGGGAGGGGATGGTTTAAGATACTTAAGATAAACTTAAAGATAACTTAAACCTACATGCAAGTGAACCGGACTAGGTCCAGTGAAGCGGAGTGTAGAAACTCAGCGATACGGTACGGTTTTATATAAGACCTACTGTATGCTCCGGTCCAAATCAATGAAGGACTATACCCTTCCGCTGGATACCAGGACTCCGATAGGGAGGAGCTCTAGTAAGGAGGGAAGGGCGAGATGACATACAGACTCGCGCTAACCCGGAGCGACATGGAAGTAACGGAGGGGGGCGGGGGGAAGGCCAGGGCCCCCCACAACGTACCACCCGGCCGAGCCGAGAAGCGGAGAGGTCGGAACCAGTCAGGGACTGTCGGGCTCCCAGGCCCCTCCAGTGGAGGGGGGAGGGGGAGGCAGGCTCGGGCATGCGGGGCGAGCAAGGACAGACCGGCCCACCCCCGCCCGGCTCTATGGAAGAGCGGGAGGGGGGGGAGGGAGGGGGGGGGGACTGGTAGGCGCCTGGCTAACTCGTGATCACGTAGTGACCACGATGGCGGTAACTCAGATACAGAAACCGAGCCTAGGCCAGCCACTGATCAGATAGAAGCTATCGGGAAGCAACTAGAACTGAAAAGCGGTAGCGTATAGGCCCATAGGGCTAAAACCAACTGATCAGAGAGAAGCTATGAGGAAGCGACCGAGCTGATCAACGGTAGGCTAGGCTCTACGAGCCAGGGCCTAGGCTAAGCCAGACGCCACAACCAAACAATAACAAAACATATAAGTTATTCTAATACAATGAAAGAAAGAAGGTAAAAAAGCAGGAGAAAAAATCCAGGAGTGTGCGACTAGCCCGAAGGAGAGTCTACCACTCAAAAGATAGTCAGCAATTCGGGGCCCCCCCATACAAAGGACCTAGACTAGGGTCTGGATAGAAAAGCTATACACAAGGTGAAATACATGCGCGTATAACCACTTGAGTAGACGTAATAAGGCGGATAATCAAATAGAGCGTAAATAATAAGGGATGTTCTAGGTATGGAAGACCAAGAACGAACCCGACATGCGGCAGGGCATGCTGCCATGCTTCCGACCCACCCCCGAGAACGTATCTATACCTAAAAAACGGCAAATACTGCCTCGGGGCCGGAAAAAACTCGCTTAAACCGTTATATATATGAGTAACTTAAACTTAGCTGCTGCAATAGCTGCACGCTCCATATCGAAAATCCGAAGAAATGGCACGAAAACACAGAGAGAAAAATAGCACTTGTAACACGTGCGAGCTAACGAAAAAGGATGGCCACTAGAGGCGCAGCAGTCGCAAGCATGGGATGGTGTAGTAGTAGTACGAGCTGCTCCCTCTATGGGACGGCTCCCCTCTTGGAGGGTTTTGTAGTGGGAGATTTCTATTGGCATTTGGCTCGTGGTAGTGGTCTCACTCGCCTAGTGTTCATACCGACACCTCCTAGAGGGTGAGCGTAGTCAGTTATACTGACCTTTTTCTTTATTTTATTTATTCTCTGGTATGTGTTAGTACATTTACCCTAGAAATAATAGATTAAAGGATATTTCGCGCAAGCGACACGAGCTGAGCCCAGAAAATATCAAATAAAATGACCTTTTATTTTTAACATGACTGACAAGGATGGAATAAAAAAAATGTCATTTTTATACAAAGGCAGTACATGAAAATGGTCAATTAAGCAGCCATTTCACACACTGCTCCCAACTAACAAATTCATGTAAACTTATAGACTACTCCTTTTTTCAAGATTTTTTTTTTTTACATACAGTACACCTAATATTATTTACCCAGAAAATGCTATTCAGGTATTTTGTAGAACGTATACAGTAATGAGAAAAGCATATGCCATATGCTCAACCCTTAGTGGAGGGTTAAAAAAAATATCAATATGCAGCTCCTCAAGCCGGGTAAACTTTGAGGTCAGCCAAAAAAAAAAAAAAATCAATTGAAAGAGGGAGATATGCAAATGCCCATGGTGAAAGAAAAAAATTCTAAAAAATTTTCCTACCTTCCATAAGGAGTTGAAAATTACTATTTACAACCCCTTGTGGAGCCTCTGTTACATGACAATTGTAAATTTTACCAACTTATGTTTTTTCTAATAAATATACTTTAATTTTATTACATTGTCAAATTATAATTACAGCTCACACAATATCAAAACAGGTAAGAAATAAGTCGGTAAGAAAAAAAAATCAGTAACAAATTCTTAGCATATTTGTTTAAAATATTTACGTACATTTACCAAGAAAAAAGATTCATTAACTTTTTTATTTTAAGATTCAGTAACTTTTATTTGTACGTTTTTTCTAATATTCCTTTGCAAAATTACATTTACAACTGACACACTATCGTAAGACAAAAACAAAAACTAACAGCAAGTCCTCAGTATATTTATGAGCAAATTTACAAAAAGACGTCATGTGAGACACAGACGCAGTACATTCTCCCTTGAAGTCTGAAGTTCTGAGGCGCCAGATTCATGATTTTAGCCAGTGTAAAAGTTTCCGTTAGTGAATTTATGGGCTATAGAAATATTAGCACCTCTTTCCCACCAGATTCTTTCCAAATTGATGGCGCTTAATATTGCTTATTTACAGAATCAATCTGTCCACCACCCCATCCCTGTTATCACAACTCCTGAGAAGCTATACAGTGAAAATTTATTTTAGATAAAATACCTTATGTCTGACATATTTCAGCACACTAGTATTTAAGTGTCTCTGTCTGCTTTAGAAAAATTAAAAATCGCATTTCTAAATGATCATTTAAAAGAGATGTTCTAGAAAAATTTCCCTAATCAGAGAAATCAAAGGCAAATAAATCTTGATTAAGCAAATGACAAGTTAATCAGTGGAAAGGAATAACCATAGCAAAAAATGCTGCAGAATAGTTGATCAGCTTATCTTTAAATATTGGAATAGTATGTGGTTTTCTTCCCATTTATCAAATTTTGAGCGACAGCTTTTGCCATGAGGAGATTCTTTTTCTAATTTACCCCTCCACTGAACATATGACCCAGGGGCAATACCAACCATGAATGTGTGTGTGACAGAGGACCTCACTGTTACAGCGAAATACTACGATAGGTATCCCTTCCTGTTTTGAGTAAACTATCTTATGCAATCAAATTAAAGCAAACTCCACCCCAACTAACCTAGGAATCAGTAATAAAACCTAGCTAAACTAAAAAAATTTGTGAAAAAAATACTCTTTCTTTAAAAATTAGCTCCATCCATCAACTGTTCAAAAGATAACATTTTTATATCCAGCACATAATTATGAAGTAAACAGTAGTATTCTGTACATAGACAAGTCATCAAAATGACACAAGGAATACTAGACGCTTTAAAAGGACAGAATTTGGTGTACATATATAATCAATCATCCCAGTTTATTTACTTACAGACCAATAGGATGGCTACTCAATGACCTTACCTATTCATGCAATAGGTGAGAAACAAGAATAAAAAGATATGCATGATTAACCTTAATAAAAAAGTTAGCATTCAAGACTGGTACAAAGGCTCAGTATTGTGGTTTTTTCTCTTAACCCTGGAAATGACTGAAGGGGACTAACTGACTAATCTGTGACGACTTGGGAATTACAGATTAAAGAAATCCACACTCTTAAAACTATACACTAATTGTCACAGGAGGAACTTACAGAAGAAATTAAAGTATGTACAGTATAGCACATAACCATATAAAATGTGACAGGTTCTGTAGTCTCTCATGTAAATCCACCTTCATTTTTCAAATATTTTCTACTTAAATCATCCATATATACAGCGGTCCCCCCTTATTAACAGGGGATACGTACCAGACCCCCGCGAATGTTTAGAATCCATGGATGGTTGGAACCCCCCTAAAAAAAGGCTGAAAACGGCCTATTTTGGTGGGTAAAACTCAAGAAAAACCCACTAAAAATTGTTGTACCTTGTTTTTTAATAGTTTTATCACAAAATGACAAATTTTCTGACAAATTTTCTAAGACAATTTGTATTTGTCACAGCTATAAACCTGAGGTCTTAACAATAGGATCATTTTCTAGCGCCTAACTGGATCTGGTTAAAAATCGCAGATGAAAAAGCAAGGAATCTAGTGAGATCTGCCAGCGCGTGCATATATCAAGTGAAAACTGGTCAAAGACCACAAACCCATGCTACCATGTTCAGTCTTTCCCAACCCAGGATGTCATAAGAAGACAGAGGGGTGGCTAGAGATGGGCAGTAAAATGATAAGACCTCAGGTTTGTAGCTATGAAAAATATAAATTGTCTCAAGAAATTTTTCATTACACGGACAAACCTTTGGTCTTAAAAATAGGATAGATTTATGTACTTGGTGGGAGGTACAGACATCCTAAACCAGCTGGGGGCCTACCCACCGGTCCAAATCCAAAAGAAATATCTACAGGAGAGGGACTGATGCCTGTGAGAAGCTTGATAAACTGATATCCAACAACTCAGCCATTGCAGTAGGGAACTAAAGAGAAACTCTTGACTGTTCAATAACAAACCAATGCTCCAGGGTTTGTTATTACTCCTCACTCCCCCTTGCTAGAGAGTGGAGTATATGCTACTGAATAGAGGGTTTGACTATTTGAACACAAAGCAACCAAACTATCACCTGTATCAGACCAGTCCAGCAAATGACATATCTATTCCTCAATCCGCCCGTAGGAAGAAGAAAAGGTACAAGAGAAAGAAAGAGACCAGCCAACTCAATCACTCTCTCTTCCATACAATCATCCTAGGGAAGATACAAACATGCCCAGTTAAGGGTAACGATGAGTTACACGATCTGTTGGGCAGCCACCACAGGACTTAAGGAAAAAGTGTCCATAGATCTGTGGGCAACATCCTTAAGATAGAAAGAGGTAAACGTGGACTGGCGTACCAAGTACCAGTGCTCAAAACTCTATGAACAGCCAAATTGTTCTAGAAAGCCTTAGGGGGACCAATAACCCTGACTTAATGTGCTCTAGCCTGCACAGACGTGGTGGCAGAATCATCAAGAGACAAATACACCTGTCAGATAGCTTCAAGTATCCAAAAAGAGATTGCATTATTGGACAACTCTTTCTTTGTATGCCCCATGCTAACAAAAAGCCTACGACAACCTGGCCTAAGATGTCGTGTCCTCTTAAGATAGCAACACAGAGCCCTGACAGGACACACCAAGAGCTTTTGAAAATCACTGCCCACAAAGTCATCCAGTGATGGAATGGAAAAGAAGGCGAACCTATCATCCTGCACTGAGGGATTCTGAGCTTAGCCACGAATTCCGAGGCAAATTCGAAGGACACTGACTCCAACCCCTGATGTGCTTCACATCATAGCTCAGACCATGAAGCTCCCCCCCTCTCTTTGAAGAAGCCAAGGCCAGGAGGAAAACCGTTTTGAGTGTCAAGTTCCTGTCTGATGAACGACATAAAGGCTCATAAGAAGCTTTAGTGAAACTTCTAATGACCAAGGAAACATCCCACGTTGGAGGTTGAGCTCCCTGGGAGAACACAACTCCTCAAACCCCTTAAACAGCAAGGAGGGTTCCCAGGATGAGATATCGATACCTCTGAAACGTAACACTTAACTCAGCCTCTAATGGCGGAAACAGAAAAGCCTGGCGGAAACAGACAAGCCTTTCTCATCCCTGAGGAAGACCAAAAAGTCTGCATGCACTGAATAGAGGTTCTAAGTGGAGAAAAACCCTGTTTACAACACCAATTACAGTAGATCACCCATTTACCTTGGTAAACGGCATAGGTAGATTTTCTGAGATTGCTGGACATATGTCCTGCTCTTTTCTGAGAAAAGCCTCTCGCTCGGAGGAGACACTTGATAGCCTCCGACCGTGAAAAGACAGGGATTCTACTGACTGGTGGAATCTTTCTGCATGTGGATGACAAAGAAGATGCCGCCACGGAGGAATCTCCCTTGGCACCTCCGACAATGACAGCAGATCTGGAAACCATTCTGCCTACAGCCACAGAGGAGCTACCAATGTCAACCTGTTCAGGACTTGGCAGATCAAACAAAACGGAGGGAAGGCATAACACCACCAGGTTGTTCCAGGGATGTTAGAACGTATCCTCCGCTAACGGCAGAGGATCCAGAACCACAGAACAGAATACCTCTAGTTTCCTGTTGAACCAGGTCACAAAGAGGTCTAGCATAGGTCTCCCCCAATCCTGGAAGAGCCTGTCTGCCACGGCCTGATGGAGAGACCATTCTGTGCCTAGGATCTGATCCCAATGACTGAGCTTGTCTGCGACCACATTCCTTTTGTCTGGGATATACCTGGCTGAGAGCTCCGCCGAATTGTTGACCGCCCACTGGTGAACCTAGACTGTCAAGGTGTAAAGTTGACACGAAACCAGTCCCCCTGCTTGTTTACATAAGCTACCAGTGTGTTGTTGTCCAACATGAGAACAACAGAATGTCCCTCTACTTACTCCCGAAATTCCTTCAGACCCAGAAAGGCTGCTTTTAACTCTAAGATGTTGATATGCTGCTGTCTGTCCTCCAAACTCCAAATGCCCGAAGTAATGAGGACACCTAAATGAGTGCCCCAACTTCCAAGGGAGGCATCTGAAAACAGAAGGAAGTCCAGCATAAGAGAACACAGAGGAATACCCTTCAAGAAATTCCGATTGTCCAACCACCAACGAAGATCTTCTCTCACTTCTAGAGGCAGAGGTACCCTTACCAGGGGTGAGTCCCCCGCTGGAGACCAGAAGTCCCTTAGTCTCCATTGCAGAAACCGAAGATGAAGTCGCCCATGAGGGACCAGCTTCTCCAGAGAAGACAAAATCCCCAGAAAAATCTGCCACTGATGAGCCGACTGATCCGGTTGCGACAGGAAGTCGCACGCCACATCTCGCAACTTCTCCAACCTCTGATCCGACGGGAAAACTCTTGAGACTGCCATATCGATGAGCATGCCTACATAGAGAATCCTTTGACTGGGTACAAGATTTGATTCTCTAGGTTCACCAAGATGCCAAGTTCCAGGCAAAACTGAAACAGACTATCTGTGTCCTGCAGTAGCCTCTCTCTGGAACCCACTAAGACCAACCAGGAATCGAGGTACCTCAGCAAACGGATCCCTTGAGCATGAGCCCAACTTGAGACAAGAGAGAAGACTTATGGGCACCTGAGGGGTCGTGGTCAACCAGAAGCACAAGACTTTGCACTCTTAAGACCTTGTCTCCGAGAGAGAAGAGAAGAAACTTCCTGGACGACGGATGAATATGGGACTGGAAGTATGCGTCCTTTCGATCTATTGACAGCATGAAGTCGTTTTCCCTCACAGCTGCCAACACTGATCACAGGGTCTCCATCTTGAACCTCGTCTTCCTGACTAAATGATTCAAGGTGGATAGGTCGATCACAGGTCTCCAGATCCCTGACACCTTGGGCACCAAGTGACTGTAAAACCCCGGAGACAGATGCACCACTTTATTGCACCTTTGTCCAGCATATTCTGCACTTCCTCCCAGAGAGCTAAGAACTTTGGAGAATCTGGGGAATACACTTGCCTGAGCAGAGGTTTGTCCGAGAGCAGGGGAGAGCAGTCAAACAGTAGTAGATACCCGACCTGAAGGACATCTACGCCCCTTAACTCTGCCACTTGGCCCACTGGCCCGCCAGGCATCCCCCCCCATGATAAGGAGAGGGTGAGGTGCCCAATCTATCGACGATCCCCCTTATTTCTACCCCCGGAGCCCCTCCTTGACCTTTAAGAGCAGGACCAAAAGGGACGTTGGTCCTCTGATTCAGGCTGAGACGAATGGGAGGGCCCCACCAAAACTGAACTCCTAGACGGCTTACCAGGCGACGATCTCTGCACTTGCTGCTGAACAGAAGAAGAACAAAACTCCGACTTGGACACAACCTGGTGCACCAACCTGTCCTTCGTGTCAGCTCGCCATCGGTCTATTGCATCGCCAACAAGGACTCGGGGTCAACCGATCTTGCCAGCCTGGATAAGGCTGTGTCCCTTCTGATCAGAAGAAGATTAGCCCAAAAACTGACACTAAGATGTGCGAGATACGAGATCACCTTGCCCCCAGACTGCAACAAACTGGCAAGAGAAGCACTCACCAACCCTTCTAGGGACCTGTCAGACGCAATCTTGGCAATGGCCATCGACCACAAGTCCAACCATGACACTGTCTGGAACATGGAGGCTGCCATAGACTCCAAAGCCAAGACATCCTTACAGACATTAATACAGCTCGTTCGGGTTTCCCCAGGTCCCTCAGTGTGAGGAACCTCTAATGTCTACCAAGAGAATTGCTAATGCATCTTCTGGCATATTTTGCATCTTCCAATCTTGGATGGTCTGGGATGTACCTTAGATATTTGTCGAGCTTATTCTTAAACACATCTACGCTCACTCCTGACATGTTCCTCAGATGAGCTGGCAACGCATTGAATAGACGCTGCATTGTCGATGCTGGTGTGTGGTGGATTAATGTCCTGTGTGCTTCCCTTAGTTTTCCTGGTATAGTTTTGGGCACTTAATCTACCTCTGCTTGCTCTTCCTGATTTTTTTTGCTCCATGATGTTTTCCGCAATTCCTTCTATCTGTTTTCATGCCTGTATCATAATGTAGTGTTCTCTCCTCCTTTCTAGACTATATAATTTTGAAAATTTTAGTTTTCCCAGTAGTCAAGATCCTTAACTACTTCTATATTCTAGCTGCAAAGGACCTTTTTACACTCTCTATTTGTGCAATATCCTTTTGGCCGTGTGGGTACCATATCATGTTACAATATTCAAGTGGACTACGTACATATGTTTTATGAAGCATAATCATGTGTTCGGCTTTTCTTGTTTTGAAGTGCCGTAACAACATTCCCATTTTTGCTTTGCAATTTGCCAATAGTATTGCTATTTGATCATTGCATAACATGCTCCTATTCAACATCATACCAAGGTCTTTAACTGCTTCCTTATTTGTGACTGTTTCATTATTAGGTCCCCTATATACATATAGCATTCCTTCTTTATCTCCATAATTTATTGATTCAAATTTATCAGAGTTAAATACCATCCTATTTACCTCTGCCCATTCATATATTTTGTTTATGTCTCTTTGTAGTGAGTTCCTATCTCATCACAAGTAATTTCTCTACTTATTCTTGTGTTATCGGCAAAACTACTCACTACTGAGTCCTTAACATTACTGTCTATGTCTAATAACAAACAGCAATGACGCTAACACTGTACCCTAGTGGCACACAAGGTATTACCTTAGCTTCATCCGATTTCTCATCGTTTGCAATCACTATCTGTTTTCTGTTGTGTAAAAATTCTTTTATCCAGCTTCCTACTTTGTCAACTTTATTATGTTTTCTAATTTTCTTTGCTAATATATTATGGTCTACCGTATCAAAAGCTTTTGCAAAGTCCAGGTAAACCACATCTGTTTCTTTTCCGTTTATCATATTTTTATATAACAGTATGTTCTCACGGTGGACTAACAGTTGGGTTTGTGTACTTTTTCTGGGTACAAAACTATGTTTTCCTATATTGAATTATTTTTCATTAAATTTTTCGTAATATTTTTCTTCATTACCCTTTCATACACTTTCATAATATGTGATGTTAGACTCACACGCGTATTATTACCTACCTCTAGTCTTGATCCACTTTCAAAATTAGGAGTAATATATGCTAATTTATGTTCATCATAAATCTTGCCTGTATCTACAATTTGCTTTAATAATATTGTGAGTGGCTTTGCAATAGAATGAACTACTTCCTTTTTTTCACAAAATGACAGGGACACCATCTGGCCTGACTGGTGATCCAGTTTTAATTTCATTAATAGCCTGCACAATATCAGCTTCATTAATATCTATGTCCAATAAATATTCACTATTTTCATCTCTTATTTCTGTATCATTATCTTCCTTATCAGTTCTAGGGGTAAATTCTCTCTTACTTCTTACTACTATGTTGCATACTTCCTTTTTTTCACTTGTTAATCTCCCTTCATTTCTTAGAGGGCCTAGTATTTCTATTCTTCTTTTATTCATCTTCTTTGCATATGAGTACAATAGTTTGGTGTTTTGTTTGATATTTTCTAGGTTCTTTCCTTCTAAGTCCTATTTTTCATTTTCTTTTGATTGTATAATCTTTTGTTCTGTATTTTCTGTCTTACTTTTTAGTTCCATCACTTTCCATGCATTCTTTTCTTTTGCAAGACCTTTTTTCCACATTCTTTTTTCTGGAACAAAATCCTTGTTTCTCTTGGTATGCATGACTGATGTTTACTTTTCTTCTTCGGTATATACTTATCCACTATTTTCTCTAATATCTTATTATAATATACCCATATTTATCAGTATATCATCACTTACGATGAGTTGTCTGATCCAGTTGACAAGGACTGCGCCACCAACCTCACCTGCTCCAAAGTTAACCCTAGCTTGAGACGTACAACGTATGGGTTAAGATGACGAGACAAGAGTTTGTAGCATAATACTTCCTATACCTTGTGAGTGGTGGTAGAAGCAACTTGGAAGAACCCCTTGACCAAAGAGACCCGTCCCGATTTGACACAGAAGCATTCACCTTTTACAAGACCGACTGGACACGCCCCGACAGGAGAAGCTGAAACGACTTAGGATCTTGCATAGCCCCCAGCAAGGCTTCCAAGCAAATAGGAGTGAAAGACGACCAAGCCTGAGTCCTACTCTCCAAATTGTTGAACCCATGAATGAGATCAACAACTTTAGTAAAGGAAGACAAAAACTCTGGCGTGTTTCCTTCCTCCTGCTCCGGCAATGGAGACCAACAATGAGAAGAAGATGCAGGCTTATCCAACACGCCTTCCTCATGCCAACCAACTGTAGACCCAGCAGCCAAAGAACCTGAAGTGCCAGCAGACCTGTCCGGACTGGGGCCACGCGCCAACTCCTGCGATGAACCAACCACAACACTACTAGGAACACCACTACGAACACTCCCAATATATGACTCGTGTGCGTGTCCACGTACACATCCATGTGGAGCAGACTCACGTGCGTGTGACAAAGAAGCATCTTGAGCTATTGACGTGGAATGAGAATTCTTCGGATTTGAACCCCGAACAGCATCAATGGGAGGGGGAGGCGAACACTCCAGCTGCACTACTTCCACATTCACAACTTTCGACCTTTCACACGCGCCTTAAGATCCTTATGACGACGAATAGGCCCTAGTACAGAAGAAGCAGAAGAATCAGCAACATGCGCACGTACGTGTCAGGTTTCAACACTTTTATGTCTCGAAGAAGAGGATGATGCAGCCACCAACGCTTGATACGCCGGTGCGGTGGAGATGAGGGTGATGGAGGAGTGGATGACAGCACTGATTCCTTACACATCCTCTTGGCAGGAGGGAGGGGGAGGCGACGCAACACATTTGGAACTAAAGACACATCAACAAGCTAAATCGAGGGGGCAACTACTCACTGGTAGACCCAACCAACCTCCCTTAGGATACCAGTTTGACTCATCCTAGGTTTTGGAGAGTATGCCAGGGACCTTTGCTCAGCAGAATCGATGGGAAGAGCAGTCACCTCTTCCACTACCCACTCATAAACACTCATTTTGTTCATAAGGACCTTCACTGACGACCCCAATTATGCCATGGTCTCCACCAGTAATTTGAACCCTTTATCAATCTTCACTTCGATGCTGACAATGGGGTTAGTTTCAGAAGCATGAGAGTCGGGATAAGGAGAAGGTGGAATAGTTAGATGGGTGGGGAGAGGGGTTATTGAAATTACAAGAAAATTAATCAGATTTGGCAATAGAAGATTCCTGGCTAGGTGAAGACTTACTACTCTCAGCCCTAGCAGTCACCTTCCTCTTCTTGTCCTTAGCCAATTTCTTTAAATGAAATTCCAAAGTCTTCCACTTTTTAATGTCTCAATCTGCACTCTCTTGACACCTTAAGTCAATAGAGCACATCTGCACCTACCCTCTAGTGCACATCATACATTGCATGTGAATCATATAATTCTTTCGTCTGTCATGTACAGCAGCCTTTTCTGCAACACCTAAAGCTAGATGAACTTGTGTCTGACATCATAAAAATCCAGTAACAGGTCAAAATCAGGTAAAAAAAAAATGTTGCAATCAATTAATAAAGGTCTCATTAAAGAATAGCTGCCCCTATCTAAATATGCTGAATGGCCACCAACACAAGAATAGTACACTAATTGACGATGAACACAACTAGAAAGAAATATGTTTCCATGTATGTTAACCGAAGGGGAATTTTTTAGTTGATAATAATTTCATCCTCTCATGGATGTGGTAAAAATTCATACATGTTACATATATACTGTAGTATATAAAAACTATTAGGAACACTTGTTGAAAATGTTCCTCATATTGTCTGTTAGTTAGTGGAATTTTTTATTTTTATTTTGGATTATATTTATATCTATTATCAGTAAGCAAAAGGATTAACAATAAGTAAGATTAATCCCAAATGATACAATTCTCACTAAGAACATGTGTATATATATGTTTGTATTCATCTAATTGCATATGCTAAGGTTTCTTATGTATTTCACAAATACTGCTAAAGCAAACCACTTCTTGTCATTCCATACTCATACTCCTCTAAGAAGGTATGGAGAACCACAGATAGAAACAACAGTTTTTTTTTTTTTTTTTTTGGTAGCTAAAGGAAATCTGTTATTGTTATAATACAATTAAGTTTGTTCATAACTTACCTGGCAGATATATATATAGCTGTATTTCTGACGTCCGACAGAATTTCAAAACTCGCGGCACACGTAGTGGGGCGGTCAGGTGGTAGTACCCATTCCCGCCGCTGGGAGGCGGATATCAGGAACCATTCCCATTTTCTGTTCATATTTATTCATGACCCTTGTCTCCTGAGGGGAGGAGGGTGGGCACTCTAATTATATATATCTGCCAGGTAAGTATGAACAAATTTAATTGTATTATAACAATAACATTTTGTTCATGAAACTTACCTGTCAGATATATATATAGCTGAATCCCACCTTCGGATGGTGGGTAGAGACAGAATAGGATTTTTTAGGAAACTTAAATTAAATGAAAGATTTACTTCTTGGTTCCTTACCTGATAGCAAAGTAGACTGTGATTACTGTCACTAAAGCCTGCTTATGCTTTTATCAGAGTTGCCAGCCAGGTTTGGACCTGTAGTGCTGGTGCACTCTGGATGCTCTGTCAACGGGGACGTGACCACAATGTGACAAGACCATCTAGCCAAACATATGGCAGTAACACAGCAACCGACCACCACCTGACCAACTAACCAAAAAACCCCTGACATTAACACTAAGGAATGGGAGATTTCCACAGAAGATCTCACCATCAACCAAAAACACAATAAAAACTAACCTAACTAAGCTAAGGGATAGGGAGAGAGCTACCTTCAGCCCCCAAAACTGTGTCTGCCGAAATGTAAGGCCCCAAAGAACTACAGTTCTCGTAAATCGTTCTCACATCCCGGACGGTTAATTTGGAGGGCGAATACGAAATTGCTCCTCCAAAAGGTGCTATCAAGTATATCTTTGATAGACATATTCCTTTGGAAGGCAAGAGAAGTAGCTACGGCTCTGACTTCGTGAGCTTTCACTTTAAAGAGGCTCAAATCAGTCTTCTGGAAAGATGAATGAGCCTCTTTAATGACGTCCCTCAAGAAGAAAGCAACAGCATTCTTCGACAACGGCAAATCTGGTCTCTTCACCGAGCACCAGAGATTACCCGAGGGACCTCTTATCTCTTTAGTCCTATTCACATAGAACTTGAGAGCCCTGACAGGGCACAGGGCTCTCTCTGGTTCTTGACCCACGAGACTCGACATTCCTTTAATTTCAAAGCTCTTCGGCCAAGGATTAGACGGGTTCTCGTTCTTAGCCAAGAAAGATGGGCTCAACGAGCAGACAGCGTTGTCCCCCTTGAAGCCCACTAGGCTACTGAACGCTTGGATTTCACTAACTCTCTTCGCCGTCGCCAGAGAAGCTAGGAAAAGCGTTTTTCTCGTCAAGTCCCTTAGAGAAGCTTCATGGAGAGGCTCAAAGGGACTTAGCATAAGATGTTTCAAAACCACATCGAGATTCCATGAGGGCGGTCTTGCTTGTGGAATCTTGGTGGTTTCTCGAACGACCTTAAGAGATCGTGCCAGATCCTTATTGTCGGAGAGGTCCAGTCCTCTGTGGCGACAAAAACGGCAGACGACATACTCCTATAACCCTTGATTGTAGGAACTGCCAACTTCTGCACATTTCTTAGATAGAGTAAGAAATCTGCTATCTGATTCACAGAGGTCGTGGAAGAGGAAATTCCTTCCTTTTTGCACCATGCCCTGAAGGAGGACCACTTAGACTGGTAGACAGCTCTAGAAGAGGCTCTTTGAGCATTAGCGATTGCTCTCGCAGCTGCCTTTGAAAAGCCTCTCGCTCTGGCCAACTTTTCGATAGTCTGAACGCAGTCAGAGCCAGAGCGGAGAGGTTTTGGTGAAACCTTTTGAAGTGAGGCTGTCTGAGTAGATCTCTCCTCCAGGGCAACGTTCTTGGGAAGTCCACAAGGAATGTCATGACTCTGTGAACCACTCTCTTGCTGGCCACATTGGGGCAATCAGAGTCAACCTTGTCCCTTCTGAAGCTGCGAACTTCCTCATTACCTCCCCCATGATCTTGAATGGGGGAAAGGCGTAAAGATCCAGGTCCGTCCAGTTCCAGAGCAACGCGTCCACTGCAAGTGCCCCTGGATCCAGAACCGGGGAGCATACAGAGGAAGCCTCTTCGTCCTTGATGTAGCGAACAGGTCTACTAGAGGACGTCCCCACAATGTCCATAATTGTTGACAGACTTCCCTGGTGCAAGGTCCATTCTGTTGGTAGAATCTGATTTCGTCGACTGAGAAGGTCTGCCCTGACATTCTGAACCCCACTGCCACGAATCTTGTCAGGATCTTGATGCGCCTTGCGTCTGCCCATAGCAGAACCTCTTTCGCCAGGAGAAAAAGGGATCTGGAGTGAGTTCCTCCCTGATTCTTTAGATATGCAAGGGCTGGTGGTGCTGTCTGAGTTGACTTGAACAACCTTGCTTGACAGTTTGTCTTCGAGAACTGCAGCGACAGGAATATCACTGCCAGTTCCTTTACATTGATGTGCCAGGCTACCTGTTCCCCTCTCCAGGAGCCTGACACTTCCTCCCCCCCCAGTGTTGCTCCCCAACCTGAAATGGAAGCGTCTGAGAACAACACTAGGTCGGGGCTCAGAAGATTTAAGGAGAAGCCCTCTCGTAACTTCTGAGGGTCGAGCCACCATCTTAAGTGGCCTTTTACCTTGTTTGAGATCCTTAGGATCGCATTCAGGTCCTCCTTCGACTTCCATTCTTCCGCAAGGAAAAATTGAAGAGGCCTGAGGTGCAGTCTTCCCCAGCGAGACAAACTTTTCTAGCGAGGAAATGGTGCCCAGCAGACCTCATCCACTCCCTCACCGAACAAGCTTCTCTCTCTAGGAAGGCTGCGACTTTCTCTAACCCCAGTCGCTGACGTTCCTGGGATGGAAACGCCCGAAAAGCCACTGAATCCATCTGAATCCCCAGATACACGATGGACTGTGTCGGGGTCAGATGCGACTTTTCGGAGTTGACCAAAAGACCCAGAGACTTTGCTAGGGCTAACGTAAACTGAAGGTCCTTCAGACATTTCTGCCTCGACGACGCTCTGATCAGCCAATCGTCGAGGTAGAGGGATATCCTGATCCCTGACGAATGGAGCCACTTCGCTACATTCCTCATTATCATTGTGAAAACCATCGGGGCCGTGCTGAGACCGAAACAAAGGGCTCTGAATTGCCAAACCCTGTTGTCTAAGACGAATCTCAGGTACTTCCTTGAAAAGAGGGGGGTGGACGGGGACGTGGAAGTACGCGTCCTGCAGGTCCAGAGACACCATCCAGTCGCCAGGTCTCAAGGCTCCCAGCACCGACTGAGGCGTCTCCATTTTGAACTTGATCTTTTCTACAAAAAAGATTGAGCCTGCTCACATCACAGGACGGGCGCCAACCTGACGACTCGCTTCGGCACGGAAAATCCTGTTGTAGAGGCCCCGGGGTGACTCCAGGTCCAAGACTTGTTCCACCGCTCTTTTTTCGACCATACTGTCTGAACAGATCGAAAAAGAATACTTTTCTTCTCTCCCTGATAAGATGGAGAGAGGTCTCTGGGAGTTGATGTTAAAGGAGGAGGATGTAAAAAGGGGATCTTGTACCCCTGCTCTACTATCTTGAGAGTCCAAGGATCCGCCCCTCTCTGCCTCCATGCCTCCGCAAAGAACTTCAGTCTGGCCCCGACTGGCGTCTGAAGGACAAGATCTTCATTTGGTGGTTTTGGTTTTAAATGAAGCTCTTCCTCTCGAAAAAACCTCTCCCTCGAGGAGCTGCTCTGAGGGGGGGTGCCCCGCGAAAGGGTTTGACTTTCTCGGGGGTTTACTGAATGCCGATGTGGAAGGAACTGCTGGACGTCTTGAGACTGTACCAAGAGGTCCTGGGTCGCCTTCTCTTGCAAACTCGTTTTGCAAGATCCTTTACCATAGCCTGGGGGAAGAGATGGTCCGAAAGAGGCGCAAAGAGCAATTCCGCTTTCTGAGCGGGTAGAGACCGACTTAGCGGTAAAATTAAAGCATAAAAGAGCTCTTTTCTTCAGGAAAGCAGTTTCCAAAATGAGAAACTAGCTCCTCCGAACCATCCTGACGGCCTTGTCCATACATGACAACACGCTGGACAGCTCCCCCAGACTGAGAGAATCAGGACTTCTAGACTGAAGGTTCTAAAACTCCCAGGCACCAGTCTAAGAAATTAAAGACATTCAAGGTGCGAAGCAGTCCCTTCAAGTGGTGGTCCGTCTCCACAGGAGTCCAGGACACCTTAGCAGACGATAAGAGAGACCTCCTCTGAGCGTCCACTAAACTGGAGAAGTCACCCAGAGCGGACGAAGGAACCTTTACTCCCACGTCCTCCTTGGTTTCATACCAAATTCCTCCTTTCCCGGCGAGTCTAGAGGGAGGAAGGCGAAAGTGTCTTGCCCTGATCCTTCCTTCGAGACATAAAAATCTTGAAGTTTCTTGAAAGCCCTCTTGGTCGACAGTTGATCTTTCATTTCGACGAACTCAGGGGTCTTAACGGTCTTGGAAGACGAAAGTTGAGAAGGAGGAGACCTAGGGGCTGCCGGCTGGAACTTCTCCCCGAAGGATGAACGTAACAGCCTGACAAGAACCTTATAGTCCGAGACAGCTGAAGCTACCGGAGGTTCTTCTTCGACGGAACTCCCTGGACTACTAAGTTCCCCTTCCTCCCTAAGAGGAAACTGGAGAACGTCCATCAGGAGAGGGCGTACGGTCCAGCAGTCTCAAGCCTGAACAACGACTTTCCGTTGATTGGAAGTACCGCTACAGGTACGGAATCGCCCTTACGGACGATCCTTAGAAGGACGGACATCCTGCGAAAGAGGAGCGTCCTTAGAAGCAACGGGGGAAACTGTCTTAAACAGACACAAAGTCCCTACGAGAGGAAGCGCGAGCTTCCTGACGAGAGGCGCCAAAAGCGTCCTGCTTAGCCAAGCAAGTGTCCTGCTGAGCGTCCTAAAAGCGTCCTGCCTCGTTCGAAAAGCGTCCTGCTTCGAACGGCGAGTGTCCTGACGAGTGTCCTGACAAGCGTCCTCAAAAGGCGTCCTGTCGAGAAACGCAAAGCGTCCTGCTTCGAACGCCAAGCGTCTGCGAGCGTCCTCAACAGCGCCCTGCCGAGAGCGCAAAGCGTCCTGCTTCGAACGCTTAGCGTTCCTGGCGAGCGGGGCCTCTACTGAGAGAGCGAAAGATCTACTCGGAGACAACGAGAACGGTGACGATCCGGAGGTGGAGAGAGAGACGAACGAGACGAGAGAGAATGAGACTGCTTCGTCCTCTTGACGGGCAGCCTAACGTCCTTTCTACGCTTAGGCTCGACTGCTGCTGGGCGAGTCCTCTGAGCCATAAGCGACGTAATCTGGTCCTGAAGGGACACTAGGATATCCTTCGTAGGTGACGAAGGAGCAGAAGAAGGGGCAGGACTGACCCTGCGAGAAGGCGAGGGGCGAGGGGATGCCTCCTTCCTTCTAGCAGGTACAGCTATCTGCCTCTCAGGTGAACACGCCTGTGCGTGGAAAACCAACGTCCTCGTTCGGTAGAAACCCTACCTCTCTTCTAAGGAGGAAAGGCGTCATACGCATCCTCTGACGAAAAATAAAGCGGAGACATAGGACGTGAAAGCGTCCTCAAAGCGAAAAGTCCTTTTCAACGGACGCGAGTCTCTCCGAGCGCTCCACCCCTTGCGCGGGGAGGACGCTTCGGAGGACGAAAAGCACTCCTTCAGGACACGCGCACGTGCGCGCTCCTTGGCAGCCTGGGATTTAGCAACAAGGCCTGCCGAAGGGACGCCAGATCGGTGGGGAGCCCCCGTAAACCCTCTTGCGGCTTTCGACATACCCACTCCCTGAGTCCTGGGTGTCCGATAGAGGTCTAGGCCTAGGAGGCATTATGGGGCCGATCTGACGCCCCCTCCACAACACTAGGGGCACTAACACAAACTTTCACAGGGCCAGTTTCTAGGGCCAAACTTTCGATTCAAGAGCGCGAATAGACTCAAGAATCAGAGAAAGGGTGTTACCTCTCCAGACACAGCACTGGGCCCGAAGGCAACAAAACAGGATTAGGTTGAGCAAAATCTACTGGTGTTAGAGGAAGAGAAATATTACATCCCTTACCTTTCGTAGAACCGCTCTTGGAGGGAAGACCTCCTGACTCTATCGCGCTCCAATTTACGTCGATAGGTCTCATACATCTTCCATTTATCATCATCCAAATCCTTCATTCATTGCACCGATCATCAACCAAGCAAACATGCCCCCTGCAATCCATACAAACTGTGTGAGGATCAACTGAAGGTTTAAGAAGCCTCACCTTACATTCACTCCTCACACACACTCTGAAACTTCCAGTACTTGATCCCGACATCATGTACACAGAAAAGCCAATCCAAAATCAAAAACCAATCCACTATTACGCGTGCCAATCCAACAATCCAGAAGTCGATACCAAAAGTCAATCCAGATAATTTAAAGCGAGATAAATAAAAAATCCTAGACGGAGGTACTGTAAACAGTTGGTTTCCAGCACCGGCGACAGAAAAAATATGAACAGAAAAGGGGAATGGAATGGTTCCTGATATCCGCCTCCCAGCGGCGGGAATGGGTACTACCACCTGACCGCCCCACTACGTTGTGCCGCGAGTTTTGAAATTCTTGTCAGACGTCAGAAATACAGCTATATATATATCTGACAGGTAAGTTTCATGTCAGAACAAAACATAATGTTAGTACTACCTGGTAAAATAAAGTACTACAGTCAAAACACAATTAGAGAATGAAATATCTACTATCAAGAAATGAGGAAAAATCCCTTTTAAAATAGGATACATTCTAATCTAAGCACTATTGGGATAGTATACCCTGTACGCCCTCTCTCTTGACAGATAAGAAACACCCCTTAAACTGGTATGGTAGGTGCTTCATGGCAAGATCATTTTCTGAAGAGAAAACAGAGTAGAATTACAGGGCCAAGATGAAATTGCTGAAAATTTGAGAGAAATGGAACAAATCAAGCAAAGGATAATGACTATGACAAAATCTCAAAAACATATGCATTCTGAAAACACTCACCACAAATAGAATGACCAGAAGAAACAACAGGGATTTGAGAAAGGCCCTCAGATGGATTAACAGATGGGCCACACTCAGAGAGTATATATACACTGTACTAGTAACTGGGCACTTCATAACAAGCAGAGTTGGTTTTGAGGATGGGATGATAAGATAAGATAGTAATCCAATATTAAGCCTATTAAGACTATGGTATACGCTGACTGTGGTTTAATCTAAGCTATCCAAAATGTCTACACTTCAGATACCCTATTTTTTTATGTAAAAGTTTTTCTACTACTTCTAGCAAATTTTTCAACAATAACAAGGATGTGTCAAGATGTCTGAACCAAAGATGACATTAAAGTGTATAGTAGTACAGTGAAAATTCTCAGAAAATGTGAAAAGCAAGTCATGTTTTCCAATGTAAGCAGTGGTATGTATTGGCTCCTCTATCATAAAAATGCACAATCCTTGTATGCCCCTTATGATGCCTAGTTACAACTACTTCCCACTGCCTATCTTTATTTACTAATAGTTTACAGCTACTTTACCACGGCTGGCATACTTGGGAGTTTATCCCTAGTCTCATTCTCCATTTGGAGATAGGTCATGAATCTTGGGTGAGATTAGTTTAGGGAAGAGTTGGTCAGGGTCCATCCATTGTAAGTGGTAGGGTGTGATAACTTTCCTTTTGGAAAGTTATGAGGGTAGGCAAGGATAGTATTGTCTTGAGGATTGTCTTGAGTGAGGGTGACTCTACTATACTACATGATTTTTTTATTCCACTGGTAAATAGCTTTACTTGTCAAGACAAAAATGAGCCACATATATTTCTCCGGTTCTCTTGTGTTTTGGATATCAGTAGTATACGTACTGTATTTCAGTGCTGCACTTAGCCTACAGCAGCTGTCCTTGTAATTTCCATGTTTAAAGGCACAAAAACTGAATGTGCACAAAATACCTAGCTACTCACAAACAGAAATAAAATTAAAACAAGAAAAAATAAATGCACCAAAGTTTTTTTGGTGCAATCGAGTTTTCTGAACAGAGTATATAAGCTGCACTGTTGCAGTCTTACTGTAACCGACTTCAATTGATATTATTACGAGCCTCTCAATGTGCTGCAGTAAGCAACTCTCAGCTAGAACTGGGAAGCGCTAGTTGCTTCTCAGATGTGTTCAGGTGAAGGTGCATCGACAGCGCCTCTGGAATTGGACTTGGCAGTGCCTGACACACGATCCAGGGCTAACCTTAACCTTAAATAAAATCAAAGCTAAAGAGCCTAGAGGGCTACAATTTGTTTGATGATTGGAGGGTGGATGACCAACATACCAATTTGCAACCCTCTAGCCTCAGTAGTTTTTATGACCGGAGGGCGAATAGAAAACGTGTGGACAAGCCATCTCAATAGTAGTAGTTTTCTTTTACAGAAAACTAAAAATACATAGATAACACATAGTATATCAATTGTTGAAATAAAGTAAACCTTCACCCTGAAATCAAACTACCAACTTAAATAAAATTGTAAATTTACACATGATTATTTTGTCAGGAATTTGCCAAGAACAAAATCTTTCACACTATATTTTCAATTTATAAACAAGTAATTAAAATACTTGGGAACAGCATAACAATAAATAAACAGCATGTGTTCAAATTAATGCTAAATTACCAATATGGAAACTCCAAATAGTAGTAGAATAAATGAAAATTAAGGTAGCTATTATCATTATAAATGGCTTGCAAATAACCAACACAATGGAAGTCATTACATTATTTTCAAATTTGTAATACTCTGAGGCTTTGGTAAATGTTTTCTAATCCCTGTGCCTTAGCCTAGTTCAGGACTGCATGGGCTTACCAGCCTCTGGCTTAGCTAAGGATAAGTTGGCCTTTAACATAACCAAGTTATAATGAGGGTATACTAAGGAAAAACATTATCTTTGGCCTGATTATTAACAGACAAATGTAGAAATAAACAGTCTTGGTAGTGAAGCAACTAGGATACATATGGTACACAACTCATGGCCATATTGCTGCCTAAATGCAGGCCTGGCACATGAGAAAATATCCACTGCATATAAGACTAAATGTTATGTTCTAGGAAAATAATTAAGCAACCTAATGTTCAACACCTTTGTCAATTTGCCTATCCTACCCTGAATTATTCTTTGCCTTGCTAACTTAATAGTGGTAACCAAGACTTGTAACACAATGGGCAATAATTCTAGTAATACATAATTCCTAGCCAACCCAAATTTAATAATGTACAGTTGTCAAACAATGGTTATTTCTATTTTTCCTATAAGGAATAAAGGGAAAAAGTAGATCATCTGTGTATTTAATGATTAAAATATGAAGAATTCACAAATTATTGTATTTTCATATTTTTGTGATTAAAAAACTCGGGTATAAGCATTTTTGTAGGGCTGTTGGGGTTTTAACTATCAAAATAGGCAGTTCTTGGTGTGTTTGGAGGGGTTTTAAGTATTCATGGATTTTAGCCATGTACAGGGGGGGGGGGGTGGGGGGGGTCTGGTACCATCCACCCCCCCTCCCCCCCCCCCCAAATATGGGAGTCTACTGTACTTTCCCTTTTTCAGTACACCTAACAAGCTAAGGTGACATCTAGAAACCCCATAATCCTGTTACTTAATAGTGTTTTTGGTAAATGTGCCTTTTGTTATGTATTCATGTTTGGTGACTTGCTTCAAAAGGCACCATCATAAATTTTCATCTCATTTACTAAACATATGAATGTTAACTGTTACATCATGAAGTTGCTATTTTACTCTTGTTCCTAAGCATACCTCTCACCCTTAAGAAAATGAGTAGAGTATGCCGTTAGCAACACTAAGGGGGAGGCAGGGATGATTGTTACAAAATACTCACATGTGCAGCTCAGCCGAGGCAGATTTATTTCACTTTTATGATTCATGGCACAGCCCTAAGGTTTCCTGGTCATTCCGGCCATAAGTCATTTACGACGTAAACACCCTTCTAGGTTCGGCAATTTCTAGCTTATGTGCAAAATTAGCACCATGCTTATACCAGTCCCTTGGGGATGTAGGTAAAACATAAAATAATGATGGTAAATAAAATACCATTGACATAACATCTTACATTGTTTAGGCCATGGGACATTTCAGCTGTTTGCCAGTTTGGATGTTACAGCCTAAATAACTTAATACCTACAGCCAAAACAACCAGGACCTGCCCTAAGCCAGGAAAGGTCCAAGCGCCCCTGGTTAAGTTGGGGAAGGTAAGGTTAGGGTGTCGCTGTGACACTTGATATCTTTGTTCTTGTAATGTATTCCTTATTTGTTTCTGATTATGGTATTTCTAAGTACGTAACAACTCTGCACAGACTGCAAGGAATGGTCTCGCGAATACGAAAGCCGCTAGGGTAAATGACCAAGCAGCGACATAATGGCCACCTCTCTCAGAACGCGGCCACTACCCAAAAAAGTGCTTGAATCATGCCATTATTTTGTAATTTAAGAGAAAACACTTACTTCAAGAGGAGTGTAGATTGTTTGTTTAATTTTGTTTGTATGGTGTTTTTACGTTGCATGGAACCAGTGGTTATTCTGCAATGGGACCAATGGATTTACGTGACTTCCGACCCACATCAAGAGTGAACTTCTGTCACCAGAAATACACATCTCTAACCCCTCAATGGAATGCCCAAGAATCGAACTCGCAGCCACAGAGGTGGCAGGACAGCTAAACCGATCATACCACTGAGGCGCGAGAGGTGTAGAGGTCTCAGTGTGGTGCCTGAATGGGCCACAACTCGTGACTGATGCTCATGGCAGCAAATTCAAGTACTTTTGTGGGAAGACGGCCATGTCCGTTACAGGTTGCCATTATGTTGCTGCTTGGACCCTTTGGATTGGGGGTTCAAATGCATTTTGCTATGTTTAGTACTAGCCCCTGGGGGGGTTTAATACAGTCAAAACAAAAAATAACCGTACATAGTAAATTCTTAATAAACAAACAAAATACTGCCTATAGAAAAAGTAAATTTCCAAGGAAATACTATTACTTAGATCTATCCTGATTCCTAATGACAAATGTCTTGTAGCCTATTCATCAGAGTGCTACCCTTGTCTTTTAGCATACGCATGAGACCACTCCTGATTTTCCTGCTGGTACAAGCCAATTCACTCATTCATAGCTCCCCCTAAAAACTAATACATCCCACTGACAGTCCCCCCTAGCCTAATTGTTGTACAGCACAGCACCTATACATATAGGGTAAAAAACCGCATGATACAGGGGTGGACATGTACGATCAATGTGTACAAACCCAAAAAAAGTACATTATAACGCGTCCTGACATCGGAGATGGGCATCAGACGCGACTTCTTGTTGGTGAGAAACGGAGCTAAAGACCTCTACTCCGGTGTCAGGACGCGTTATAATGTACTTTTCTAGGGGGTTGTACACATTGATCGTACATGGTCCACCCCTGTACCATGCGGTTTTTTACCCTACACTCTATTTTGGCATGTTATAACTAGTCCCAGGGGGATAATTACAGTCGACCCCCAAAAAATACGGTAAATTCTTAATCAGCAACCCAAATACTAGGGTAAGTGACTGAGTGGCGACTTAGCAGCCACCTCTCTTGGAACACAGCCACTTCCCAAAAAAGCGCTTAAATTAGTATGCCATTGTTTTGTGATTTAGGAGAAGCACTTGGGTACTTTGAGAAGAGCGTAGAAGTCTTGGTGTGATACCTGGATGGGCCACAACTCTTGACTGATGCTCATGGCGGCAAATTCAAGTACGTTTTCGGGAAGATGGCCGTATCCCAGGATCAGTGGCTGCTATGTTGTCGCTCAGTCATTTGCCCTACAGGAAAATGTAATTTCCAAAGAAAATATACCAGACGCAGAGTTATTCCCTTGGTTACATCTACCCAACCTAGGAAACATGTACGGTTTATGTACTAGGGCTAGGTAGTAGCTACCTATCTGGAGAACAATTAGGTAGTAGGCTAATGTATCAAAGTAGTACTGTAGCTAGGGTAAAAAACCGCATGGTACAGGGGTGGACTATGTACAATCAATGTGTACAACCCCAAGAAAAGTACATTATATACCTAACGCGTCCTGACACCGGAGTAGAGGTCTTTAGCTCCGTTTCTCACCAACAACAAGTCGCATCTGATGCCCATCTCCGATGTCAGGACGCGTTATATAATGTACTTTTTGGGGGGTTGTACACATTGATTGTACATGGTCCACCCCTGTACCATGAGGTTTTTTACCCTAATGCCATCCGGTATAGGTACTAACCTTCGTCTCTTGTTACTAGCCTATACCTACTATAGTAGATATGGCCTATCTAGGCAGTACCTTATTAGGTAACCAAGTAGTAGGTACCTAGCTAGCTACCCTAGTTACTGGTTTGCTATAGCTACTACCTAGGTACTACCTTAACAGCAGTTATTGGGTTTCATTTATATTGTAACTAATGCCTACCAAGTTTCTTGAAATAACTGGGATACTTTGATGTACTTTAGTCTGACAGGTTACTTTGAGTATGAATCACACTTACTGTTCGATATCAGAGGCGCCGAGTATGATCTCCCTCGGCGACAGTCAGTCTAGCACAATCAGCTGATTGAGTAAACAGTCAGCAAAGTCTCTCCACTACGGCTTCTACACTATAGATCGTTAGTAGTGTTTCACTTCAATCCTACCTATGTATAGGCGGTAGCCATATTGCAAAGTGAAGAAAATAATTATACTAATAAGCAGTAGCTAGTATTCTTGAGACGTCCTGTATAAGGGGGCCAGGGTATGGAGCTCTTAAACTCCCTCAATAGCGCTTGACTTTATTTAAAAGGCATTCATGGTGTTAAAGGATTTTTACGCTAACGTGTTGTTCGTTAGCTCTTTGACGAAATCTACATTAATCTATTTTCTACTGCTCTCAACGTAAACCACATTAGACTATACTGGCATAATTTGTCAGAAGGCTGGGGAGGCTTTGCTAACTTTAAAGGATGCCATTTGGTCATCACAGATTATCAAAAATCTTCCGTACAATTTCAAGTGCGCTCACAATACAAAAGCATTAAGCAACTTGCTAATTTGCTATACATAGCGTAAAGAGAGAATGTTGAATAATACATACTTCACTTGCTAAAGAATTGGGTTCACAAGCGAGCTGAACATTATGCACTACCTGATGAATACACGAGAAAATACTGATGACGATTATTGAAAATGTGCAAGAATAATTACTTATAAATAAATATCACCTCGTTAATGCTCGAAGGTGATAGCTATAAAGACAACTGCACGCAAGATTAAAAGCCTATTAAGAAATTTCACTGTGTAATTATATATATATATATATATATATATCTATATATATATATATATATTGTGTGTGTGTGTGTGTGTGTGTGTGTGTGTGTGTTGTGTGTGTGTGGTGTGTGTGTGTATGTGTGTGTGTGATAGAGAGAGAGAGAGACAGAGAGACAGAGAGAGTGTATGTGTGTGTGTAATGAAAATCATAGAAGAGTAGATAAACGGACACAATAAGGAAGTCTATAAATCATAAGCAATCGAGTATGGGGTCATGACTACACGTAAGTGGCATGCAAAGTTTGAACTATGCAATTAAAACGGAAGTAACAACCTACCTGTTTTTGACCAGTGTCCCTGACAGCAATATAATATTGCGGCATTGCCATGGCCATTTATTTATCAGCTTCTTGAGAATTTTACGCACGTGATATTGCAGATATCTGCATTTGTTATGGCTCCGCTATGAGAACGTCAATAAATGACAAAGGGTGAACGCCCATAAAACGCATCCTCTCATCGCTCGGTCTGAGGACCAACTAACCTAGCATCTGCCGTCAGGCGATACTATACTTCCAGCCCTTGCAGTCCATTCCTTCCCTTATGTATTGTTGCAATGCTCGGGAAGAAGGATAGATATTTCACAATAGCACTGCGTTGGAGGTATTTTCTGCCTAAATTGGATCTTTATATATTAGCAATTGCTGTCACTGTTTTCAATTTCCACGATCAAAATGCGTTCAAGCTTGCTATGCAATTCCACACAGGGATCTTCTTGACTTCAGTGCAAACTGCTCACTGAGTAAGATTCCACGCTGGCACAAGGCCAGCTTATCTGACAGCGACCAGAGACTTTATTCTACGAAATCATTGATTTTGAAACCAAGCAGGCAGTAGGGAGAAAATAAATGGATAAGAATCGGACAGCGGAATGCAACAGCCTACTAAGCGTTTTGCTAACAAAAATGTCACTAATACGCAAACTGCCATGTAATTATTAAGGGCCTCTATAGTTCATACCAAGTAAGCAGTCACAAGTGGGTCACCCAAGCGTATTGCAGTAGCGTGGGTTTTGGGTAACTTATAAATTGCGGTTTTTTATATATTGAACTTCGCGATTAAATTGTATAAAATAATTGATATTATTTCATGTAGCAGTTTTTTCATCGTAAAATCAGCTGTTGCAGGTTATACCATGTGGGTTTTCATGACATTATGGAGAACTTTGCGTTGTATCGATTGCCATGAAAACCTGCCATGATATCATTGCAAAGTACCTGACAAACTACAAATATATAAAAATTATGAAATCTGTTCTGTTCTAAGTTTTCCGAAAAGAAATTAATTTTCCACGGTTCCCTTAGTGAAAAATAAAAATGCTCTGCACCTAATTTTACCATAATAACCAATTCACTATGCAGAGTGCATTTTGATTCGTTACGGTGCTAATCGTCGGCATTAAAGACAAGTGTTACTGGTGATCCCACGACCTCTGTGAAAGTTGGATGGTTAACACCACGTCATGAAATGATGATGGAGGATAAATACGCTTAATTGTTCTCACGTTACTGAATAATAACATATCACACACACATGATATATATATATATATATATATATATATATATATATATATATATACAATACATACATACATACATACATAACATACATACTTACATACATGTTTGTTATTAGAAAGCAAACCTCATTGTCTGCTAGTTTGTTATAGCTCTGCTTTAACTAATTGTTGTTACAATGAAACCTTTCTCTCGTGCCATTGTTGAGGGACATGAGTTAATTAGCCGTATTAGATCATGAAAGGATTTTCTCTCCTTTCCAATTGTGCTTGGGTGATAGCAACAACGTCATCTTTCACTACAGTATTATGACTTTTTCTGTCTTAGTGTCTATCATCTTTGTTGGTGATAGACTAAGTTTAAAGTATTGCCGAGACAGTCGGCCGCCTTTTCATTTCCACCTTTGCATTTCTAAGGTAGACCGAACTCATATTTAGCGTATGTATGGTAAAGACGTTTGTATTTGGGTGACTTTAAAGGCTGACTTTAAAAAATGGACTGCTATGACGTTGGAGATTTCTGGGAATGTTTTTGGCTCTGTTCTTAAAGATAGGTAGTAGCAGTGAATGAAAGATGAAGTTTGCCATAAAATGCATTTTTTAAAATACAAGTATCTACGGCAGAAAATGTATTGGGAGGCTAACAGGAGTAACTATTCTAACTTCATTTTATCCCTACAGCTCAGGGATCAGTTTTTTATGGTATTTTTTTACGTTGCATGAAACCAGTGGTTATCCAGCAACGGGGCAGGGATCAGTTGTGCGAGTTCGTGCCTCTAAAGGAAATCCTCAAAGCCTCCGAAAATAGACGTATTAAAGCATGAAGACAAAGATTCCGCCGCCTTACAAGCTAGACATAATTACAAATGAAAACAAGAACCACAATACGAGAACAGAGTATCAGCCCTTACAATTTTCAGGGTGCCACAGTGTCATACTGCCGAAGACCATTAGCCGTTCATGACTTTCCCCGTAAAACCGCTGAATGGTCTTTTAGGCAGTCTTATTGTTTCAGATGTTCATAAGTGTGAGACCGATGTTGTATTACTTCTTCCAAAGTCTCATACGTCAAAGCCTTTGTTTCTCTGGCATCTACTGTTTGTGAAAACATTGTTGTGTATCATTTAACTTTGCTAGCTATACCCTCTGTGCAAACATGCTTAATTTTGCATGTAATGACCTAGGCTCGTTTTGCAAAACAGTCATAAGGACTGTTCCGTTCCTCAACCGTCATTGAAAAGCAATGCACTTCATTGCTATAAGCTCATTGCAAAACTGGGCAAAACGTCAAACAGAACGAATTGCCTCTTGCGTTTGGCGAATTCACGTGAACGTTCAAACCAAATTTCAAGACAACTATAAAGAGATTTTATGACGCGTTTGGACTATCCACTAGTTCAATCTTGGTTCTTAGCAATGCAGAAGACCACCACCCCCAACCCCCTGCTCTCTCTCTCTCTCTCTCGATCAAACTTTCTTTTCTTTTTTCTCTTTCTCTTCTTCTCTCTCTCTCTCTCTCTCTCTCTCTCTCTCTCTCAGTACGGTGGATAGGTTTAATATATTTACCTAACCTTATTTTCCGATTTGCAAATGCAGTTGTTGTTAATTGTTGTCAATTATCGTAGGACTTTACCTATCGAACTTTAATTCCTGATGCTTCGTACGTTGTACTTCGCGGCGCAAAACTGTAACGAATGACCAATTAAGGCCTATACGAATGACTAAATCGTTTTCGGTTCTCAAGGGATTAGGTATCGTTATTTCGTGGTCGCTGTAATCTTGTTTGGCTTTACTCGGGAATCCTTCCCTTCCGTGATTGTATCTTGTAGAAGTTTCTAACCAGTACTCTTTGAAACGAGAGTCGTGGGTGAACCTTTTTTTGCAGGAAACTACAGGAACATAGACCATTTCATGCACTTACACGAATGCTCACAGGCAGCACGATAAGGAATAGAAGGAGGCAGATAGATGGATGCGAAAAAGGTGTTGGAAAGGAGGAACACCAACTTCCAAGAAGTGGGAGAATATACAAGTAAGAATGAGGTAAATGGTGCGTGTGTGTGTAGGGGCTTAACGTGCTGCTTGTAGGCCTTCTAGGTAAATGTTGAAGTGGCTTTTGCAGACAAAGTATTCTGCATGGGGGTTCATCCACGGCGCAGCCGTTCAAGTAAAAATGTGGCAGTGATAATTTTCCTCTTGGTGGGAATAATATATATATATATATATATATATATATATATATATATATATATATATATATAATATATATATATATATATATATATATGTATGTCTGTGTGCGTGTTCGTGTGTACTATGTGTATGTGTGTACATATCTTTCATATCAATGTCAGTTAAGTAAAAAATAACTGGAAATGAAGAGGATCAGGATTAGAATCACCTGGGAATGAAAAGTAGTAAGGATAATCTTTACAATACGGCAAAGTTCTGGACTTCGGAGAGAGAGAGAGAGAGAGAGAGAGAGAGAGAGAGAGAGAGAGATGCCATAACATGTCATCGACCTTCGCGCCCTCCAGCCTTTACATCTGACTGCTCTGAAGGTCACAGCTCTTTGTTTTCAATCGCCGCAGTTACAAGCTTCTTGTCGTAGTAAAGTTAATTAGCTTAATTCCATATGTATTACAACTATCTTTTGCAGTTAGCTACATTGTCCGGCATTCAAGAAGCAATGCACAAGGTGGCGGGTTTATAATATCAATAAAAACGTAATATAAGACATTTCTTTCACGGATGAATATCAACAATCCGTCGAAAGAGAGTTATTTTTTTCTTTTTTTTTGTCGTGGTGACCTTGAGCCAGCGGGGGCTCTATCTACTTGAACAGTATCTGTAAAGGTTTTCCGTCTAGTCGCTATTACGTTATCGCTAAATTCCTGAAGAGGTACGGTGAGTGGGTAGCCGTAGATCTTGAAGTGTTAGGGTTAAAGACTGACTGTCTCAAAGAACCATTTATTTAATTTCTTCGAAGATGGCTTTTTCGTGTATGACAATATATCTACCAAGTGCCTCACTTCATTCGGCTTCCACTCAGCGGTTTTTCAATCTTTGTTCCTCAATTCGTGATCCACCCACTGCTTACATAACTAATAATGATATCATCGTTGTCTATCTTTCCCTTTTCAGGCGGAACTTAGTCACATTTTTCAGCTGATAAAATCTCCAGCAGACGCAGCTTATCTACAGCCAGGGTTGAACCACCTACATCGCAGTCTATTACCGAGATACTAGGGGACTGACACGATAAAAGAAAAAAAAAAGATAAGCATAAATCGATGCGTAGGGAGTCAAAGACTGATACTTGAAGGCTATTTAACCATGTGAAATTGGGTCTCACGCGATGAGGCTTATCTGCCATTTAGGTGGAATTTCTTCCCTCATCCCCTCAAAAAGCGCTCCACTAACTTCAGGGTACAGTACAACTGTGCCCAAAACAGTTGGCACTTATTAGGGAAATCAAGTGGCACGATTCACTACCGCCATGATAGCAGTCCACACTAAACCAACTGGCATGACGTGTTTGGTTCGTGTTGGACTCTAGATATAGGATTATCCATCAGTTAGGGGACAACCCCTCCCCCAAAGGGAGGTTCACACAAAGCTCCCCCAATTTCAAGAGCTTTATGGAATTATGCCAAAGGCCAAGCGCTGGGATCTATAAGGGCATTCAGCACTGAAAGGCAAACGAAGAATAAAAAGGTGTGAAAGGCGTAACAAGAGGTAATCCTGGCAGTTACATAATGAAACAATTGTTAGGAAAAGAGGGAAAGTTTGATGGAAGAAAGAGAATGTGAACGGAGGTTGTGGAATTATGGTCGGAAAATGTCTTGATGTTAGAAATAGTTTCCAAAGAAAAATATTCACAAGTATACTCGGGAAAAAGAAAATGGCAGGGAGAAGAATTTGCTGATTATGTATTTGTACAGAGTAAAAGGGAAAACAAGTTGAAGAAAATTGTAATGGTGATCAGTAGGGTTGGTTGGAGGTATATCCGATCATTATTTGCTTTAAGTAAAAGGTAAGAAAGATGGAAATTTAAGCGGGTAGAATGGAGTGAAAATATAGCTGTAAGGGCAAACGAGACATGAGTCTGATCAGAATGAAGTGGGGTGGAGCATTTGAAGAAAAAATGAACGGAAAATGAGCTATATGACAGAAGTGGAAGGCGTATATGACTAGTCCATAGAGTAAGCATGGACGTATGTGGGTTTTAGGAGGGTGGGATGAGGGAATGAAACAGTTCGTGGTGGGATGACAAAATGAAAATTTGATGGTTTTTTTAGGCGCAGTCATAAGAATACGGGGAGACTGTTTACTAGAATACAGGAGGATGGATAGGTAAGTCAAGAAGCTGAGAGAGAAAATGAAAGTGATTAGAAAAGAGTGGAGGAGAAGTGAACAAAGATTTTATGAAAAATAAGCTGTTCTTAAGAGAAGGAATTATAAAGATAATGTTAACGATCAATGAAAACTCCGAATAAATTAAACATATGGAGGAGATGCAGTCAAAACAGAATGCAACATCAGGTCGACGTAGTGAGTATTTTGAAGATGTGCGGAATGTGGAAGATGGAAATGAGGTAGAGATGAATGGTGAAGGGGTGAAATGGTTACTGGATACTTGAGAACGTCTGCGGAAGTAGCTGTTGAGGATGTTTCAGAATAGAACGACACCAGATGTTGAAAAAGTTATTAGTAAAATGTTGAGGTATAGAGTGCAAGTGTGTTGGAGTGGATGGCATGGGCAGATAAATGATGTTCGGATGAGGGACCGTCTTCAAGGAATGGGTGAAAGGAATAATTATTTCTCTGTAAAATGGTTAAGGTGTTACTATACCAGGGAGAGGGCAGTGTAGGACTTTGACTAAGGAAGTGGGGCAGATAGAAGGAAGACTGACAAGGGAGGAACCGTGTGAGTCCAAACGGGGAAGAAGAAATTCGACCAAATGTTTGTTGAAAAAGCAGAGTAGAAATTTGATAGTAAAGCATAAAACTGTTTTTATGGTTTTTGGCACTAATGATATAAAGTGCTAAAAATTGTGCTGGCAGTGAAGAATGTGTTGGAGTTTGTAGGTGGAAGAATTGTAAGTTTGGTGTAAAAATCTTATCTTCTTGGATGAAGTGGTGCAACGTCTGAGAAAAGACAGTAGATGTTGGTGCAGTAATTTAACAAAAAAATTGGGTTGTTAATGGAGCATAGAATAGCTGATGTTTGCAAACAGTAGACACGATTTGGGATAGATATGAGAAACTACAGCAACTTGTGTAAGAGTTTGAAAGCATCATCAGGTGGATGAAGTTGAGGGTAAATGGAAACCAGACACTGGAACACAGAATGTTAATATGGATGGTGACATCACAGAATCGGTAGATCTGTGAAGGTATTAGGGAGAAAACATTTCGGAGTGAGAGGAAGGTGGCAGAATGGATACACAACATCGGGAGGAAACGTATATACGTATGGATAATATAACTATGTTAAGTGTTTTACATAATAAAATATTGGGAATGGTTAGTCCATATATTAAAATTAAAAGTCTAAAAACTAAAGAGGTCGAACCAGATTCGCTTGGCAGGAATGTTGATCAGACTAAGAGGCGCTAAAGATGACGTTTATACAAATAAAAGTAAGGCTAAGATGAATAACATGGCCGTCACCTGTAGGTCATTCCAATTGTTTTAAATAAACATTAGTCCCAAGCTCCCTGGCTTGAGACAACTACCCAAGACCACCTATTCTATTTCAAACGGCCCTACGTGATCTGTTAGCGTGTCTCATTCGATTGGTGTGTTCGTATTGAAACTAGTGTTCATCTGATTAGTATGTTTCATATTTGTTCGAAACTACTGATCTGTTCCTTCATAACCTTTTGTAACCAGGCGAATGGTAGGACCAGGGAGAACAGAGTTAGTGATCGTCATTAGAAGACCTTGTACCCTTTCTTTAACCTAAAGCTTTAATCAGGTATAGGAAATAGGAGATTAGCCATCATCAATTGGCAGGAAGAAGCGATCAAGCATACGTCATAGAAGGACCTTGTACGATAACCATGACCTTCTTCATCATGTTAAAACTTCAGAAGATTATACTATTTTTAATACCTTGTGTTTTCTAACAAGAACCTCACCGAACCATGAGTTTAACACATCGTCGGTAAAGATTAATACCGACTTCGTAAGTGATTGCTACAAAACCGCCCCAGGACGACTCCATTAAAGTATCGGAAGTGCAACAATTACCAACCGACTTAGGCGTATAGATTATCGCTAGTCCTAACATTACCCTCAATAGGGCGCCATTATCATACAAGGCACAAGCCTAACTATTGGTGGCCAGCGGACCAGAAGAACCTCTACAACGTCCTAACGAAGAAAAAAACCAGAACTAATAAAAGTCATGAAGTCCAACGACGACGAAAAGCAGCAGATTCTTCAAGCAACCTAGTATCATCCATTAGTGAGCGACTTCAGAAACAACAAGATTCGCTTCAAGCAACTTTTAGTATCATCCTCGTTAGATGAAAATAACCTTCAAGAAACAAAACCGACGTGTCCTTTTTGCCTAACGGCAATACTGGAAGCTTCGTCTCTCATTAGAATCATTCAACGAAAACATCAGTTAGTGGAGCGTTTCCCTGGCACTGCAAGAAACAAACCGAACGGCGTTCTGCAGCATCGGATTTTCAAGGGGCTCGTAATCATCTTGGAAACCAACGCCGCACCGGGGGGTGGGAAACTGAAAGCCAAACCAGGTCAGTCCGCTAAATATCAGAAAAGGAGGACCAAGGCCGGTGTGTGCGTTATCGGAACACCGTGACTTCCCACAAAAAGCTAAGCTAAGTACCAATTTTTTTATTTCAAGTTTGGAGTAACTTTTGGAGGTTTTTCCTTTACAGGTCTCTTTCGTTAATTCCGTTGTTCCGGGTGAAGTTACGAAGACATTTCTTAATTCCTTACTTTTTACAGAAAACTTATCTACATCATTGAGAATTTCGCTACTGCGAGTTTTTTAGTTTTTTTTCTTTGATGTGTCTGTTTCCAGAAGTTTCTACTGAAATATTCAATAATCATATAACTATGTTAACTTTATCATTTTTGGTGATTTAATTAATTAAATCCCTTACCTAACAAATCATATTAAACAGTTGAAATATGCGTTTACGCAGTTGGACGTCTGTATTTCTAACAGATGCTTATTGGATTTATGGGTCCGGTTAAGCACCGTAGTGATTTAGAAAAGACACACCAAAAAATTACAAGGGTGGAACACCCGTACAAATCTATATAAATTAGAGGTAACAACTATTTCGGGTCATGACCAATAAATGCTCCTTTGCAAGTCCCGATCGCAGTTTTAGCCTTGGCGTTTTTTTGCGTTATATAAAATATCGAACCTCAATGACTCAACTTAACTTTAAAAACAAATACGGGCTGGAATTGGCAAGGAAAATAACATGTCTGTAAAAACTTTCATCAGGCTAAATGCGCCTGACCAAGGATCCCTCACTAGTTTTCAAACTTTTAGCAAAGACATGAAGTACAAACCAGTTTAATATTGAATACAGTAGAGATAACGTTGTCTTTAATTATGTAATCGCTCAGTTTCCTCTAAGTTCGTCATTCATTGCTTTGTTACGTAACCCAGCAAACATAATGACTAAAAAACACAAACAATACGTTTGCCGATGGTAATAAAAGAGAAGGCATCCTAAATTTTATTACAAAAAAGAAATAGAAACAGTAGCCTTTCAGAATCAAACAAAGCAAACTCGGTTACTGTGGTCATCCTAGTGCAGCGGTTCCAAGGTTAGTCAAAAACTGCCGGAATCAGTGTTCAAAAAACATCAAGCCAAATTCCCACACAATAAGCGACCCTCTAGCCAGAGTGGGGAAAAGCGATGTTGGTTTCATAACCAAATATCTTTTTGAATTAAAAAGGTGGATTTTTCCTATGAAACACACGACCGTCTAAGTGAAATCAAGAAGCAGGTTTTCGTTTTAATTTTAATTAAGACAGTTAAGTTTATAATAAATACTGGTAGATAAAGCCACGACTGTACGCGTAAGTTAAAAATTAGAATATCTTGTTTATTCCTTCTCGTTACACTGTTATTATCCTGTATTTTACGGACTCACCGTCTGGGTTGTTCCGAACTTCCCTAAATGAGAAGAAGTCCGGATCAAAGCGAGCGCTTACAGATACCTTCTATAGTTATTAAAAAACAAAACATTTGATCTGGTTCTCCTAGGTGTAATTGTAAGATTCATCAGGGGTAGGGGTAACAAAATATTATCTTACATCCTGGCAAACTAAGGCGTGTTTAATCAAAAGGGAAATCCTATAAACCTTCAAAACATTAAATTTAAAATCCGTTTGAACAAAAAAGAAGACAATTAATCAAATAAAATAACTTATAATAAAGGAACTATACATTTGTCTCATAAATCGTAACATTGGTTCAAATTGACCCAACAGTAATTTACCTCCCACAACCGCAGTCGCCAATTTGTCACGCAAAAATCTCGCGAATCATGCACCCCTCGGAATGTCCTTAGTGCGGTGTAAAAAAGACTTTGACTGGGAAAACTGAAATTTTGAATCCTTCCCCGACACCTCTGGAAAATATAACGATTTCCGCGAACAAAGCCCTAAAAGTATAACATATCGTGGAATACAGAAAAGTTATTAAATAATCTCATTTTTTATTGTCGCTAATTTTTGTTAATCACGCCCCAACCAGTCGGGTGGATGAATCTCTCTGATAATCTATCTAAAGTAATATCCGTTAAAGATCATTCAAGCAGATGGTGATTCAGCAGAAATTTTTTTTACATCTTTCACCTGAAATACCTAGGCGAAGGTTTCTTTCCTCCACTAGCGAGTGATCTCTGGGAGAAAAACGGAATGTCATTGAAAACAAAATACGGGTCCTAAGGACAAACATCAAAGCTAATATACGTACCTTCCGTGTAGAACCCCAACTGGAAATTTTAAAAATATAGATAAATGAGAAGGTTTGAAAAAATGTTTAGGTAAACTAGGAGCCATTTAGGAAATCAAATAAGCCCATATTAATTTTTCCCTCAAAAACGTTCATGCCCATAAAAAGATCCGGAACTTGGCGTATCTGCGCAAGATTCTGTCGCTTAAAAACAAGGGAAAACGACTTCCGAATAGTTTCCAGTGCGATGATACCGACGACCCATTCTTATCTCTGTTTTAGGTTAGAATAAAATTTTTTTTCCACCAACTTGGGACTTACTTAAATGCTTTTTAAAACCAGATACCAATTACCTAAGTTGATTGTACCTCATTACAGCCGTTTTTCAGCACCACTCAAGGGAAAGGACATTATCAATTTTTACGTATGCCTCCGGCTTACGTTTGCGTCCCAATTTAAACAAATATAGTGTTTGGGAGACTTTGTAGGGGATTAACCTACATGCCTATTATGGATGATCTTATGTAATCTTTTCTAATACCTTAGAAGTACATTCACATAAAGTAAGAGCTAGTGCTACAGAGACAAAAGACAAATAATCTCAAGTGAAAAAGTTAATAAATAATCTTAAATGTGGAGTTTTTTTAAAACCGGAACCTGTTTATCTAGGTTTTTATTGGTGTCTGGTCAAGGTTTCTTAAAAGTAGCCATGGTCCAATGGGTAAGGTTTCGGCTATTCATAACTTTCCGGGTACTTCTATTAACGGTAAAAGGGGGATACAAGCACTTTTGCGCGTTTAGTGGGTGGGTTATTAAATCGTATGTAAATATGTAACTTTTCTTCAAATCATGACAGCTTCCCTTTAACAGATCTTACGCAAGAAGCGCGTTAGATTGATTATGGTCCAAAAAAAAAACGCATCAACAGGCGTTCCGAATATTCTTAAAAGCGGAATAATGCAGCTTACCTAAACTTTAAAAATCCCTGATTTTAAATAAGGAAATTTTTTTTTTTGTTTTTTATTGCAATACAGACGCCCTCAGACCAAGGGGTAAGAGGGATAACTACTTCAGTAATATGATAAAATACATTTTCCCTTCCCTTAGCTTTTTATTCACGTAAACTAAAGCCCTCTGAAAGTAAATATGCAGTAATAAGCAAGGAAGGGCTATGGTTATCTTTAACCTCACTAGTACATTTTAAGTTCATAATCCTATGGCTTATACCTGATAAAGTCCGTTACTGGAACATGAGTCCCTTTTCACCGAGTTTTTCAAAAGGCTTAATCACAGTCCCAAAAAGGAAATCTGGTGACAAATGGATCATTCCAGGTTAATTGGAGCCAAGATAAGATATCTACCTTGGGAAAGTAAATATCATAGCTGACGCATTATCCCGCAATCCCGCACCATAACAGCAAAGAAACCATTAATTAATTGGAATCCTAAATGATATAGAAACCATCCGTGCCATATTGTTAAAACCGTATCTAAAAACAAGAAAACAATCCCCTTTAACCAAGAAAGATCGCGGAGCAATTTGAATATCTGGGGGTTGGAGCGCAAAGAACTGTTACAAACTGAACAAAAGTCAAGAGTCAACAGACATAACCAAAAACAATAAACCAAACCACAACATTTTCGGACGGAAACATAGTCAGCAGCAATAAACACCAAACAAATAAACACTTCGAAACGGAAACACAGGGTCAGTGGCTAAGCAAAAACAAATAAATAACACTTTTGCGCAAAAAAGGAAACCTAAAGCAAAACAAGTAACATTTAAAGTATGGTGTATCATAATAATGTTAATCAAACTGTAATATTTATATGTAGGTCTGTGGACGCGGAAAAACCCCGAAGAAACACAGCAGATTGACTAACCGACCATGGTAGTAACTAAACCAAATCCGTCATAAACTGGTTGCATTCCGTCATCCAGGGTTACCATAGTAAAATTTGTCACAGAAAGCCAAATCACTATTTTACTGGCCTACCAATGCCTTACAGATATAAAAAGCACATAACCTAATTGTAAACATGTGTCATGAAAACAAGGCGGAATCACTAATACCACCTGTCAGTTTAGGAGCCTCTCCTGGTTGCCAAAATCAATCCTTGAAAGAATATAACGTAGAATTATTAACAGAATTACGAAGTCCTGACAGCAGGGAATTAAACACTTCTTAGTGTTTAATATTCTTCCTTGACACGTTGAAATATAGAATTAATAAGTACAAAAATAAAAACAACACCGCAATTGAGTGCGTTAGGCGAATATTTATGAGTGGCTAAGCAATAAATAAAATGGAAATTCAAAACACATAAATAATCTGTTGACCTCGGGTGGTGGTGTAAATCAATAAAATAATCTCCTTAACACGTTTGTGTGAATCCTTTCCATTAAGAAAAACCAACTAATATATTTTTATTCCCCGCCCAAGAGTCCAATCGGTTTGGTAGAATAACGGCTACTTAATTAAAAGGAAGTGTCAACATGTCTTTACGAGTTGTAACAACCTCGTGATATTGGATCCGACCGGATTATAGCGGTTCTCGCGGTTTTAAATATCCTTTATCAGTTATATCTTGTATCTATAGAATTAATGCCGCAAGTAGCCTTATACGGTACGCCGCTAGAACACTTTTCCACATATTCAAGCCAACCATTAATTTATCAATATATATAAAAAAAAATATATAAATATATAAATATAAAAAAATAAGATAAATATGGATACAAGTGGAGTCAATATAATACACTCCGTAAGAAGTCGGAAGGGTTACAAATTATAATAAAAAAGGAATCACGATAATATCAATAAGCAAAACGTAACCATTAAATATCCAAATATATATGCGTAAAGATTGAACTCTAACTTAACGCTTTAGTAATGACAAATAAGCTAAAAGTTCAAACACATATCAAAACCTACTGACATATGTCTGTCCCGGTGATTGATTTATATTCGTAGTCAATGAAAAAAAAAAAAAAATTAAATAAATAAACTAATAATAAATATAAAATAAATAAAATAAACATAAAAGGTATTTTTAAAAGTCAGGAAGTCTAGAAGTGAAAATGTATCTATGAAATAATCCTATATGAATCTTGTACAGGGCTAATAATATATATAGAATTGTATGGAAACCTTTTTCATATATTTGAATAAGGAATGCTCCGGTGTTGTCGGAATCGACTACGAAGGGGACATACTTTCCGACAATTACGACCCGAAGATATTCAACTCTACTTTGCTGGCGAAGGACTCGTGCTGGGATGATCTATTCATCGCGAACGGAATCGTGTAGCTTAGGATGCAGAGAATAAGTATGAGCGCAAAATAGAACGTTGGACCCGCCCAGGCAAATTTTCCCCTTGTTTTAAAACCATTGGAAAAGGCCGTTTCAATTGGCTAAAGGTGTTGTCTGGAACTGTGTAATGGACGAAAAGTTGTTCGAAAGCTAGTTAAAAGTGAAGTAGTATAACCTCGGTCATGTATCCTATATATATAAGTGTCATGTATCCTATATATAGTAGTCATGTATCTTATATATAATTGATCATAAATAACAGAGTCGAAATATATCTTTGCGTGTACGCAATAGGAATCTCTTATATAAATATGATCATAAATAACAGAATCTAAATATATTTTTGCTATGCTACGCAATAGGAATCTATTTAAAGTGCATATATATTAATATTTCTAATACATATGAATCCATATACATATGTATAAACAAATCAGGTTAGCCTATAATCAATCTGTTACCTTATATCTTACCATTATCTGCGTTATTTATGAGTTAATATATGAATTAATGAATCAGATATATAAACATTTAGCATAAAAATCAACGAATCAATCAGCATAAACATTAATACTTTATCAATTCATATATGAAATTTTTTATCAGTTAAAATATGATTTTTATCATGTTAATCTTCATTCTATGCAAATTATCAGAGTACATTAGTATTTTCTGTAGCATAAGTATCTTAAAGAGATGAAGTGAAAAACTGTATCATTATATATCATGTGATCACTATTATTTACCAATATCATTGTTTTATATTTTATTACTTGAATCAATTCATGTACACCATGAATTTTTATTTACTTATATATATATATATATAATCACATAGTGTCTGTATCACACTCCTATAAGTCAAATGCAAGTCAAGTTTGAGTAATATTCAGTAGTTGGTTTTGGTAGCTGACCGAGCTAATGTAAGTGTTTACATAATAAAATATGGAATGTTAGTCCATATATATAAAAGTCTAAAACTAAAGAGGTCAACCAGATTGCTTGCAGGAATGTGATCAGACTAGAGACGCTAAAGATGACGTATACAATAAAAGTAGGCTAAGATAACATGCCGTCACCTGTAGTCATTCAATTGTTTATAAACATTAGTCCAAGCTCCCTGCTTGAGACAACTACCCCGACCTATTATTCAAAACGGCCTACGTGATCTGTAGCGTGTCTATTCGATTGTGTGTTCGTATGAAACTATGTCATCTGATAGTATGTTCATATGTTCGAACTACTGTCTGTTCCTTCATAACTTGTAACAGAGATGGTAGACAGGGAGAACAGAGTTAGTGATCGTCATTAGAAGACCTGTACCTCTTTACCTAAGCTTTATCATGTAGAGGAATAGGATTAGCCATCATCATTGGCAGAAGCGATCAAGCTATCGTCATAGAAGACTTGTACGATCATACCTGATCTTCATCATGTAAACTTCAGAAGATTATACTATTTTTATACCTTGTGTTTTCTACAAAAGAACCTCACCGAACCATGGAGTTTAACACATCGTCGTAAAGATAATACCGACTTCGTAAGTGATCTACAAAACCCCAGACAACTCCATTAAAGATGGAAGTGCAATACCAACCGACTAGCGTATAGATTATCGCTAGTCTAACATTACCTCATAGGGCGCCTTATCATACAAGGCACAAGCCCTAATATATATATATATATATATATATATATATATATATATATATATATATATATATATACTTTATATATATTATTGAAAATATATAATATACATATAACTGTGTATATATATATATATATATATATATATATATATATATATATCTATATATATATATATACATGTATGAAGCTACAATTGTCCTTTAATATACAATTCGCTCTACCTCGGATTGAAATATTTTCCTATATGTTAACCGAAGGGTATTTTTTAGTTGATAATAATTTCGTCCTCTCTTTGTATTTGAACCAGCGCAACCAAGGAGAAATCAGGACCTCAGTGACATATAACTGTGTATATATATATATATATATATATATTATATATATATATATATATATATATATATATATATATATACATACATGCATTAAGCTACAAATGTCCTTTAATATCCAATTCACTCTACCTCGGAATTGAAATATTTTCACATATGTTAACCGAAGGGGATTTTTTAGTTGATAATAATTTCGTCCTCCCTTGTATTCGAACCAGCGCACCGAGGAGAAATCAGGACTTCAGTGACGTCCTTACCGACACGCCCAACAAGTGAGGTACAAGTTGATACAGATTCCGACCTTACAAATCACTGTCAAACTCAGGTATTTGTAATTAGAATCGATATCCAACCCCCTCTGTCCTGCTAACAAAGTCGTACGTGTGCCGCACGTAGCCATATTATGAATTTTTATCACATCACCGCGATTCATACACAGGCATTAAGCTACAAATGCCCTTTAATATCCAATTTGCTCTACCTGGGAACTAATATATTTTCATATATGTTTACCGGAGCGGAATTTTTTAGTTGATAATACACACACACACACACACACACACACACACACACACACATATATATATATATATATATATATATATATATATATATATATATATAAGTATGATAGTCATAAATCCAAGCGCTTTCGTCTTTACTCAGACATTGTCAAGGAGTCATTAACTCCTTGACAATGTTTGCGTAAAGACGAAAGCGCTTGGATTTCTGACTATCATTTTCCTATGAAATTCGCTTATTTATGAAGTCACGTGCATCTACTGTGATTTTCTAAGCATATAAATAAGTATATATAGTTTGTTACAGCCATATTCATTCTTCACCTGTTTAATCAAAGATGACTATCCTTCGCAGAAGACGTCGTCCATAGCAGCCGTCTCACTACGAACACTGAAGCTCACAAGACTCCGTCAATCTGCCATTGCACAAACTGAGTCACTCATCTCGACCGTGCACTCTCTCCCTTCCTTGATATTAAGATCCTTCTGTTCCAACATCTGTTCCACTACATCTACGTTATGGACCTTTCTATGTCTCCTCCTTCCTACCATCTCTTCAGGAATGTAGATGCTTTTTATCACTCCATAGTCCTCGATTCTCTTCTCATTACACAGCCATCTCAATTCGATCTTATCACTCTTTTCATCCATAGTAAGTAATTTAGATCTTGTTTGCATTATCATAATTCCCTCCCTCATTCCATATTTACCAAGCATATCTATCAAATTTGTCTCCACGGCGTCAACATTCTCTTTCACACCCATTCGCCTTAATCTTATGCATGTGAGCTAGCTTAATAATCCCTGAATTCCAACTAGGAAGTTTTTCTTCTCATAAAACTTTCCACAGATCCAACTCCTTCCTTGTTTCGCCTGTGACACCTCTTCTCTCATGCATCTGTCGCGCTATTCTTCCACCAACAATATTACTTTTCTCTAATCACGGTTTCGACAAACCTTGCTCACTCACATTTACTTTCTCCACTTTCCAACTCTCACACATCTCTGCACATTCTCTCCACTATCCTCGATCAATGTTCTATCAACTGAAAACAGCCATTCCACACACAATTTTCCTACCTCACAAATTTGAACTTGCATTTCCCATACTTTCTCGGATATCCTGCGTCATGGAGACCAAACACCCCCTCCCACCAAATGGCATGCTGCACCAAACATCCTCAACACACGCCACGTGGCGTTTCCACCCATTCTTCTGTAAGTTTACCTTGGTTCTTGTATGCCACGTTCAGCTTGCTTATATCAAAGATCTCACGTACCTGCTTCAGGGAATCACTCTTCCTCGCGTCCACCAACACTTCTCTTTTGCTGTCAGTCCTCATGCTGTCTTTCTTTCAAAAGCAAAATGATACATTGCTCAGCATACAGAACTACCAACGTTTTATATATATATATATATATATATATATATATATATATATATATATATATAGACTATATACACAGACTATACATATATAGAATATATATCCGTGATATATACACAACACACACACTCACGCACATACACACGCGAGCGCGCACGCACACACACATTATATATATATATATATATGTATATCTATATATATATATATATATATATATATATATATATATATATATATATATATATATATATATATATAATATATATATAATATAAGATATACATATATATATATATATAATGTGTGTGTGCGTGCGCGCTCGCGTGTGTATGTGCGTGAGTGTGTGTGTTGTGTATATATACAGGATATATATTCTATATATGTATAGTCTGTGTATATACAGTCTATATATATATATATATATATATATATATATATATATATATATATAAAATATAATAATATACGTTGGTAGTTCTGTATGCTGAGCAATGTATCAATGTATATATACCTATATATTATTATATATATATATATATATATATATGTATATATATATATATATATATATATATATATATATATATATATATATATATATATATATTGTTGCACGCGTGTGGATGTGTGGATATGCACAGAATAATAATATACAAATTCTGAAACCAGAGATAAGGTGAAGGTAAATAAAAGAGGGTGAATCAACTTTCTTGTTGTGATATGTGTTACACAATATTCATTTATTACTTTCAAGCTCAATCACTGATACTTGATGGTTTTATGATATGCATTTACAAGTAATGAGACAAAGGCTATCTCTTAAATTAATAAATATTCCAACTTAACATATAGTGCTCTCAACACACACATACTACAATATAGAAGAATGGCCAAGTCAACCGATTATCACTGTATTACAACTAAAAGTACAGGTTCGAATCCTGACCAGCGCAGATGCACCTGTCATTTATGATTCCCCTTAGGTGTCCATCATTCCCAAGGTATAATGAATTTAATATTACGGGAATTGTGTCATATTTGTGAGAACAAAAAGGTTGCGTGCAATAGTGGCCAAACGACGTGCGTGTGCATGTGTATTTATAATCACTCTTGCATGCGATCTTACATGTGAAGCACCACAAGGAAGAAATGAAACACGGTTGTACATAGATCCTGATCTGTGTCGGCTTTAATGCTAACCACGGCATCTGTAAATGGATTAGTTATCAATAAAGTCGACACAGGTCAGGATCTAAGTACATATATATATATATATATAATATATATATATATATATATATATATATATGTATGTGTATTTAGAGAGAGAAATTCTGATTTCAGAATCAGCAGAAGCTTTAGTGAGTAGCCTTTTTTTTATATTTTTTTTATTTGGCGCTGCTGTCTCGCCTATGCTCCTAATCCCTTACCTACCCCGACCCCAACTGGGGTGGACAAACAGGTTTGCAGGAAGAGGGTGGGTGGATGTCTTCACTACCCTCCTGTTTCTCTAACTACACTACTCCCACCTGGTGCGGACAAACCAGTTTGCATTGGTGGGGGGGTGGCTGTGTCATGTTTCCCCTACTGTCACCCGAAGAGGACAAACTACGTAATGTTGAAAAAACTCATATATATATACAAACTTAGATTTCATGTAGAGCACAAAATACAGTATATTTAAATATATAATTACAAGAAATCTGTCGCAATACAGCTTGAACAGCAGGGTCAGCCACAAAAATGGTCTCCAAAGAGAAAATGTGGTCATGGCAAACAGAAAATTCCAAACAAAAGAGTACTCACGAAAGCTTCTACTGGCTCTGAAATCAAAATTTCTCTAAAAATATTTGCCAAGGTAACTTCAGAATCTTTTCTGATTTATCAGTAAGTTATAACTCTTACCTGAACTTACCTGGCATTTTTCCCGGTAAAAGTGAATTACATGCAATTATTCAGTTAATTATGAATGAAAACTGGCTCGTTAACTCCATTTTTCCAATTACAAAAATTCAAAATAATTACTGGTGTAATACCTGGACAACCAAGTGCAATTAGTAAAATATGACAACTGGAATTCCTGGTACTAGCAAACATATGTATACAGAAATTATGTATGAAAATTCGTAAAGTAACAGTCAACCAGCATAACCAGCCTCATTTCACGGGCAGAATCAGCTCCGTTTCAGGGAATCCACTTCTCACCCTCACCCCCTTCGGAGGGGAGGGGGAAGGTAGGATGAAACCCCATTCTAAACTATCTTAGGGGCCCCCACTATAACCCTGCCAAGTTTCATGTCCATCGGACCAGCCGTTTGGCCCTGATTGAATGACACGGGCAGGCATTATGCCCACATTTTAGTAAGATATGCTTTGTACGCAGACAAAAGATTTTGTTACTAAGGTACTTGGCATTCTCCCCTATATGAAAACAACAAACGCGCTGGAGGAACATGTACATATTTTTCATGATGAGAATCAAACACTCGCTACTAAAATTCTTGGTATTTTCAGGGAAGGAAAATAGAATTAGCAGCTCTTACAATAACACGTATTTTCCTTTGTGCATATATTATATATTTTGCTATCAAAATAACTGGCCTTATAAATAAATACAAAAACTCTAACTTAAGGAATGGTACATTAAAGTAATAACATTTGCTAGTGGATTACTAGATGTATTTCCTAGTGTGTACGTGCACACATTTGCTATAGTGGAATACCTGGCATTTTCCTTATTACTGAAGCAAGCACACTTGCCGATGGAATACCTGGTCTTTTCACAGAATATCAGTTAACACAATTTCTAGTGGTATACACGAAACGTTTGCTGTACATAACACTCACATACAGAATACCTTGTGGCTTCCTTGAGTGACACAGGAGAATAATCAGCGGGTATTATCCTTAGTGTCTAAGTAAACTACCTGGCGGATTTACAGGGTGTTTCTTCGGTTTTTAAGTAAATATTTTCTAGCATAACACCTAGCATTTACTTGGTGTCTAGCATTTTCCACAGTACAAAAGTAAATATTTTCTAGTTAATAATTGGCATTTCCCCCTGTGCGTGGATAAAACATTGGTCTGCGGAATACCTGATATTTTCCGTTGTGTATAGGTGAGGCATTCGATAAATACCTGGTATTTGCCTTTGCATTATACACAAAAATATGTCCTCTTGTACGTAGGTGCAAATCATTTGAAGAGTAAAGTTTCCATCGCGTATCCATTTGCAAAATACAATTACATCTGGAAACCTTATCTCAAGCGTCCTCCTAGCAAAACTAAACACAGGAAGACCTCAGAAGACGCTATAAACGATTCGTGAACGAAAGCCTGATCTTTTTAGCAAAGAATACTCAGTACCAAAGATTAAACTTTGTGACCCATGATGCTGTCTGGAATCAAAGCCCACAGGACAAAGGAGGCTGCGTAGACTGTGGTGATAGTGGCCAGAATCGAGGTTGAGGAGAGCGGCACCAGCATGCAGAAGGCCAGAGAGACGCAGCAGCGGGTCAGCTCCAATGGTCTGGCGTAAGGGGAGTCCTCGTACAAGATGCCAATGCTGGTCAGGCTTGCAACCACCATGACGCTGTACACAAGCGTCTCCACTAGTCCCGCCGCCTGTTCGGAAATGTGAGAAAGAGACTGGTGACTTGGACGTGGAAATGAGACGATAAATGAATGAGAAATGGAGGGAAAATGAAATAGATCGATATTTGAGTCATATACAAAACATAAAAAGAAATGGCTCACTTGGACGTAAAACTGAGACATTACAATGAAAGAATAAGTGATAAAAAATCGATGGTAGAGACATGAATGGAAAGGGTGTCCAAAAAAATGAGGACGCATATATCTATTGTGCATCTTATTGATGCAAAATTCCGGTTGTGAGCAGAAAAGATTAAAAGAGCAAAGTACTATTCTTTGTCATTTTAACTGATTGATATTCAGGTTAAACTAAGTAACTGGTTCGCGAAATAAAAATCACTTTGCAAGTATAAATTAGCACAGCTTTCACATGATGATGGACGCAACAGCTTCCTTGAGAGAGAGAGAGAGAGAGGAGAGAGAGAGAGAGAGAGAGGAGAGAGAGAGAGAGAGAGAGATTTATTATTATTATTAGTAAAAAAGTTTAAGCAGATCACTGAGGTGATCATCAAATCTCATAGAGCTGGCCGGAAGCATTTGAATGGATTGCAATATCAACTCTGGGACCGATGAGGTCATGTAGTGCTTTGATGAACAACAATGAAATACACACACGCATATAATGTATATATATATATATATATATATAATATATAATATATATATATATATATACATTTATACAATATATACACACACACACACACACACACACACACACACACACATATATATATATTATATATATATATATATATATATATATATATATATATATATATATATATGAATTTTTATCACATCGCCGTGATTCATATACATGTCCTTCAGTATCTAATTCGCTCTACTCGGAATTAAAATACTTTCATATACGTTAACCGAAGGGGAGGGAATTTTTAGTTGATAATAATTTCGTCGTCTACGAGAGGACGAAAATTTTCAACTGAAAATTCCCATTCGGCTAACATATATGAAAATATATTAATTCCTAGGTAGAGCGAATTAGATATTAAAGGACATTTGTAGCTCGATGTATATATATAATATATATTATATATATATATATATATATATATATATATATATATATATATATATATATATATATATATATGCACACAAAGCTTCTTTGACACTGGTATGCAGACATAAGATAAATACATTTATACATTTACATACATAAAATAATGTTCACAATGACAAAAATCATGACAAATTTGATAAGATTTAAAAAATATGTATCTTTTAAGAAGTTCGTGAAAAAATCCGCAGGAGTTTGCTATTTTCATGGCCTATGTTTAATTTTTATATGTGGTCGATTAAACCACAATTCTTCAAAAATATTAAAATCGGTCTAACTGAAAATGCTGAAGATTCTGACAAATTCCACTAACAGATTTACTTTCTAAACTCGATATTTGCTGCTGATTATACTTTGGCCAATCACACAACATATGTTTAATTGTTATCATTTCTGTGCACTTTGAGCATTGAGAGTTCACATGATAAGCACTACGACTTAAGCCGAGACTAATCAATAGCCGATAAGGTGGACAACCTACTCGTATTATCTAGCCAACCCTGAAAGAACAAGAAAAAGAACAGTAAAAAACGGTGAAGGAAAAGAGCAATACTCCTGAATCTGTATCGGAAAGGAAGAGTGAAAAGACTTTCCATTTGTCAAAGAATACGTCACTAATATATTCCCACAATAGTTTTTAAAATTTCTTATTTAGTTTACAGTACAACAGAACCTCTCTCTCTCTCTCTCTCTCTCTCTCTCTCTCTTCTCTCTCTCCTCTGTCCTTTACATTCATTTTTGTTATTTCATGTGCCTCCAACTTAGGACAACATCAAAAATCGCCCTCTCCTCTCGCTCTCTCTCTCTCTCTCTGTCCTTACATTCATTTTGTTATTTCATGTGCCTCACCTTAGGAGAACATCAAAAAGCTCTCTCTCTCTCTCTCTCTCTCTCTCTCTCTCTCTCTCCTTTACATCCATTTTGTTATTTCATGTGCCTCACCTTAGGAGAACATCAAAAAGCTCTCTCTCTCTCTCTCTCTCTCTCTCATATAAAACGAGGAGCTTATGTTTGCCCCAATCTTTTTCTCATACTAAAGTGCAAGCATGGTTTTTAAAAGAATTGTACCAATTGACCAATACTACTGTTTAAATAATAGATATGATTTAATATGACAGTTTCATTCCAAAGTTTAAAAATCTCTGATAAGTTCGATATGTAGTAGGCAAGGAAAAAGCCCATTTATCACCAATATCTTAAGGAGTCTTCCCATGCCATGGTGCGATTATTTCCAGTTGTATCTGGGATCACAACTAGGCTACAGATAAGTAAAAGATTATGTACTTATGTTTGTACGTAAAAATTATTTCCGCGCCAACTCTTAGCAAAATATTAAGGTAACATTTAAAAGCGCAATTGCACACATACGCACAAGCATACAGCACAAGCATACACATACATATGTATATATATATATGTATATATATATATATGATGTATATATATATATATATATATGTATATATAAATATATATATATATTTATAACTATATATATATATATACATACATACTATATATATATATACTATTAATATATATATATATATATATATATATATATATATATATAGTACAGATACACACACTATAATATATTTCTAAAAATATGCCACGTCGGCGTCAGTACGAGGTAATATGATAACTTACAATCACCTTTATTATACAGATATATATACTATATATATGTATATATATATATATATATATATATATATATATATATATATATTAATGTATATATCATACATGCAATCCATACATATGACATCAATATGGATATGTACATACACACACACACACACACACATAGATAATATATAATATATATATATTATATATATATATATAATATATATATATATATATATATATATATATATTATATATATATATATATATATATATATATATATATACATATGCACACAATACACTTACATTCACTCATGGAAGTACATAAAATAAATCATTAAGGTATATATATAAAATGTATGTATGTATGTATAAATGTATACGCATGCGTAGGACGTGCCGCCTCCACCGTCCACCTTTGAGTGGTACAAGATTCAGCTCCTATTTGCTAGGTTACTAGATTGCTCCGGCCTACTGTCCACCTGCCCACCTAGCTATAAATGGGTATCAGCCTCTGCTTGGGCTAAATTAAATGGGGTGTGGGGTTTGCAATCTCATCTCTAAAGTCTTGCTAACCAACTGAAGGCTCTTTTCTCCTGGCGCCTTAATTCACCTAGTGTGGGAAAAGTTTTATGGTAATATATATATATATATATATATATATATATAATATACATATATATATATATATATATATATAATATATATATATATATATATATATATATATATATATATATATATATAAATAATGTGTGTGTCTGTGTGCGCGTGCGCGCGTGTTTAGTATTCGAAAAATCAAGAGGTCATTGTGGTAATTACGATCACGTACGTAGTATCGGGTAAAAAGGACAGTAGATTCCGTAGATCTATGTATATTTCAACCTGAAAAGTGATAAAACGACTGTTCACTTACGACGGAGAAAATGTATCTGAATTCGAAAGGCAAATGTAAGTTGGTATGTTAGGCAATGAACTTTCATTCTTCTCGTGGTCAGGTCGGTAAAGTGACCTCGTTTTGATACTCTGGATGCGGCTTCGAATCCTGCTACAGACATTAAAATTACTGTATATTTTTGCATTTGGAGCCGAGGCTTTGTAGTGACAAGCGTATCCAATTGTGTGAAAATTCGAGAAATCAACAAGTATTTGTGGTTATTACAATCACGTATGTACCTGGTAAAAAGTGACCAGTAGATTCTCTCTCTGTCTCTCTATATTACATATATGTATATGTTCCCTAAAAAGAATTACTGCTAAACTGTTCCAACTGGTGTTGTATACCAAACAAAGAGCTATTCTGCTGACATATCCAAAAAATTGTGTTTCTCATTATGATTGCTTCTCATTAGAATATCATAAAAGAATGTCACGTAAAAAAAATTCTTTTAAACTAATTCATGAAACATCTCTAAGATTCTCATTATGTCGGCAGGAAGAAGAGGGAAGGAAGAAATTAAACCCTGAATCCAGAAATGAGGAATGATTCTACCACAGAATATGTGACAATCGTTGTCGAGATTGCATGAAGAAGTATATCTATCATTATGATTTCGAAAACACGCCGCAAAAGAAGTAAATGAATAAATAGAAAATAGAATAAAATAAAATAAAAAAATAAAAAAGGAAAAAATCTCTCCACTCTTCTTATCATGTGACATATTTAATTGGCGGGAGAAGTCAATGACATGTCCAGATGAGATGGGCAACCAGTGAGGCACTAAACTTCACACACAAATACACACACACACACACACACACACACACACATATAATATATATATATATATATATATATATATATATATATATATATATATATGTGTGTGTGTGTGTGTGTGTGTGTGTGTGTGTGTGTGTGTGTGCTTGTGAGCGGGTTCTTGTAATGCGATTTATGTACGTTCGTGCGTTTCAGAGGTTTACAATTACTAAGCTAAGAGAGAGAGAGAGAGAGAGAGAGAGAGAGAGAGAGAGAGAGAGAGAGAGATCGTCGAAGCAAGAACTAGCAATTAAGCCTCTGTGTGGTCAAGTCAAGGCGAATCTGACACCGCTACCCTAATGTATAGTGAACACTTTCCGCTTCACACACAAAACGAGATAATTTTGTTTTGTTTCAGCAGGCTGTCTGTTGTTATCTTTATTCTTTTGTATATGTTCCATGTCTATGTACATTCCACTCTAATTCATTAAATGACAAGTTAGAATACTGAGTGTACAGCTTTATGCATACATTAATCAACAAGCGCGTACGTATGTACTGTATATGTTCTGCGAAGGTACTTATGAATTGAAGACTATCTGATCACAACAAAATGACACACCTATGTACGTGCGTATTTTTGGAAACTTGCCTACGCTATTTCCAAGTGCATTAACAAATGCAGGAAAGTGATTAAATTTAGTGCAGACACACATTACACAAGAGGGAATGTGAACCTTTCCCAGCCACAGATCGAGCGCGTTGAGACATCTGAATCCCGCCTTTTCCCGCCGATCTGCCAGTGAATGGGGATGGCTATTATTTCAGTGCTAACAGGTGCTGCAGTACATGGCCTACTGATTTAAATTATAATTATAATTATGACGCTCTCTCTCTCTCTCTCAATACATTTTCCCCAGCTTCATGAGTTCATTGACGAAACTCATCCGGTTCGCTCTACCTCTCTTTCACCAAAGTTTCATGAACTTAAAAGGCGCAGGTACTCCAGGAAAAGTGTTCTCATAATTTCATTTGTTATTCGTACGGATAACTTCAACGTAGGTTAAAGCTGGTAATGAAATTATAGGCCTCTCACAGGGTAACAGAACAGAGGCGTAGAAAAATATCCGCCACGAATAAAAATCAGACTCAAAATACATAACGACAAAATTATCCGCCATCCTCTTCGTGCATGAACAGATATGTAAAAAGTGCGCCGAAGTTTCTTCGGCCCATTAGAGTTTTCTGTACAGCGTACAATGCTGTATAATACTTTAGGCCACGGCCCGGTAGTAGCCTTTCTTGTTGGCACCTGTTGCGGTGCCAGACACACGATTAAGGCTAAATTTAACCTTAAATAAAATAAAAACTACTGAGGCTAGAGGGCTGCAATTTGGTATGTTTGATGATTGGAGGACGGGTGATCAACAAACCAATTTGTAGCCCTGTGCTTCAGTAGTTCTTAATAGAGCCACCTCAATCGTTTTCGTTTACAGAAAACTAAAAAGGAGAATAATTCTCTTTGTCATTGATCGTCCATTGGCAACGTTCTAAATAAGAACAAAAGTCGCTGACTCGTTATCAGTGAGGTATATCAAAACTCTCGTGGCGATCACCACTTCACTTCCAGTGGTTTGGCCTGGTGACAACGTGGATTGATAACAGGGTTTCCTAGACATTCCAAACCTTAACGGGTTAGTTACAACAACAAGAATGAATGAGAGGAGAGAGAGAGAGAGAGAGAGAGAGAGAGAGAGAGAGAGAGAGAGAGTTTTTGTTACAAAATGTACGGGTAATATTTCTTTTCCTTTCGCCGGATAATTGATGCATGTTTGTTTAAAATGAATAGTAAACCAATTTTAATACCTTTATTCAAATGTCAGTGGATTCCAAGTTAATCTATGCTGAGCCTAATTGTAATGGTAGACTTAATCAAAACCAGTAAACCAATAAACAAATAAATAATTAAATATAACAAGTGGTCATTATTTTGGACCCAGGTTTCTAAAGAGTAGAAGAAAGTTCAATGGGTCCCGATGGGTTAAGTTTTGTTTCTCAAGACACTTATGGACTATGGTTGATCTGATGAGAAGCATCGGTGGGATTTCGGTCAAAAAAATCTCTTCTACTAAATGTCCTTTGCAATTTAGAAATTGTACAACGCAGGGAGGTAGTGCCGTCAGTGCACCTCACGCGGTGCAATGTAGGTATTACTTAAGGTTCTTTGCAGTGTGCATTCGGCCCCTAGCTGTAACCCCTTTTGTATCTCTTTACTGTACTTCCTTTCATGTTTTCTTCCTTCCATCTTACTTTCCACGTTCTCCTGATAACTAATTCATAATGCAACTGCGAGGTTTTCCTCCTGTTACGCCTTTCAAACCTTTTACTGTCAATTTCCGTTTCAGCGCTGAATGACCTCATAGGTCCCAGTGCTTAGCATTTAGCCTAAATTCTGTATTCAATTCATTCAGAAATTGTAACGTCAATGAATGAAGTTTCTGCTATCGCTGCTTTTATGTTTTTGTAGTTGGTGTTACTGATAACAGCAAAAAAAAAAAAAAAAAAAAAAAAAAAAAAAAAAAAAAAAAAAAAAAAAAAAAAAACAGGCATTGAAAGTGTTCTCACCTTCTTTCCGCTTCTTCTCAACCAAAATTCGAGGAGCTACTTATTATGCCTCAAACATACATTCGCATTTTATCTAGACATATGGTATAGTTAAGGTCTGGCAAGGTAAAGAAAGTTATAGCCCCACACAAGCACCTCGGAAAATCAAAATACATTTTGAAATTGTGGAAAAGAAAACAAACATGATAAAACAACCCGGTAGGAAGAACCGAATGCAACAGCAGAATTACAGTTTCCTGTGATTAACGAAATCATCGCAACAAAGAATTCAGGGCCGGATAATACCTACTTACTCCGACTTCCTGCCTTTTTAACTTTGACAACGTCTTCAATTTCACGAATCTTAGCTTAGAGTATATAACTATGAATACAGAACGAAAAAAATAAGACAAGATACACACACGAACACACACACACATATATACATAAATACACACACACACACACACACACACACACATATATATATATATATATATTATATATATATATATACATACATACATACATACTATATATATATATATCACATAACATACATACTACTACATACATACATACATACATACATGTATGTATGTAAGTATGTATTTATGTATGTATATGCATATTTATATATAACGTAATTAACTTCATATTTCTTTCACAGCTGTAGCATGGGGAGGGAGGCCCCTATCCCCCTTCTAACAAACCTATTGAAAGAATATTTCAATACAAATTTTGTCATCTATCAAACTCGCAATAGAATCTACCTTGGATAAGCAGATGCTATTTTTACTTACTGGAATAATACCTGGGGAGATTTCAATGAATTTTCATATAGACTAAAATCGCTAGTTCCGACCTTACAATTCAAAGCAGGATGGGAAAAGAACAGATATGCTTTCACAATAAACAGGAAACCCACTTTCGCTGTTTCTTATATTCATTTCTTAAGCTGCCACGATGTCTCCGTAAAGATCATGATCGGATGCAACCTATTCCCCAGGGGGCTTAGAATATGTCCAAATGGGTACGTAGATAAAGAATTCGACACGATCCACCAACTCCTAACGCAACTGCTCTACCACCATACATTATCGAGAAAGCTATTAATAAAGCGATTACAATATGCTACAGAGGTCCTACGCACAACGGACAAATAGATTTTAACTTCCGCACGATGAAAACATCCAAAGAGGAACACCTCAGGTGTAATGATCCTTTCATTTTCCATTATCCCAAATCCATCGGGAGTTCGCTCATTAACGTATACTTAAATAAAAGAGGCGAAGAAGCCGGAATTTACAAGATACCGTGCAGCAATTGTAATGAGATTTACGTGGGAGACGGGTATATACATCCTGCAAGGATCAATAAAGCATAAAAGATCGATTTGGGATAAAGGCCATGCCATAAACTGGAGAGTCAGGAGGACATTGGAAATCGGATGACATCTACGCCTTAATCTTTAGGCCTGTTCTTAAAAATGTGTTCCATAACATACGACTAACGGACTCATCGGCAGACGGGAGTTAATGAGACCAAAAACCACCAAGGAATAGTTTAATTTCCATCCTTCCTGGGTCAATGGTCACCTGCATACCAACAGACTTACTGTCTCACCTACATATCTGTCCATATCTGACCAGTGAACTGGGGCACAGAAGGAAGTGCTCGAAATATATGGTTGCAAGGTTCAAATAGTGTTTTATGGGCCTTTTATCATCCCACACACACACACACACACACACACACACCACACACACACACACATACACATATATATATATATATATATATATATATATATATATATATATATATATATATATATATATATATATATATATATCCTTAATAAACGCTCCAAGACGAGGTCATTGGAGGACGAAACTGTTTGGGCATTTTCTGAGATAAGCCATTTTCATTTTCCTATGTTGAATACAAATGAATTACCATATTATATATATATATATATATATATATATATATATATATAAATATATATATATATATATATATATATATATATATAGAGAGAGAGAGAGAGAGAGAGAGAGAGAGAGAGAGAGAGAGGCTCAGTTAAATAAATATATAGGAGCTTCAGAAGGTGTCCATGATACAACCAGTAAAAGGAATCAAGTTTATTTTAACGAAACGTTTCGCACATGAAACTTCTGTGCATCATCAGTCTGTAAGAGAGCAAAGAGACATATAAATAATAAATGATAAATGATAAAAACAAAGGAACTCACAAATATTAAAATAGTCTTAAAATTAAAAATCAAAGTAAAAAACAAACAAAGGTAAAGAGAGAGAGAACAACCCAAACACCAACCGTCCATAATGTAGAGAGAAGATGGAATGACTAAAAAACCAGTTGACGAAGACGACGTCAACTATGCCAGGTATAGAGTTGCTGAGGAGGTATTGCTATTGAGTGAAGGAACAAGTTTCTTAATGTATAACGACTCGAGGGTAGTTAGATGGTCAGGATTTTTGACATAATCTATTATTTTGAATTGTTCTTTTTGGATTTCAATTTTGCAATTAGAAGCGTGGTTCCTGATATTGGAAAATTCAGGTTGTTTTATTTTCTGACCAGTACGGAAGCTGAAACCCAGATGGCTACAATATCTGACCCTCAGCAGCCTCCGAGTCGATCCAACGTAAGAGCCCGGACATCCAGGGCAAATAAATTTATATATGACGTTGGATCTCATGAAGGGCTGAAGGGGGTCTTTAAAGTTAAAGAAGGAGCCAATTGTACATGGATTATTTGTTATAAGTTTGACTCTGAGACAAGGAATCTCTTGTTCAATGATTCGTGCGAGATTGGACGAGAATTTGAAGTCAGGCATATATGGGATAGTTGCATAAAACAGTTTCTTAGGAACATCAAAATTAGACCTGCAGATTTGCAAATTCTCCTGAGGTTGAAGGAACGAGAAGAAATGATTATTTGTAAACCAGATAAAGGCAAGGGGGTAGTTATTATGAATAAGAACGACTATGTACAAAAAATGGAAAATATTTTATCTGACTGTACCAAGTTTATGTCCCATGGTGAACCTACTTTTTTTTTTTTTTAGAAATTTTTAAAAGGGAAGATAAAATTAATAGATCTTGAGAGAAAATATGAAAATTATAAATGAAACAACCTATCAACAGCTTTTTGTTACCGGTTCCTCGTTCAGCATACTCTATGGACAACCGAAAATTCATAAACCTGATCTACCTTTAAGACCAATTATGGCTGCTTACAACAATCCTGCTTTTTCCATCTCTAAATTTTTGGCTGGACTTCTCTCTGAATACAGCAATAGCGAGTTTACTTTGAAAAATGGCTTGAATTTCAACAAATAATCACTAGACAAGATGGGGACTATTATATGGTCAGTTTTGATGTGGAATCTCTTTTCACAAACGTTCCACTTAATGAGACGATTAATATTATACTGAACAAGATTTTTATTAGTGATGACACAATCTTTCATGGTTTTAACCGAACTATTTTTAAACAATTACTCGATCTTGCTGTGCAAGACTCGATGTTCATATTTAATAAGCGACTCTATTCGCAGGTCGATGGAGTTGCCATGGGATCTCCTCTAGGCCCAATTTTTGCCATTTTTTTTTTTGTCGGACTTAGAATCCCAAATTTTTTAAACCAGTGTGATCTCAACTTCAAACCTTCACTTTACCGTAGATACGTTGACGATACCTTTGCATTATTTCAACACCCTTGGCAATGTTCTTTGTTTTTAGATTTCATTAACAATATTCATCCAAATATTAATTTTACAATGGAAGTCGAAAATGAGGGAATTTTACCTTACCTGGATTTGAAAATAACAAGAAACCAATTCTGAATTTGCTACGTCCGTTTACAGAAAACGTACCTTTACAGGACTAACTAATAATTTTTACAGCTCATGTCAACGATCTTTTAAACTTAATACTATTCACACATTATTCAATAGAGCCCTGAAATATTCATCTTCTTGGAAGATTTTTCAAGATGAGATCACGTTTTTATTAAGCTTTTTCAAGTCCAATTCTTTCCCACAAGAAAATAGTTCTAAGAATGATCAATCAAATACTTGCCAAATTCTTTCATCCACCATTGACTAATTTTGATGTTCCTAAGAAACTGTTTTTAAGCAACTATCCCATATATGCCTGACTTCAAATTCTCGTCCAATCTCGCACGAATCATTGAACAAGAGATTCCTTGTCTCAGAGTCAAACTTATAACAAATAATCCATGTACAATTGGCTCCTTCTTTAACTTTAAAGACCCCCTTCAGCCCTTCATGAGATCCAACGTCATATATAAATGTTATTTGCCCTGGATGTCCGGGCTCTTACGTTGGATCGACTCGGAGCTGCTGAGGGTCAGATATTGTAGCCATCTGGGTTTCAGCTTCCGTACTGGTCAGAAATAAAACAACCTGAATTTTCCAATATCAGGAACCACGCTTCTAATTGCAAAATTGAAAAACAAAAAGAAACAATTCAAAATAATAGATTATGTCAAAATCCTGACCATCTAACTACCCTCGAGTCGTTATACATTAAGAAACTTGGTTCCCTTCACTCAATAGCAATACCTCCTCGTCTTCGTCAACTGGTTTTTTAGTCATTCCATCTTCTCTCTACATTATGGACGGTTGGTGTTTGGGTTGTTCTCTCTCTCTTTACCTTTGTTTGTTTTTACTTTGATTTTTAATTTTTAAGACTATTTTAATATTTGTGAGTTCCTTTGTTTTTATCATTTAATGTTATTTATATGTCTCTTTGCTCTCTTACAGACTGATGATGCACAGAAGTTTCATGTGCGAAACGTTTCGTTAAAAATAAACTTGATTCCTTTTACTGGTTGTATCATGGACACCTTCTGAAGCTCCTATATATATATATATATATATATATATATATATATATATATATATATATATAATATAGATATATATATATATAATATTATACTACATACATATGATGCCAAAAAATACACCTCAATTACAGAACTCACTTTACCGATGGAATCAATTAATTCCATAAGACAAGTGTATTTCCCCGGCTCGGATTCGATTCTTTTCCTTTTTGGGTCGTATCAAGTCTAGACACAAGATAGAATTCTGTCGTCAGTGACGTAACATTTGCACTTATCATACATATAATTCCCTTGAGTGAATGTTATTCCCAAGGTGAATTTCATATTAGGACTTTTTCGTGTGATGATACTTTTTGGTAAAAAGAAAAAAAATTCACATGCTCAATAGACAAAATATTAAGCACAGACACACACACACATCTCTCTCTCTCTCTCTCTCTCTCTCTCTCTCTCTCTCTCTCTCTCTCTCTCTCTCTATATATATATATATATATATATATATATATATATATATATATATATATATATATATATATATATATATATATATATATATATATAAGTGTTTACATAATAAAAATATGGAATGTTAGTCCATATATATAAAAGTCTAAAACTAAAGAGGTCAACCAGATTGCTTGCAGGAATGTGATCAGACTAGAGACGCTAAAGATGACGTATACAATAAGTATGTAGGCTAAGATAACATGCCGTCACCTGTAGTCATTCAATTGTTTATAAACATTAGTCCAAGCTCCCTGCTTGAGACAACTACCGCCTACGTGATCTGTAGCGTGTCTCATTTGATTGTGTGTTCGTATGAAACTATGTCATTGTATGTATGTTCATATGTTCGAACTACTGTCTGTTCCTTCTTAACTTGCAACAGAGATGGTAGACAGGAGAACAGAGTTAGCTATCGTCATTAGAAGACCTGTACCTCTTTACCTAAGCTTTATCATGTAGAGGAATAGGATTAGCCATCATCATTGGCAGAAGCGATCAAGCTATCGTTATTAGAAGACTTGTACAATCATACCTGATCTTCACCATGTAAAACTTCAGAAGAATATATAATTTTTTATACTTAGTGTTTTCTACAAAGAACCTCACCGAACCATGAGTTTAACACATCGTCGTAAAGATAATACCGACTTCGTAAGTGATCTAAAAAACCCCAGACCCACTCCATTGAAGATGGAAGTGCAATACCAACCGACTTAGCGTATAGATTATCGCAAGTCTAACATTACCTCATAGGGCGCCTTATCATACAAGGCACAAGCCCTAATATTGGTGGCAGCGGTTCGTCATTCATTGCTTTATACGTAACAGCAACATAATGCAAAAAACACACAATACGTTGCCGATGGTAATAAAGAGAAGAATCCTAATTATTACAAAAAGAAATAGAAACAGTAGCCCGTTCAGAATCAAACAAGCAAACTCGGTGACTGTGTCACCTAGTCAAGCGGTCAAGGTCAGTCAAAAAACTGCCGAAGTGTTCAAAGCATAGCAAATTCCACACAATAAGCGACTCTACAGAGTGGGGAAAAGCGATGTTGGTTTATACATACCGATATCTTTTTGAATTAAAAAGGATTTTTCCTATGAAACACACGACCGTATAAAGTAATCAGAGCAGGTTTTCGTTTTTTTATACGTAAGTTATTATAAGTAGTGGTGGATAAAGCCCGACTGTACGCGCAGTAAAAATTAGAATATCTTGTTTATTCCTTTAGTAAACGTAATATCCTGTATTTACGGACTCACTGTCTGTTGTTCGAACTTCCCTAATGAGAAGTCCGGATAAGCGAGCGCTTACAGATACCTCTATAGTTATAAAAAAACATTGATCTGTATCTAGTGTAATTGTAAGATCCATCTAGGGGTATACAAATATTATCTTACATCCTGCAAAATAAGGCGTGTTTATCAAAGGAAAATCCTATAAAACCTTCAAACATAGTAAATCCGTTTGAACAAAAATGAGACAGTTAATCAAATAATAACTTATATAAAGGAACTATACATTTGTCTCATAAATCGTAACATTGTTCAAATGACCCAACAGAATTCTCCCACAACCGCAGTCGTACTTTGCACGCAAAATCTCGAGAAGCATGCACCCTCGAATGTCTTAGTGCGTGTAAAAAGACGTTTGCTGGGAAATGAAATTTTAATCCTTCCCGACACTCTGAAATATAACGATTTCCGCGAACAAAGCCCTAAAAGTATACATATCGTGGATACGGAAGTTATAAATATCGCATTTTTATTGTTGCTAATTTTAATCACGCCCAACCAGTCGTGGATGAATCTCTCTGATAATCTATCTAAAGTAATATCCGTAAAGTCATTCAAGCAGAGGTGATCAGCAGAATTTTTTTTATCTTCTACCTGAATACCAGGAAGTTTCTTCCTCCAATAGCGAGTGATCTCTGGGAGAAAAACGGATGTCATTGAAAACAAAACACGGTCTAAGGACAAACATAAAGCTATTTACGTACCTTCGTATAGATTCTCAATGAAATTTTAAAATAGAGATAAATGACGAAGTTGAAAAATGTTAGTAATAGGAGCCATTAGGAAATCAAATAAGCCCATATAATTTTTCCCTCAAACGTCATGCCATAAAAGATCGGACTTGGCGTATCTGCGCAGATTACTGTCGCTTAAACAAGGAAACGACTTCCGATAGTTTCCAGTGCGATGTACCGACGACATCTTATCTCTGTTAGGTTAGAAATAAAAATTTTTTTTTTTTTTTTTTCACCAACTTGGACTTACTTAAATGCTTTTACCAGATACCATACCTAAGTGATTGTACCTCATACACCGTTTTCAGCACACTCAGGGGACATTATCAATTTTTACGTATGCCTCCGGCTTACGTTGCGCCCCAATTACAATATAGTGTTTGGAGATTTTTAGGCGATAACCTACATGCCTATATGGATGATCTTGTAATCTTTTCTAATACCTTAGAAGTACATTCACATAAAGTAGAGCTAGTGCTACAGAGACAAAGACAAATAATCTCAGAGTAACATATCTAAATGAGAGTTTTTTAAAACCGAACATGTTTATCTAGGTTTTATGTGTCGGTCAAGGTCTTAAAAGTAGTCCATGGTAAGGTGTCGGCTATTCATAACTTTCCGGGGTACTTATTAACGTAAAAGGGGGATACAGCACTCTTGCGCTGTAGGTGGGTATTACAATCGTATGTAAATATGTAACTCTTCAATCATGACAGCTCCTTTAACAGATCTTACGAAGAAGAGCGTAGATTTATTATGGTCTGAAAAGCATCAACAGGCGTTCGATATCTTAAAAGCGGAAAATGCAGCTTACCTAACTTAAAAATCCCTGATTTAAATAAGGAATTTTTTTTTTATTGCAACAGACGCCTCAGACCAAGGGGTAAGAGGGATACTACTTCAGTAATATGATAAACAGTTCAGTTCCCTATAGCTTTTTAATTCACGTAAACTAAAGCCCTCTGAAAGTAAATATGCAGTAATAGGCAAGGAAGGGCTAGGTATCTTTAACACTAGTACATTTTAAGTTCATAATCTATGGCTATCCTGATAAAGTCCTTACTGAACATGAGTCCTTTACCGAGTTTTTCAAAGGCTTTAATCACAGTCCAAAGGGAACTCGGTGACAAATGATCATTCAGGTCTTTGGAGCCAAGATAAGATATCTACCTGGGAAAGCAAATATCATAGCTGACGCATTATCCCGCAATCCCGCACCATACAGCAAAGAACCATTAATTGGACTAAAAGATATAGAAACATCGTGCCTATTGTTAAAACCGTATCTAAACAAGAAAATCCCTTAACCCAAGAGATCGCGAGCATTGAATATCTGGGTCGGAGCGCAGAACTGTTACAAACTCTGAACAAAGCAAGTGTCAAACAGCGATAAGACAAAACAATAAACAACCAAACAATAAACACTTCGAAACGGAAACAGGGTCAGTGGCTACAAAAAGGCAATAACACCTTCGAGCAGAAACCCTAAAGCAAAAGTATATTTATAGTATGTGTATCAGAATAATGTAATCAAATGTAATGTTCTATGTAGGTCTGTGACGAGGAAAACCCGAAGAACACAGCAGAGGACTAACGACCAGGTAGTAGTAATAATCTCTCTCATACCAATCGTCATAAACTGGTTGCATTCCGTCATCCAGGGTTCCCTCCTATGTCACAGAAAGCCAAATCACTGTTTTACTGGCCTACAATGTTTACAGATATAAAAAGCACATAACTGATTGTAACACGTGTCATGAAAACAAGGGACACACTAAGACACCTGTCAGTTAAGGGCCTCCATCCTGTGCCAAATCAATCCTTGAAAGAATATACGTAGAATTATTAACAGAAATTACGAGTCTGACAGAGGGAATAAACACTTCTTAGTGTTAATAGTTCCTTGACACGTTATATAGAATTAATAGCACTAAAAACAAACACCGCAAATTGAGTGCGTTAGGAATATTTATGAGTGCTAAATCAGTAAACATGGAATTCAAACACATGATAATCTGACTCGGGTGGTGTAAATCAATAATAATCTCCATAACACGTAGTGTGAATTCCTTTCCATTAAGAAACCAATAATATATTTTATCACCCAGAGTCAATCGGTTTTTGGTAGAATACCGGATAATTAAATAGGAAGTGTCAATGTCTTACGAGTTACAACTCGTGATATTGGATCCGAACTGGAGGATTATAGCGGTTCTCGCGGTTTTGAATACCTTTATCATTTATATCTTGTATCTATAGAATTGATGCCGCAAGTAGCCTTATACGGTACGCCGCTAGAACACTTTTCCACATATTCAAGCCAACCATTAATTTATCAAATAAATATATATATATATAAATAAATAAATAAATATAAAAAAATAAAATAAATATGGATACAAGTGGAGTCAATATAATACACTCCGTAAGAAGTCGGAAGGGTTACAAATGATAATAAAAAAAAAGGAATCACGATAAAATCAATAAGCAAAACGTAACCCAAGGTTAATTAAATATCTAAATAATATATGCGTAAAGATTTGAACTCTAACTTAACGCCTTTAGTAATGACAAATAAGCTAAAAGTTCAAACACATATCCAAAAACCTACTGACATATTGTCTGTCCCGGTAATTTATTTTCGTAGTCAATGAAAAAAAAAAAAAAAAAATAAATAAATAAATAAAAATAATAATAAACAAATAATAAATAAATAAAATAAAATAAAAGAGATTTTTAAAGTCAGGAAGTCTAGAAGTGAAAATGTTTATCTATGGAATAATCCTATATGAATCTTTATACAGGGCTAATAATATATAGAATTTGTATGGAAACCTTTTTCATTAGTTTCAATAAGGAATATTTAATTTAACTTAATCATGCAGTTTTCCAACATGAAACTAATATATTGTTCAATTTTGGTACTGTTTTTGTCAGACATTCTTCTCATGTGGGGTCGAGTAATTAAAAAAAAAAAAACAAAAAAAACAATTATCCTAAAGTCGTATCTCTTACAGCAAGTAACGTAACTCTTAAGCTGGTGACGACGTCATCAGTTCTAGGTCTGTCGCGTTTGCCGTATCAGCATTTGTTCCTTTTAACCTCAGTAATCTGCTTACACAGGCTTCATCTCGCGCTTGAAAACAGATTGACTGGAGAAAGGAATGCTTAGCCCGAACTTCTCATGGGCAAGGCAGACGTTAGGTACAAGTGTCTATCGGTATGCGCAATGCAACTTGCAATCATTTTAAAATTAATAAACAAAATAAGGAAATAGAATTTCTATAACATCAAAATGAATTAATTTTTTCTGAACCTCATAGACATTTAGAAGTATCAAGATATATATGTGAAATATTTACTTGCAACATTAGCCTATTACAATTCAGTAAAACATTCATGGGAAAATGTCACATTTCTTGAAAAACCCAAAGTTTATTTAGAAATTAGTTACATAGTGGGTTTTTTTCGTTGCATCTCCTACCTATTAATAACGTTTTTTAAAAGTTAACCTCAGAGGATGCGCGCGAGAAAATTGAATATGAAACTTTTGTTAGGGCACATAGGATCAGATTTTATCACAACTTAATTTCAGTTAGCATAGAGAACTACAGAATCATGATTAATCTTCTCTTTGACTCTTATGTTGCCTGGCAATCTTACAATTAGCTCCGTTTTCCACTTCTTTGTCTAGTAACTTACTACCAGTAATATCGAATTTTCTTTGAGATTCGTAATGATATCTATTTATTTGTTATAATTATGGATATTTTTACAGTCATCATAGACCTGGATAGGGGGGCGGGGGGGGTTCACTCATTGTTAATGCCATGGATAAAAAGTTTGTACAGCGGACTCTTTTGAATTCCAAAATATCAGCGAATTCATGTGGGTTAAGTCTGGTCTAAATGGCTCTCTTCCCTCCCCTGTATTTGGATGTCGTCTGAATTTACTTTGCCCTTGTGACAAGTATAATTTCACTTGCAGGCTGATTAATGGAACCTGGTTACAGTATCCTGCAGTACGAGAGTTTCACATCGCAACTTCAAAAAATCGTTCGTCGCAGCGGACGACTATAGTCAAGTAACAACCGCCTACAATGTGAAAGGAATTTCATGGACTTCTTCGACCGACACCGTATCTCGTCGTTAATCTTCGACCGACACCGTATCTCGTCGTTAATCTCGTTTTCATGCGGAACGCTCCAGCGGCTGTCGGAATTCGACTACAAAAGGGACATACTTCCGACAATTACGACCCGAAGGATATTCAACTCTACTTTGCTGGCGAAGGACTCGTGCTGGGATGATCTATTCATCGCGAACGTAATCGTGTAGCTTAGGATGCAGAGAATAAGTATGAGGCGCAATATAGAATGTTGGACCCGACCAGGCAAATTTTCCCCTTGTTTTAACCATTGAAAAAAGGCCGTTTCATTGGCTATAGGTGGTTGTCCTGGAACTGTGTATGGACGAAAAGTGGTTCGAAAGCTAGTTAAATGTGAAGTAGTATAACCTCGGTCATGTATCCTATATATATAAAGGATGATCATAAATAACAGAATCGAAATATATTTTTTTGCGTGTACGCAATAGGAATCTCTATATAAATGATCATAAATAACTGAATCGAAATATATTTTTTGCGTGTACGCAATAGGAATCTATTTAAAGTGCACATATATTAATCATAATTATATGAATCCATATACATATGCCATAACAAATCAGGGTAGCCTATAATCAATCTGTTACCTTTTTTCTTACCAATATCTGCAGTTATATATGAGTTAGTATATTGATTAATGAATCAGATATATAACATTTAGCATAAAAATCAACGAATCAATCAGCATAAACATTAATAATAAGTAATCAATTCATATATGAAAATTTTTATCAGTTAAATATGTTTTTATCATGTTAATCTTCATTCTATGCAATTTTCAGAGTACATTAGTATTTTCTGTAGCATAAGTATATTAATGAGATGAAGTGAAAAAAACTGTATCATTATATATCCCGTGATCACTATTATTTACCAATATCATTGTTTTATATTATTACTTGAATCAATTCATGTACACCATGAATTTTTATTTACTTATATATATATATCACATAGTGTCTGTATCACACTCCTATAAGTCAAATGCAAGTCAAGTTTGAGTAATATTCAGTGGTTGGTTTTTGGTAGCTGACCGAGCTTGATGTAAGTGTTAGTCCATATATATAAAAGTCTAAAACTAAAGAGGTCAACCAGATTGCTTGCAGGAATGTGATCAGACTAGAGACGCTAAAGATGACGTATACAATAAGTATGTAGGCTAAGATAACATGCCGTCACCTGTAGTCATTCATTGTTTATAAACATTAGTCCAAGCTCCCTGCTTGAGACAACTACCGCCTACGTGATCTGTAGCGTGTCTCATTTGATTGTGTGTTCGTATGAAACTATGTCATTGTATGTATGTTCATATGTTCGAACTACTGTCTGTTCCTTCATAACTTGTAACAGAGATGGTAGACAGCAGAACAGAGTTAGCTATCGTCATTAGAAGACCTGTACCTCTTTACCTAAGCTTTATCATGTAGAGGAATAGGATTAGCCATCATCATTGGCAGAAGCGATCAAGCTATCGTTATTAGAAGACTTGTACAATCATACCTGATCTTCACCATGTAAAACTTCAGAAGAATATATAATTTTTTTATACTTAGTGTTTTCTACAAGAACCTCACCGAACCATGAGTTTAACACATCGTCGTAAAGATAATACCGACTTCGTAAGTGATCTAAAAAACCCCAAGACACTCCATTGAAGATGGAAGTGCAATACCAACCGACTTAGCGTATAGATTATCGCAAGTCTAACATTACCTCATAGGGCGCCTTATCATACAAGGCACAAGCCCTAATATATATATATATATATATATATATATATATATATATATATACTATATATATATATATATATATATATATATATATATATAGTATATCATAGTATACGAGGAACTACAATTTTCCATTGGAAGATCCTTGTAAACAGTGGGCTACCATTTCATCTTGGTTCCCCTCTTTACTGTCTTGTGCAATTCCTTGTCTTCTTTCTCTTATTTATTCCCATCTCATCCCAGTCATCATCTTTCATAGATCTTTTCTGGGTATTGCCCTTGGACCCGTCTTGGCATTTCGTATTTACCACTCTTTAGATTGATTGTGTGTTTATCGCTAGGACCACCATACTATAGATTACCATTCGGAGTCATGTTAGAAAAACGGGAAAGAAAACATTTTCATGATAAGTCTTAATGGGTAACTGAAGCTAACCTTTCACGACTCGACGGATTTTTGTTGTACGCCGTAGTTTGCGTTAAGATGTAAAACAATGTCTTCCTGGAACACTTGAAGAAGGTATGAAATTATATAGATTACTTTGCTTTCACAGTGTATGATAAAATAATATCCCCCGAGCTCTATTTCAAGATTAAATGCTTACTGTGCATTACACTTATCAAGAGATGTTAAAATTAATGAATTAGTAACAAACTAAAACACACACACACACACACAATATATATATTATATATATATATATATATATATCTATATATATATATATATATATATATATATCTATATATATATATAATATAATGTGTGTCTGTGTCTGTGCGATTGTGTGTTTTAGTCAGTTACTAATTCATTAATTCAAATTTCTCTTCATAGGTGTAATGAATGATATGAATTTAATCTTTAAATACATATAGAGGGATGTTTATTTTAGTTTACGCTGTGAAAGCAAATTAATCTGTATAATTTCATACCATCTTCTAATCATTCGGTAAGATATGGTTTTATGTCTTCATGCTAACGACGGCGTACAACAAAATCCCGTCGAGTCGAGGTTACCCATTACGACATACCAATATAAATACCTTCTTTCCCGTTTTTTTTTTTAAACATGAGGACCTTCCTAATGACCAGAAAATGACAATTTTCAGTACGTTTTCCTCGATATCATTAAAACGGCTCGACATATGACGCTGATATAAGTTGCATCTGTTTTTAATGCTATTTTCTATGAGTCTAAGTTTAATTTAGGTGACTTTCCACGCATTTTATATCCTAATAACATTGACCGGAAAATTTTCCGGTAATTTCGAGAGGGGTCAATTCTTCATCTTTGATTGTAAATTGTTTATTAATGTGACTTTTTTTTTGTCATACATTATTGGTGCCATCCTCAAGATTATTCATCTTGCTACAAATTAAGCATAAATTTTAATGGTTTTGGTAAAAAATCAACTTTAAAACCTTGACCGGAAAATATCAGGTAGTGTCAATTTAAAATCATATATGTTCATTTTTCCTTGATTAATCTAAAAGTTCTTGGAATTCAATACATTCTGGTAACAAAATCTAATTCCATCCTACAATTTATTTATTTTGAAAATTGAAAGAAGAGAAATAAAAACGCTAAAATTGTAACATCGAATATTGACCGGAAAAGTCTAGGGAATGGAATGCATTTCCTCGTAAAGTATTTCATTTTATGAAGTATTCTGTAATAATTAATTTGAACTATATATTAAAGTCGTGTTTAAAATCTTCAATGCCGTCTTTTATGAAATATGCTCGCAAGTGGATGTTCAGTATTTAAGCATAAGTTCGACTGCCGTAACCGGTCGCAATTTCCAAAATGAATAAATTGGAGGATGGAATTAGATTTTGTTACCAGATTGTACTTAGTTCCAAGAACTTTTAGATTAATCAAGGAAAAATGAACATATATGATTTTAAACTGACACTACCTGATATTTTCCGGTCAAGGTTTTAAGTTGATTTTTTTACCAAAACCATCAAATCTTATGCTTAATTTGTAGCAAGATGAATAATCTTCAGGATGTCACCAATAATGTATAACAAAAAAGACACATTAATAAACAATTTACGATCAAAGATGAAGAATTGACCCCTCTCGAAATCACCGGAAAATTTTCCGGTCAATGTTTTAGGATATAAAATGCGTAGAAAGTCATCTAAATTATACTTAGACTCACAGAAAATAACATTAAAAACAGATGCAACTTTAATTAATGTCATATGTCGAGCCGTTTTAATGATATTGAGGAAAACTTACTGAAAATTGTCATTTTCCGGAGTTCCCTAACAGGAGTTCCAGTGGTAACCTGTTGTTTGATGGTCATCTATACTCTGTTTTTTTCCATCTGTCCATCCGCCTGTAGTGGTCGCGCATGGTAACACTGCGTCCCTGCCTTTAAATAGTTACGCTATGTGTAAGTTTTAGGTAAATAAAAGGATATCTGGGTGTTCATTTGCAACTGAAAAGTGTTTTAATAATATACTGTATACGAATTACACCTTTGATATTCGAAATAGGAAATTATTTAAAGCCCGTGACGCAGTATTACCATGCCCAAACACGACAAGCGGATGAACAGATGGAAAAAAAACAGGGTATAGTGATAAACACACAATCAATCTAAAGAGCATTAAATACGAAATGCCAAGACGGGTCCAGAGGCAATAACCATAAAAGATCCATGGAAGATGATTACTGGGATGAGATAGGAAGAAAGAAGAAGAAGAAGAAGAAGAAGAAGAAGGAGAAGAAGACAAGGATCTCCCAACGGAAAAATGTGGTTCCTCGTCGTATCGAAGATACCAAGAGCGCAATTAATCACGATGCTGTGAATACGGCAATACGTTTTCACACAAGACGGTTTTACCCTATTTTCATCTATGCCATATTTTCTCAAGTGCCATTTAGAAAATGTGAGCCTAAGCAATCAATTACAAAACAGCAATAAGAGATGACAAAGCTCAGTAAATCAAACAAATGTACAATTTGACTGTTATTATAATGATCAACATGGAATGAAATATTATGTGACAATCCGAAAATCATACCCCACGTCTTCCCAAATTTGAATAAACTGACTAATCGAGCACACGCTTGTTAGAACTTCCCTCTACTTGCTGTGTAGGTTGTTCACATTAATATTCAGGTGCAGGCCGACTGTGCAGGCATAACTACGCAGGTATAACCGAAACTGAGCGTTGGTGGCGGCTTTAATGCTAATAGATTTGTGTCGTTGTATCTTTAGTCTGCTAATTAATTCTGAGATGTCTATATTTGAATAATAAAGTCATCTCCACCTCAATTTCGGGTGCCTCCTTGTTAATATCCCGGTTCCTAATCACGGGCTCTCTGTATTAAAGGAAAGGGAAGAATAGTGAATATATTACTGTGCGAATCGCAATATAGTCAAGGAAAACAAATACATGAAAAAGAAGATAAATGTTTGTAGACGTTTCGAAACAGACTTTTCTTGTTATCAGATCAGAATTCAGATTAACACTTTAATCTTATGGAACTTCTGAATAATAATCTAAACTGCCATCACAAATGCCAGTGATTCGGATTGCCACTGAAAACTAAGGGCTCTTATACATGCTACTTGGCCAAATATGGTTTCGAAGCGTGGTACAGCCAGCAACAAAACCGGCGTCGCCTCGCCAAGCCTGGCTTGGAGAGCTCATGCCCTTCTTGCCCTGAAAGGTGGTCTTCGTTCAAACAACCAGTACATAGTTAGAATGGTTCGAATGGGAGGAGGAAGGAAATTACGGTAATCAGGCAAAGCAGTGCAATAATGAATAAAATATATATGGACAAAAGAGAGAAGAGACAAGAAGAGAGAGAGAGAGAGAGAGAGAGAGAGAGAGAGTATGAGGAAAGGTAACGAAAGAAATGCATTCAGTTTATGGAGGAGAGAGAGAGAGAGAGAGAGAGAGAGAGAGAGAGCTTTCATTCTTGTCAAGTTATTAATCTGATGGATATAATCGAGACCTTCTGCTTTAAGAAATATGTTATCGTATATATTTTGGAAATTATCATGAAATCTTATCACACCGTATTGTTTTAAATCGTTATCATATGTCTATATAAAAAAGCCTTAAATATTGTTGGAACTGACTGTTCGTATTGATATTCAGACGGAAATATCCTTCTTTTTCATTATCCTATAAGCAGCTGTATTCTCTCTCTCTCTCTCTCTCTCTCTCTCTCTCTCTCTCTCGTTCTGGCCTCCGTCTTATATCACCTGGATCCACTATCTGAATAATGGTAAACGTTTGATATGTTATTTGGAAGAGGGCAAGGATCACAAAACCGTAAATGGCTACTCTACCAACTTTTGCTTGGCTGCATCTATTTTTGTCTAGATTGACTGGACTATAATTACCTGTTACCAATAATATACGAATCTAGCCGTGGGTTGTATGAGTCCTGAAAACATTAATTTTGCAAGGTTATTATTTTATTAATTAATCTATGCTAAGAACGCATTTACCAGTATTTGAGTGTGATGGGCCACTTGGCTCCGCACCTCGCAACCATCTAGGCTACTTATAGAAAATATTTTAATTAGCTATATTTCTCATGTTAGATTATATTTATTACATCGTTCCCGAAACTCTTGGTGAAAATAAATGATGTGACTAGATTCGTATATTATTGGTAACAGGTAATTATAGTCCAGTCAATCTAGACAAAAATAGATGCAGCCAAGGAAAAGTTGGTAAAGTAGCCATTTACGGTTTTGTGATCCTTGCCCTCTTCCAAATAACATATCAAACGTTTACCATTACTCAAATAGTGGATCCAGGTCATATAGGACGGAGGACAGAACGACAGAGAGAGAGAGAGAGAGAGAGAGAGAGGAGAGAGAGAGAGAGAGAGAATACAGCTGCTTATAGGATAATGAAAAAGAAGGATATGTCCCTCTGAATAATATCAATACGAATAGTCAGTTCCAACAATATTTAAGGCTTTTTTTATATAGACATATGATAACGATTTAAAACAATACGATGTGATAAGATTTCATGATAATTATTTTCCAAAATATATACGATAACATATTTCTTAAAGCAGAAGGTCTCGATTATATCCATCAGATTAATAACTAAACAGGAATAAAAGCTCTCTCTCTCTCTTCTCTTCTTTTCTCTCTTTTGTCCATATATATTTCATTCATTATTGCATTTCTTTGCCTGATTACCGTAATTTCCTTCCTCCTCCCATTCGAACCATTCTAATTATGTACTGGTTGTTTGAATGAAGGCTACCTTTTCTGGGCAAGAAGGGCATGAACTCTCCAAGCCAGGAATGGCGGGGCGACACCGGTTTTGTTGCTGTCTGTACCTTAAGGTGAGTTTACTATAGGCTTCACAGCGTGCTCCATAAGTCACCTCTGCCACCATATGCCCGCCCACCTAGGTGACGTAATGTGTTGCACAGTGCGTATTGCCTCTACACTACGTGAGTGCTGTGACCGGTACTATTATCTGCCTGACAGCCATGTACATCTTTATTTATATATGATGTTAATTTTACATTCCATAAACATGGATAATGTCAATAATACTCAATCACACAACGGATCTCTTCTCGCTTCCATTCCATGGTGATTACAGTATAATAGAGAACTGGATGACAGTTGAAAGGTTACTAGTGATTCGTTGTCGGTGGATTGTCTGGGTCAGGTATCAGCCATCAAGCTTGCCTTGATGAGTTAATGGTATGGCGTGAGTCCTAATGAACAGTCCAGTAGGTGGTGCTAACAAGAATTTTGGAGGAGTTGGTGATGAGTATTACGTATGCAGCATGTGGTGAAGCCTAGTGTCTAACAGCTTTAAGCTGTGCTCAGAAACAGCTCTTTAGACAAAAACACTGAACCACTTACACTTTCTGGGCAACTATGGGTGAGTTGAATATTTGCTCACCTACCATATGTTGACACTGATCCAAAGCATTTGCCAAAACCATACTTGCCCATGTATCATGTATAAGATCCCTAATGGTCCTAGATCACTAACACAACCTAAAGTTTATTTTACAGTTAATATTACATTCCGAAGAATCCAGCCATTTAACACATTCTAATGGATACTGTCCAGCATCACAGTCAAAGGACACTGATCAACGACACACTTGAATGGATCAAGATCATCATCACAGCCTGACAGCTGACTCATAACCTGATGAATCACGATTTTTAATGGATCCAATTCACCAAAACAATCTAATTAGCATAGATCATAATCCCAATATAATGGATCTCTATCTCAATTTCATGGACCTTGATAACCATCGCACACACTAATGGATCCACATCACCATTACAACATGATATATCGGCATGTAGACCCAAGAGGAGCTCTAATGGGAAATCAGGCTGCAGAAAGAGACAAATTATAGGAAAAGGTGACAATTATACATTGATAAGGAATAATAATAAAACCAACACACCTGCATTCAGGAGACGTCAGCAAAAAGCAGGACTGAATTTGCTTCTCGCTTAAACATTTGGAAATCAGAGAATTTCACAACTGCACTATGCAGACTACACCATTCCACATTAGATGAGTTTTAAAGATATAACACAAATGCGTGAATCATACTAGTATTTCTGTAAAAAAAGTAAGTATATCTTAGTTTAACCAGACCACTAAGCTGATTAACAGCTCTCCTAGGGCTGACTCGAAGGACTGGATATTTTCACGTGGCTGGGAACCAATAGCTTACCTAGTAACGCTACCTACAGTACGGCCCGAACCACATTATATCGAGAAATGAATTTCTAATCACCAAAAATAAATTCCTGTAAAGTAAATATGTGAAAAGTAATGGAATGGGGTTAAACAGGTGTAACGAGAATAACAAGTAACTACGGCTCTCACCGTCAAAGGCGCAAGGTATGACGTCAGAGACAGCGCTGCCAAAAAGTGCACGATGACGTAGCAGTGGGTGGCTGATGCGGCCGATACTAGCACGTGGTCGCGCGGTCCTCTGATCTAAAAAGAGCCAAGAAACAGAATTGTCTGCGTCAGACATTCGGTCTTCCAAAAAGGTTCTTGAGTCTCATACGCATATGTTAATATATATAATATGTATATATATATATATATATATATATATATATATATATATATATATATATATATATATATATATATATACACACACACACACACACACACATATATATATATATATATATATATATATATATATATATATATATATATATATATATATATATATATATAATAAGAGGTTTCTCACCGTTTAATGGGTCGTTAGTGACGGGTTTTGCAGAAGAACACAATCAGCATTCTTACAAAGTAATAAAGATAATGAATAAATCATACATAGTTGGCGTCACACTCGGTTTGTGATATGAATGCAGTTATATCCTCAATCACCACAACAACAAAATCCTAAGTTCAAAGCTTGACGATTTATCTTCACATTAAACCAAATGACAATTTGTGATAAACACGAAAGGTCTACTTAGAGTCGAGCTATATTTCAATGGTCCTCAATTAAAAGGCCTTTTCCTCTTAGCAATATTGCATGGAATAGAATATCCGCCCGTGATATAAAAGAATGAGAGCCAAGAGTACCAAGCTCTACGAAGGAGACATCATAAGTTTTCTCACATCGAGTTTATCCTCGACCCAACCCGTCCAAGGAGAACCTGGCGCCCAGCTGGGTCCTTTGATGAGGGCGGATATGGAGTCACTCCAGGTGGACAACGACTGGGCCTTCTTCAGAGCTCCCATCAGGTAGAAGATCTGGAAAAGGGAGAAGCTACGAGTAAAGCCTTCGGTAACTTTCAGCGTCGTTACATGAAGTTGACCCAGTGACTGCAAAAGGGCACTGACCTTTTGAGAGCCAGCTGACATGAATATTAAAGGCAAAGCGTGTTATGAAGGGAGGATTTCAGTATCAATTTGCAAAAAGTTTGTTTGTTCATACTCTAAAGGCAAGTGCATTAGAAATTTCAAATGACTGTCAAATGATGTGAAATAGTCATTTCCAAACCAAAGCATATCATGCTTTTAAAAATATGATCTGTTTTATGAAAAGAACTTGAGAATTTCAAGGACGATTGTCGTCATTACATAAAGAATTAGGAATTTTAAAGAGAATCTTGACATACAATTAGTTCGGTATTTCAGTGACCAGCTTAAATAAAGGTGGGTTGTCAAAAAATAAAAAGGTTGGCATATAGCAATAATATGACACTTTCGAAGGCGCTCAGTTTAATCGTGAGAAAGGAAAATGAAAAAGACCAAAGTATGAAAGGTGAAGGTGTGCAAATTGTTATCATTTCAAAAATTAAGTGCATCAAAAGATAAGAGGTAAATACATTCGGAGACAATGTGTGTTTTACGATAAGGAGTCACGAAATTCAAGACAAAGTCTCTCATTCGATATGAGGGTAACAACTTGAAAAACGAAGGTTTTTTTTTTTAATATTTGCTGTCATATATATATATATATATATATATATATATATATATATATATATATATATATATAATATATATATATATGAATTCTTATCACATCACTGTGATTCGTATACATGCATTAAGCTACAAATGTCCTTTAATATCCAATTCGCTCTACCCTCGGAATTAATATGTTTTAACATATGTTACCGAAAGGGAATTTTTTACTTGATAGTAATTTCGTCCTCCGAGGACGAAATTCTTATCAACTAAAAACTCCCTTTCGGTCAACATATATGAAAAATATTAATTCCAAGGTAGAGTGAATTGGATATTAAAGGGCATTTGTAGCTTAATGCATATATATATATATATATATATATATATATATATATATATAT